>NW_004524689.1:6576353-6601540 GCF_000260255.1 Octodon degus
TCTCTCTCTCTCTCTCTCTCTCTCTCTCTCTCTCTCTCTCTCTCTCTCTCTCTCTCTGTTTTCTGAGCCACGGTCTTGTTCTGTGACTCAGGCTGGCTCTGAACTCATTATGTAACCCAGGCTTGGCCTCAAACTCATAGCAATTTTCCTGTCTCAGCCTCCCTAGTGCTGGGATCATAGATGTGCACCCTAGTGTTTGTTCTAAAAGATCAGTCAGACCCAGCTACTCTCTTGCTCACAGCCTGTGAACCTCCTGGCCTTCCTGAACAAGTTCAGGGGCTGTGTGCAGATGGCATTCTGAGCCTGCTGCAGGCTTGTCCTGGCCTGTGTCCCTACCTGTGTCTTGCCGTGTTCAGACACCTTACCCAAATCAAGTAGCCTCTCACAGGGATCCCTTCCTCAAGCCAGTGCCCTCTGTCCTGGGGAGGAAACTGAGTCCAGGTCATGGCTGGACGCCCCTGGGGCCTCCTTGGTCCACAGCAGTGGCATGGTGATGCCATGGGTGTTGTCTCTTCCTGTGCCCTGAGCAGCCTGGCTGGTCCCGCCCTCTGCCCACTGTGTACAGCCAGGGAAGGACCATTTCCCTGGAGCGGATGATGAAAATGGTCAGATCTGTGGGAGTTTGGATGAATTGTCTGGATTGAATCCTCTTTATTTCTGCCAGTGTGTAAGTGTGAGTCTGTACATGTGTCTTAGTCACTTTCCTGTTACCGAGACAAAACACCCAACAGCTACCATTTAGAGCAGCAGAAGTTTCCTGTGGGAGATTTGCCCAGGGGCTGCAGGGCTGCAGGCAGGGAGGGGGGCAGGAAGCAGAGAGAAGGGAGCAGTAGGGCCAGCAATGTCCCTGCTGGTGCCCATTCCAACGGGCCTCACCTCTGGACCTTTTAGATCTAAGCCATAGTGAGACTTACATGCAGACAGGCACACACACACATTGGCTAAGACTGAGGTGCACACGTGTGTACAGAACCATCGAATAAGGCTAAGGTGTGAGTGGGCTGCAGATAGTGAGGCCTCATGTGAGCCCTGACCCACAGAAGGCAGGAGAGGGGCACCCTGTGCGTAGGGGCGGGACAGGAGGTGTCAGCAATGGGCTGGCCTGGCTGTGGTGATGGAGACTTGCAGCTCCCAGGGCTCCATCCCTGCCTGCCTCATGGGGAACTTTGGTCCTGGGACTTGTGCAGTGGGTGGCTGAGCGAAAAGGGTCAGGTGGAGTTTGTCGCCCCTCTCTCTGCCAGGTGGTCTGTGGTGTCCTTAGCAGAGGTTGCCTGGGCATCCTGAGTTTTGGAGGGAAGACTGCTGTGCAGGGCCGCATCTGACTGTGCAAGGTTGTAGACAAGAGGGGAAATGATGGTTTTCATTCGCTTCATCAGGAGTAGGAAATGTGTATGTCATTGCCATTTATATGTATGTATAATTTGGATTTTAGCCACTATAAGGTCAACATGCATCTTTTAAAAAATAAAGGGAATTGAGCTAGGTGTGGTTGCACACACCTATAATCCCAACACTGGGGAGACTGAAACAGGAGGATCACCAAAGGAGGTGACAACTGTGTGTTCTTAGAAACCGGCTTTCAGTTGAGGTTTTAAAAACTTTGTAGTCAGATATACTTAACAGAAGCTTAAAGTTTATTTTGAAGGCAGGTGCATTAAAAGGAGTAGAACTGAGCTCCTGGGTGTGTACTGTGCATGCTCCTCTGTGAAGCAGTGGCAGGTGCAGCAGCGTGAACTGTGTCCCCTCTGTCCAAGCACCTCTGCCTGCTGTGTCACCATGGTCACTGCCCTCTTTCTCCATGGATCTTTCACCCCTGAGGGTGGGGACTGTGGCTGTGGTGTTTGTCTTCCCCGGTGCCTACGGTAGGTAGCACTGGTGCTCGGTGGTTAGCAGATTCTGGCAGCAGGCGCTTCTCTGGATAAGAGCGTGCTCTTGGTGTCACGGATTCCTGCTTTATCCACGTGCTACTTTGATCATGAAAATGGAAACTTCCAGTTTAACCTCCTTGGAGAAGGACTTTAGGGGTTGAGGCTCTGAGGGTGAATGTAAAATTGGGGTGCCCCCTCTGTACCTGATCTCACTTGGTCACTGGATCAGCAGAGCCTGGCATCTGGCTCCCCTGTGCTCAGTCATTGCCTAGGCACAGGAGTTGCTGTGAGTGAAGGTCAGTGACAGGGGTGGTGGGTGCAGGCCAGGTCCTGAGCCCTAGGTTCAGATCCACTTTCACTTTTTCTTTGGAGACAAAGTCTCCCTATGTAGTTTGTGCTGATCTTGAACTCACTGTGGAGACTATGCTGTTCAGGAAATCACAACCATCCTCCTGCCTCAGTGTCCTAAGGCCACTTTCATTTTTGAGCTGTGACTTTGAGAAGGATAACTAACCCACACTGAATTCAGGATGCGCACATGGAAGGCGGGAAAGTAAATGCCCTCGCCTGCTTGGGCTGTTGGCTGAGCTTAACTATTTTGAGACCCTTAGCTCGTGGTAGTGTGCATAGGTGTTAGTCATGTTACTGTAAATTATCCTGCTGCCTGAGTGTTTCTGGGGGTCTCCAGAACCCACTGAGAAAATAGTGGAAAATGCTTTATTGGCTAAGAGCTGAATCAGCTACAGTTTGTGGGAGAGGAGGTTGAATTGTGTTTGAGTGAAATCCTTGAGGAAAAATAATCTTCCATATTTTTGTTCTCATGTATCAGCTGACAGACACAAATTGAATTTAGTTATTTGAAAAGGGGGAAAGCTTTTCTTGACAATACTTTTTGGAGCTTTTTGTTTTTGAGAGAGAGGGTCTTGCTATGTATTTCATGCAGACCTTGAGCTTACTGTGTAGCCCATACTGGCTTCTTATGGTGATCTTCCTGGCTCAGCCTCCCCAGCACGGAGCTTACAGGTGTGCACCACCACACCCAGCTTCTCACAATATGTTATAGCTTTCTTTCTTTCTTTTTTTTTTTTCAGTACCAGGGATTGAACTCAGGACCTTGCGCTTGCCAGGCAGTCGCTTACACCACTGAGCTATATCCCCAGCCCTATGTTATAGCTTTCTGTACAGCCAACTACTTAAAATAAAACCAGTCATAAATGTGGGGAATACCCCTACAAGAATACCACTCTAGAGGGCAAGTACTTGGCAAGTGTTTTTCTTTAGGAGTGTTCTTTCTCTCTCTCTCTCTCTCTCTCTCTCTCTCTCTCTCTCTCTCTCTATCTCTATCTCTCTATCTCTTTCTTTCTTTTTTCTTTTTTCTGTATTTAGGGCAGGGTCTACAAGGTCTCACTACGTGCATTGGACTCATAGTGACCCTCCTGTTTTCAGCCTCCCAAGAGCTGGGATTACAGGTGTGTACCACCACACCCAGTCTTCATTACTGTCCCAGTGTGCCCCGCAGGTGGGGCCCGCACGGCATGCTGGGGATCAAACCCTGGCCGCTGTGCTCAGCCTAAGTAGGCGCTTTAGTCCGCTGAGCTGTCAGGCTGGCCCTAGGAGTTTGCTTTTCTTTAAGAAGAAAAGTAAAGGGCTTTTGTAGGATGTGTGTTTATGAAACTGAGAGCTATGTCTTAGGGATCCCCTGCAAACTGCTAAGCTAGAGGAGCCCTTGGTCCTTTTTGGCTTCTGACCCCGGCACAGCAGCCCTTCCTCCTTGAATCTGTGTGTCATCGGGAAAGGGCAGTAGGAAATGTGTGTAAGGGTAGCACAGTTTCGAGGGAAGCTCCATCCCACAGCTGTTTACAAAGAACTGAAAGAGGCAGGATGGGGTCAACTCTAGGAATGAGATTTCAGTCTGTATTTGGTCGCGACTTGGGGTGGGTGAGGCATGGGAAGCTCCTCTTTAAAGCTTTGGTTGCTGTCTCTGCCTTTCAGGTGAACGATTTTATTTTTCCTCCTCAGTAGTAAGGATGGAACCCAAGGGTGGTCTGTCACTTTGCTGCATCCCCAGCTCCCCATCTTTAAAAGGTTTTTAAAAATTTTGAGCCAGAGTCTCACTAAGTTGCTTAGAATAGCTTTGAACTTGTCATGCTCCTGCCTCAGCTTCCCGCGAGGCCGGAATCACAGGCATGTGCCACTGTACCTGCAGCAAAACTTCCTTCCTTCATCCTTTCCTTCCCTCTCCCCTTTCCTTTTCCCTGACCTGGGTGTGTGGAGCAGCAGGGATATTGACAAGTGATTCTCCGTGGAAATCTGCCTTCCAGTTGTCTCCATGTGTCCGGACTGTCACTCTATTCTGTGCTGATTAGGCCATCTAAATTGTGTATCAGGCTGAAGTTGGAATCTGGGTTGAAGGTGACTTTGTATTTTTTCTAAGAGCAGTGTTTATATTCTCTTGAAAGGTGATGCTCTAAGCCACTGTGGAGGCCACGGTGAGAGGGCTTCCTGAACCCACGCACTTGAGACCGCCCCAGGCAGCATAGCAAGTCTCTCATCTCAAAGGAAAATAGAAAGAAAAACAAAACATCTGGCATGAAACAAAGTAGTGAGCCCAAGCTTCTGGGAGGCTGAGGCAGGAGGATTCCAAATTGGAGCCTAACCTAGGCATTTTAAGAGCTTCATGAAACTGTCTCAATTAAGAAGGAGTTGGAGGGGCTAGGGAGACAGCTCGGAGGTCTAAGCGCCTGCCTGCCAAGCACAAGGGTCTGGGTTTGATCCCTGGTACTGCGTGCTGCACTGGCCCCAGAACCCTGGGAATGCTGTGCTAGCCACAGAAACCAGGCTTGGTAGCACACACACCTGTAATCCCATGAGTTCGAACTTCATAGTGAGACTCTGTACCAAATACATAAATACAAGATTAAATTTTTTTTTTTTTTTTTTACAAAAGGAGTTGGAGGATGCAGTTCAATGTGGATTCCATGCATTCAGTCCCTAGTACTGCAGAAATAGAACCCCAAGGGTAATGATCTAAAAAGCCATCTATTTTATGGGTATCTTTCTAGTAATTTTCATTAATTTTTTTATGCATTTAGCAGATGTTTTAAGAAGCACCTGATGCATGCCAGGAACCATTCAAGGGTTAGGGATACATTAGAAAAACCCTGAGAAAAGTCCCATCCTTTAGGAATCCTAGGACTTGGGGGTGTAGCTCAGGGCTACAGTGCTTGCTTTGAATTTGCACTCCTGAGACCTCTGGTTCACACCCAGCATGCAAAGTAAACAAATAAGAAAAGCCGTGGGAAAAGAGGAGACTTGGAGTAGGTGGATGGTGATGAAGTAGGACACAAATGAACCTATGTAGCGTAGGGCAGATACACCAGGGAGCAAGTAGGGAGGGGTACAGCGTCGGGGGCTCTCATAATGCTGTTACTGTCTTATCCTCACAGCCCTATCTGGTGGTACAGAGAGTGGAAGTGACTTACCTTGCACGTCCATAGGTAGTAGGTACTAAGGGTGGATTGGAAGTCACACGTGAGCCCATGAGTTTAGCTGCCTCTACAGTAATGACATTCACAATGTCAAGCAAATCCTAAATATGTACTAGTTCCTATGAGATTTTTTTGTTTGTATTTTGAGAAAGGGTATAACTATGTAGTTCAGGGCTGGCCTTGAATTCAAAGTGATCCTCCTGCCTCAGCCTCACATTGCAGGGACTGCAGGTGTGCACCACCAGTCTGACTCCTGGGAGAGTTTAAAACGCCTCTTCTGGGGCTGGAGAGATGGCTCAGTGGTCTAAAGCACCTACTTGAAACAAGCTTGGCAAAGCACAGGGACCGCGGTTCGATCCTCCAGCACCACATGCCAGCCAGCCCCGCCCCCTGGTGGGCTGAGCTGGCCACACACACACACAATAAATAAATGTAATAAATAAATATTTTAAAAAAAAAAAAGGAAAGTTTAACCTATATAAAAAAAAAAAAAAAAAAAACAAAAACCCCTCTTCTTAGGCTTCTTAGCACATTGGAGCACACACCCAAGCACCACCCAAGCTCTGCGCTCTCGCCGGCCTGCCCGTACCTGAGAGCTGGGCCACGCTGCCACCACAGCCCCCAGCTGCTGCCGACCTCCACCTCACAGCTGCCCACCCCCGTCCGTGCTGCCCTCTACCCTCCACCCTCCACTACTGTCTTTCACTGGCATCCCACAGAGGCTGCCAGTTTGCTCTCCATAGCAGCCAGACTATTAAATTTGGAAGCTGAATTAGCATTCTTCTGCTGAGCCAAAGATGGAGTGGCTTCTGATCTCTGCGCCTGGCATCAGTGAGTCTTCTGGCCCATCCTGCTGTGTCCTCCTGTCCACATTCCTGTGTAGCTCTGTGCCCTCTTCCCTCAGGCATGAGACAGAGGCTTCCACCCGGGGTCCTGCAGCTGCCCTATCCCCATCTTTCTGCCAACCCTCATCTGGTGTGCCCTTGGCCACTGTCCTCTTGGCCTCTGGAAGGTGAGCTCCATGCTGGTAGGAGGGGTCTTGTTCACTGTGGTCTTGGAGTGAGTGAATAAATGTCTGAGGAGGACTCAGTGTCAGATACGGAAACTGCGTCGGGTGTGTGGCTGTCTGGGTAAATATCCTGGTGTGCGGCTTTCTACTTTACCCGGCTGTATCTGTTCAGTGCTCCCTGAGTGGTAGGGTACTGTGCTCAGTGCTCCCTGAGTGATAGGGTACTGTGCTTAGTGCTCCCCTGAGCCCTAGGGAACTGTGCTCAGTGCTCCCCAGAGTGATAGGGTACTGTGCTCAGTGCTCCCAGAACCCTAGGGCACTGTGCTTAGTGCTCCCCAGAGCCATAGGGTACTATGCTCAGTGCTTCCCAGAGCCACAGGGTACTGTGCTAAGTGCTCCCCTGAGCCTAAGGTTCTGTGCTCATTGTTAGGGCTACATGGTGGTGGTTTCCGCTGGATCCCCCACATTGTGGGTAAAATAAATGCCAAGAAACGGCGAGGGGGAGGGAAGGAGCTCAGGAGCTGCACAGGTGCTTAGCATGCACGAGGTCCGGGAGGCAACCCCTTATCCTCCTGCCCTCAAACAAAGAAATGAAGTAGGAATTCATGTAGGGGCCATGAAAAGTGCTAAAAGGAGTCACTGGGGCTGGGACATAAACGGTGTGTGGTGTCAAGGGCTGTGCTTCAGGGCAGCCTTGCTGAGAAGGTGGCATGAAGCTGCCACAGCAGAGAGGTGGCAGAGCCTGAGGTGACAATGCCTGAGGCGAAGGGATGGCAAGTGGCTGAGGTTGAACTTTCAGCTGGTGTAGCAATGGCAGGGGGGCATGTGGCCATGGTCAAAGGCTCTGCAGGCCTGGGGAAAACTGGGTTTTTATTTTGAGGCTCTGGAAAGCCACAAGGCTCAGGGCAAGTGTGTGAGAGTGATTTGTTTTTCAAGAATTGCTGTGATTGCTGTGTGGGCTGTAGGGTACCGTGGTAACGGGCTTTCTTTTAGAATCTTACTACTCAGCGCTTAGATTTTTGAAATTGTAGATTACAGCTATTTGCATAAATGAATAAAGAAAATACCAGCACAATAGATTGCTTAGGACATTGCTAGAGTTTGTTAGGCGTTCGGGGGTGTCCTTCTGTGCAATCAAGTGTGGGCTTGTGGGCCCCTCAGGGCTCATCACTGTTGGGGGCCTCTTCTGCCAGCTGCTTTTGATTTAGAGGCTGGTTTGGGGCTGTTGCTGAGCACTTCAACCCCATCCCATGCTGGTTGGGGTCCATGGGAATCATTTATGCTTCTGCTGTTCTTCAGAGTCCTCACTGAAGTATTGGAGGCCCTGCGTGGCCTGTTTGTGCCAGGCTGTGTGTGTCCTTCCCTAGTGATACATGAGAAACAAATGTCAGCCAACCTGCTAGATGTCAGGCTGAGTTCATGTTCCCCAGAATGGAAGAGTACATTTTAAGGGAAAATAAAGGTCAACAGTAGGAACAATTTGAGAGACAGGAGGGGGCCCAAAGTGGGTTGCCACAGACTCCATTTTACACAGGAAGTTTTGTGAAGTCATGAAGTAGGTACAAGGTGGACCAAAGCTAGATCAGCCAATTAGGTTACCAGTAGAGCTGTTTAGGTCATGTTGATCCAGTGGGGAAGCGGGTCACATAACAAGTGCATGCGGAGAGAACCAGGACCTTTTTAGGAAAGATGAATCAGAAGGTCCTGGTCACCCACGTGGGTGACTGATAGGTGTGGCGCCTTCATGGGACCAGGGGATACCAATTATCTTATCCAGGCCTGGTCATACTGTCTTTATCTTGAGGCTTCCGGCCACAGTTGTGTTCTCATCCTCTGTGCCGACTGCCTCGGGTGTCACCTTGTCTCCTTGCCTATACTATTTCTACCTAACTTAGCTGTCTATAGTACTGGGGTGGTGAGAGTGACACCATCTGTTGATCTCAGAGATACTTGAGGTGTTAGAAAAATTATTTTTCCATTGGTGAGAAAGAAAAACCAGTAGATTGTGAAGTCCTTTGGCCAACAAAAATAAAACAACCCAAGCAGTTTGTGTTTTTTGACCTGAGGCCTTTTTTTTGAGTACAGTTACTGCATGGCACTTGGTTAGGAGGTAGCCCTTTGATTAATGCTACACTGCACACAGCATACTGTGCCTTTGAGTTCCTAATGTTTCTAAGAGAATCTTCTGGATAACATGGTATTTTTTTTAAAGACTTCCTTGGTTATTAAACTCAAAACAAAGTACCTACTGGTCAGTATCCAGGCCCGCAGATGGGGCGAGGTCTCGTTTGCTGTTTCAGCCCGCCTCCCTTATTCAGGTGTCTGCTGCATAGCTTGCCTGCTTAGAGTTTGCCTCTCCACTTGCTGTGATTGGCATCTGCTCCAGCAGTGGTCTGTAATAACTGAATCTGAAACTCATTTTTGTTTTTAAAAATTGGGATAAAGTATATTAACATAAAATCTGCCATCTCTTTTTGTTTGGGACAGCATCTTACTATGTAGTTCTTGAACTTGGAGTGATCCTCTTGCCTTGGCCTCCTGAATGCTGGGATTACAGGGATGTGCCACCAGGTCTGGCTTGTTTATTTATTTGAGACAGGTTCAAGCCATATCACTGAATTGCCCATGCTGGACTTGCACTGGGATCCTCCTGCCCCAGGCTCCCAGAGTGTTGGTATCACAGGCCTGTACTACTGTGCCTGGCTTATTTTTGTATTTTTAAAGGAGAATAACTGCATGTGCTACACTAAATTCAGTGAGAACTGTGACACTTGCTGCTTATGTAAATCTTTAGAAGATGGCCAGATTCTCATATTAGCTTCTGTTTTGAATGTGTTGCACTTTTTCATCTGGAAAGCGCCAGTGGACACCTGTTGGGGAACCTGGGGGAAAAGAGCAGCTTTGTGTTTTTGTGCAAGTAGTTTTGGCCTCAGGCCTTATAGACAGAGCACCCTGGGAACCCGCGGGCTGTTGCAGTGCAGAGGGAGATGAGTGGGGGCCAGCGCCTCACAGCAGTCAGCGGCCGGACGTGCCTCACCAGGCCGGCCCAGTTGGCTCATGGCAGAAGTGGGCACAATGAAAACCCCCGGCTCAGTGGAGCTCTGTGAGACTGAGTGAAGGGCATAAGACACAGCTGGAAGACAGGAAGTGCCACACAGGTGTTTAGCAAATAAACAAAATGAGACTTTCTTCAGGGCTGTCCCGAGTAGACAGCGGACCCAGCAGGCAACTTTGAGGGCAGTGGAGGTTACCAGGGGTTGCATCTGTGGCAGAGGCTAGAGGGCTGAGGACAGGAGGAGTAGTGGGTTTTCTGCCAGTCTAGGAGGACAGGCAGGTCTCACTAGATGGCACTTCCTCCATCAGCGTTGGTCATAATGCGGCTCTCCTACCTACCCCACTCACTCGTGGCCGGGTGGTTTTCCTGAAGCCCCCTCTGTCCTCACTACCTGAGCAGCAGACGGCAGCAGGATGTGAACTGCTAGCGAAGCCTGAGGGCAACATTGGTGACCTGCCAGGATTTTGTGACATGTATTCATAATGGTTTGATAATTCTGGGGCATTCTGAGGAAGAAGTGGCAGTCTGTACTTCTGTTGCAGTCAAGTAAAAATAACCCAATCATTTTGCTCCTGAAACTTCTGGTAAAATTTTTGTCTTATTGTAACTTGTGTTTCTTTCTCTCATTGACTTGACTGTTCTAAATCTTACCCATTTAAAATGACCTTTTGATAAAATTTTATTAAAATAACAGCAGATTTTAGTATGTTTAGAATGGTAGTATGCTTATCGAAAGTTCATAACACCTATCAGGAGTGACAGTAAGGTACGATGGAGACAGGTGTGGTGGCACATGCATACAATCTCAGTACTCAGGAGGCTGAGGCAGGAGGATTGCTGCAGTTCAAGGCCAGCCTGGGCTACAAGGTGAATTCTTTGCCAGCCTGAACTGTGAAACCCTGCTGCAAAAAGACTAAACAAAAACCCATGGTAAGGTGATTCAGGGATAGATTTAAATACTTGGCTGGTGTCTTGTAAGAATACTGCTTTGCTGAGTTTCTCGCAAATGAGTGCTTTCTCTGCAAGCATATTTGCCTTTTGAGCCATGTGGTTTGGTTGTTGGTGCCAGGTGACCCAGAGCGTGTCATCACACTGGTTGTGGCTGGCCCACTTGGTCACAGGATGCTCTCTTCTCCTGTTGCAGATTCGCCGGAGGCGCCTGGCCCGACTGGCTGGTGGACAGACCTCACAGCCCACCACCCCGCTTACCTCGCCCCAGAGGGAGAACCCTCCAGGGGCCCCGATCGCAGCATCAGCCCCAGGCCCCTCGCAGAGTCTTGGCCTCAGTGTCCACAGCATGACCCCAGCTACCTCCCCGATAGGCGCGGCAGGTAAGCCACTTCCCCCGTCTGCTCCTCCTGTGCTGTTTCTACAGCACACGAAAGCATAGCAGTGCAGGTACATCTCGTTAGTGTCTGTTGTGCTAAAGATCTACTAAAATGAGTTCTTTTTCCTACTTTTTATGTTTTTCTAAAAACCTTTCTTTGGCTGCTACCTCTGAGACAGGATGATTAAGAGTGAATATGGCGCTGCTGATTTTATGAATTTAGTGGATGCTTGCTTTTTCTCCATGCCTCCCCTTTCACCATGGTGCTAGAGGCCCTGTCGATGCCAAACACAGGTGCCAGCCCTGAGCCGCAGCCTCATCTGAATAAAATGAGGTTGAAATGCTGATCAGGTGGCTTCCTTCTCCTCCTGGTGCTGTGTCAGCAGAGACTGCTTTGGTTAAAATTTCAGGTAGAAACTGACTTGGGACTGGAAGTAGAACCCTGTGGCTAGGCCCTTTACCAGCATGTGGGAGGCCCTGGGTTCCCCTCTAGGACAGGGTGTAATTCCTCTTTTTTTTTTTTGTTTTTTGTTTTGAGAGGATCTCAGTGTATAGTTTAGGCTGGCTGGCTTTAAACTCATTATGTAGTTGAGGCTGGCTTCAATACACGGCGATCCTTCTGCTTCAGCCTCCTGAGTGCTGGGATGACAGGTGTGCCACCACACTTGGCGATAGTTTATAATTCCTTACTTAATTTTAGTAATGGTATGTTTCCATAAATGAGCTCCTGGTTGATATCCAGGGTTTTTTTTTTTTTTAATTTTTTAAAAATTTATTTGTGTGTGTGTGTGTGTGTGTGTGTGTGTGTCCAGCTCAGCCCACCAGGGGGCGGCTGGCTGGCATGTGGTGCTGGGGGATTGAACCGCGGTCCCTGTGCTTTGCTAAGCTTGTTCTAAGTAGGTGCTTTAGACCACTGAGCCATCTCACCAGCCCATAAAGGGAGGGTTTTTTTTGGCGGGGGGGCTGGCTCAGGCTGCCTTAAGGGCAGGTAGGGTACGGATGTGGAGCTAGTTTTTTTTTTTTTTGGTGGAACCGAGGATTGAACTCAGGCCCTTACACTTGCCAGGGAAGCACTTATTCCACTGAGCCAACTCCCCGGCCCATATCCAGGGTTCTTAATTGTTGAGAAATGATATTGATTCATATATTTGTTGGTTTTTCTTTTTTATATATTTGAAAAGCTTTTGTATGTTAACTTTTCTGTCAGACATACTAATGATGTAATTATAATACTTATAATTACTGTATTATGATTACTTAAGTTATAAAAAGTAGATGTTAAGAGACTTGTGTGGATCATCAAATCTAATTGGTGTGTGACATCAGTTCTGCAGCTACTTAACATGCTGTGCCATAGTCAGCTTTCAAAAATAATCTTTTTCCCCAGCCATTGTTGGTAAATTTTAGATATAGAGAATGATCACATTCATCAGAGAGAATTTGTTCCTGTACATGCTATCACTTGATCCCCTTCCATATAACTTGATCCTTTTTTTTCCCATTGTCTTCTTGATATAGGGTTGTTTGTCAGAAGTAGTTGTAGGGGGCCGGGAAGATGGCTCAGTGGAATAAGCGCTTCCCTGGCAAGCCCAAGGGCCTGAGTTCAAACCCCAGTTCCGCCAAAAAAAAAAAAGAAGAGGTAGTTGTAGTTAGAAACTGAGCATGGTCACACACACACCTGTAATCCCAGCATTTGGGAGGCTGAGGCAGGAGGAGCTACATGAGTTTGAGGGCAGCCTGGTCTACATAGTGAGATAGATGCTCATGAGGATAAAAGCTTAACCAGAGTTCTAAGAGGGAAATTGAGCCCTAAACATCAGTTGGTAGTAAGCCTTTGAACTGTGTATCTTTAAGACACTGCTGTGGTACTTTTTGGGACTGAAGGGTTTAGGGTTTTGGTGGTGATTGTTTCTTGTCCGTGGGACAAGTTCCAACACCTGTGGTCCTTGTGTCACCAAGATCAGGCCATGTCCACACCTGCAGGTTCAGGATTTGTCCAGAGGGCCCTTTCTGCATTTGTCTTGAGGCTAAACCGTGATTCCAGTTAAACCCCTGCTCTGTCTGGCCTGTCTCTCGCACTGGGACAAAGCTAGAGGAGGACCTGAACTGGGCTGCTTTGTTTCAAGTTCACGATCACCAGTACCAGCTCGTGGGCACCCTTCTTGTTCCAGCAGTCACGCTGCACTCCTGGGCACTTCCTCACTCAGCTGTCGCTTTTCTGCCACACCCGCCATCCCCACGCACTCGCTGTTTCTGTGTCACTGAGAAAACAGACCCAGGCCTGCCATGCTCTCCGCCTGCCATTCTTCACGGTGCCTGCCTCAGTGGGCCTGGCCCTGGGTGCCCTGGCCCTGCGTGACCACGTGTAGCAGAAATGGTCTTCTCACCACCCAGTCTTGCTTCCAGCAGTCCCTCTCTTGTCTCCAGATTTTCCATCTCAGGTAGCTTTTGTCACAGGCTGGATCTCTGCAGCTGCTGCTTCCATGGTGGCCCTAGGTCCCCTGCCAGCCCCTGCCCCTCCCCCCATGTGACACGTAAGTCCTGTCTCCTGTCCTTGTATTCACTATCGATCCCACTGCAGGTGGGGGAGGCCATATGGGCTGTGTGTGTGCTGAGTCACTGTCCCGTCAGCCCTGTCACCTCATTGGCTGTGGCTCCCACCCTCCCCTTAAACACTGCATTGGCTTAGCTAGCGCGGTTCCTGGCTTTCTGGCCCGCCTGTTAGTCTGTTCTTCAGTGGCTCCTTTTCATTTTGCTAACTTGTAGAATGGTAGGGTACCAAGGTTCAGTATTGCAAATCTTGTTCTTTATGTTTTTGTTCTCTTGCTGATTTCATCTGCTTTCCTGGCTTTAATTGCTACTTCTCCTTTCATAATTCCCAAGCTTGTGTCTAGCCCAGGTCTGTCCTTCATCCTTAGATTTCCATTCCAGTGACCTGTGTGGCGCTAAGCACCTGACCAGAGTGCAGCCCCAGCCAGACTTGGATGTTTTCTTCCATGAAGTCATCTCTGTAAATGACAGGCCCCCCCTTTTTTTTTCTTTCTAGTTAAGCCTAAAATATTATCTCTGCTCTTTACCTCATGCACTGATTGCAGGTGGGCAAATTGTCCCCATAAAGGGTCAGTGGTCAGTATGTGTTTCTGGCTTTGCACGTCAGGAGGTCACAACTGCTTGTCTCCGCCCCATAGCACAAAAGCAACCACGGACAGCGTTTAAGCAAGCACATCTCAGTAAGACTACTCAGAAAACAGGTAGCGGTTAGATTTGGGGCATGGGTGTAGCTCTGCATCCATGAGCATCTTAGAGCCAGACTGGACCTGTCCACCTCTTTGGGCCTCATTGCTGCCCTGGCTCCAGACCTAGTATCTCTTGCTTGGATAACTGCCTTGATCTCTCCTGCCACGGGACCCCCCTCACACACGAGTGTGCCATTGTCAACAGCAATACCTCATTTTGTTATCACAGCAGAAAGACGGGTGCTGCTCTGAGTGCCAAGTTGTGGCGCTGCCCCTGTGCTGGGAAGTCCTGACTGTGTCGTATCATTGCCATTATTCATAATCACAGACAAGTGCATGTCATTAGCTGTGGCTTGGCAGATTGGAAAAACAAATTTCTACAATTAAATAAGCAAGTAAAAGAAACAACGAAACTCTCCACAAGGCAGGTTGCGTCATCTCTGTGCTCAGAGCCTTCCAGTGGCTCCCTGCCTCCTTCCAAATGTGAGCCAGAGGGCTCCTGCACTGGGGCCTCTTTGTGATGTGGCCTTGGCTGCTCCTAGGGGCACCCAGGTGAACTTACTGGCTTCCCTTCGCTCCTGAGCAGTGAGGCCTGCTCCTGCTTCGGGCAGAGCCTTTCCGTTTGCCATGTTGCCTTAAGTGCTAATGCCCTAGATTCAGAGCCCACTTGGCTTTCTAGCTCAGGCCTTGTTCAGAGAGCTGCCTTCTCTGAAACACTGCCCGCCCACTGTGCTGCCATCCGGCTGGCACGTTCTCTTCCGGCTGCTATGCCAGCTGCTGTCTATGTGTGGGAGGACAGAGAAACTCCATGGTGACCCCAGCTTGTGGCTGTTTTGTCCATTGCTCTGTTGTCAGTACCTTCACAGTACCTGGTACAGGATCTACTCAGTCTTACTAAGTAAGATGGGTTAAGACATGACTCACCAGAGAAAATAGCCAAAACACAAGGGCATGGATAGTTAAAGGAATTTCAAAATGATTGACTGCGGTGCATTAGTTGCAACTACCACAAGGGAAGCGATCACAGTGCTTGTGCTCGGGCCTCCCAGGAGTTAGACATGGGGCCAGTGGGCAGGCTTTCACCTTTTCAGTGAGAAAGACCGCTGTTCTGGAGCCGATGGGGCTGGGCGGGAGACAGCTCCGTGTGCACTAAGTCCAGCTCCATTCCCAGTTGATCAGACTGCTCTCCAGTCTAATGGGAGACAGAGGAGCCAAGATGAGGCTGTCTCGACGAGGGACACAGGCTTTTCTGGGCAGCATGGGGAATAGATGGTGAAGAGGTAGGTGCTGGTCCCCCATCCCCTGTCCCTTGGTCCCCTGGTCCTGAACACAGAGCCTCAGACAGCACCTTCCTCAGGTTCATGGCCCTGAATTGTCAGTTATTGTGTGTGTGTGTGTGTGTGTGTGTGTGTGTGTGTGTGTAGGAGAGCATTTCACACAGCTATCTGTCTGCAAATTCTGCCTTGGACTTTTATAGCTTTCTCCTCACCATAGTGCCCACCCTGTCTCCTCTGAGCATACTTTTCCCTCTGCAAGCTCCCTGTGCACAGCATTTCTGTCTTTACTTTTACTTTTTCATATAAACTGTGCCACTTCTTTGTGCTTGTTTCATTTAGTTCTTTGTTAGAGACAAGAAGAACCTGGAATCCAATTCCAGAAGGAGGTGCGACAGTAGCCTTCATATGGCGAGCCACTTTTAGAAGGAGCTACCTTGTAATATTACTTAGCATAACCAGCCAGGTAGAGACCAAGCTCAAAGCTGAGCCAGTGGGCAGTATCTTGGATCTTAATGAGTAGAAAAAGTTCAATCCTGACAATCTGGGGTGTGTGTGTGTGTGTGTGTGTGTGTGTGTGTGTGTGTGTAGTAACTGGGCTCAAATTCAAGATCTGGTACTTGCCAGGCAGGTGTTGTGTTGCTGAGCTGTATCCCCATCCAATCCTAATAGTAGAACAGCAACAGCTTATCTACTACTGCAATATGGTTTGGATTCAGTACAGACTGAGAGGTGGCAGGAGATGTTATGTGATGGTACTTTAAGTTGTGAGACTACTCTCCAGTTATAAAAAAGCTGGAACAAAATGCCTTATGTGCAGACAAAAGAAATGAGGTCTCCCTTGCTGAGGAGGTTAGTGAATATAGCTGATAAGGAAAACGGTAATGTAGGGGCCAGGGAGATGGCTCAGTAGGATAAGCGCTTGACTGGCAAACGCAAGGATCTGAGTTCAATCCCCAGTTCCACCAAAAAAAAAAAAAAAAGAAAAAGGTAATGTCACGGAGGTTCCTTGTTGTCTAGAATGTTCCCTAAGTCTCTTATGTTTGGAAGGTGATTAATCATGGGGGTGCTGTGATCATTGATGAATGCATCTGTAGAAGAGGGGCCCAGGTGGAGGATTGTGGGTCTCTTGGGGGGTTGTCTCCCTCCCCGGCTCCTCCGTTCTCTCTGCTTCCTTCTGCCATGGGTTGAGCAGATGTCTGCTGCGAACCAGTCATGGACTGAACCATTTGAAAAATAAGCCTCACCTCCTTTAAGTAAGGGATGTTAGGAATTTTGTTGCAGCAAGAAAGTGAGTAATACACTTGGAAAGCTAAAAATAAATTTCCACGTGATTAAGTACTTGCACATCTGGGTCCAGATGCAGAGGAACTGCAGTCAGCACTGTGCATATGGCTCCAGTGTGGATACAGGCTCAGTGTCTGGTATCAGATGAATGGATAAGGATGTGATCTGTGTGCCCAGAGGCAGATGCACCTGGATGTTGTTACACTCGGTGACGTAACCCAGGCACAGAAAGACAGATTCTGCAATCTGTCTCTCACATATGGAATCCATGCAAGTTCCAGGAGTGATTGGTGCCTAGAGGGAATGGCGCTTACCACAGGTGGGGCGGGGGGCGGCTCGGACAGGGACCAAAGGTGCAAACATTTCAGCTAAACAAGGGAAGTAAGCATTAGTCATCTGCTGCCCACAATGATGACTGTCATAAATCATTATATATATTTTAAAAATCTTTTTTTGTGTGTTTTTGAGACAGGGTCCCTGGTATGCAGTTCAGACCGGGCTTGGGCTCTCTTTGTAGCCTAGCTCGGTCTCCGAACTCCCAAATGATTCTCCTACCTCAACCTCCCAAATGTTGGGATTACAGGCCTGTGCCACCACAAGCCTGGATCTAAAAATCTACCTTTTTTTTTTTGCGGAACCGGGGTTTGAACTCAGGCCCTTGCGCTTGCCAGGTAAGTGCTTATTCTACTGAGCCATCTCCCTGGCCCTACCTTTTTTTTTTTTTGCGGAACTGGGGATTAAACTCAGGCCCTTGAGCTTGCCAGGCAAGTGCTTATTCTACTGAGCCATCTCCCTGGCCCCAAATCTACCTTTTTATTTTTTATTTTTTTAAATTATTTATTTATTTATTTTTACATTTATTTATTGTGTGTGTGTATGTGGCCAGCTCAGCCCAGCAGGGGGTGGGGCTGGCTGGCATGTGGTGCTGGGGGATTGAACCGTGGTCCACTGTGCTTTGCTAAGCTTGTTCTAAGTAGGTGCTTTAGACCACTGAGCCATCTCTCCAGCCCCCAAATCTACCTTTTTAATTAAAAAAAAAAGGATTCTTTTGAAAACAGGAAAATCTTTCCATATCTCAGTGCAATTGTTATTTGTATCTTTCTACTTGTTATGTTTTATCTGTTCTGTATTTTAGCTATAACCAGTGATTATGAAACACTGAATTTCTATTATCTTTATTTAATATTTCTATAAAGCTCTTGTGTTAGTTTCTGTCCTAGGCCAGATGTTTAGTGAGAGAGCAAACAAGCAAAAGCCCATGTGACCTGTTAGGTGGTGCTCGCTGCCACCGTGAGAGCTAGACGGCACATTGGAGTGTGAACTTCTGGGGGGGCATTTTAAAGATAGTCACTGGAAGCCTAAGAATGAGATCTTGAGCACAGGCGTGAATAAAGTGCAGGGCAAAACCAAGTGGGAGGGCTGGCCAGATAGCTCAGTGGATTAAAGTGCCTGCTTAGGCAGACGCAGGGCCTGGGGTTCAACCCTGGGCTTGTTGTTCTGGACCCTCCACCCTGGAGCACACTGAGGTGGCGATTGAGACTGGGCGTGGTGACACGCACCTGTAATCCCAGCACTTGGGAAGCTGTAAACAGGAAGATCGCTGATCTATGTGGTGAGACCCTATAGACCCTGTCCTCAATACATAACAAAACAAAACAAAGCAAGTGGGGCAAAGTGTACAAATAGGAAAGCAAATGCAGAAGCCCTGGGGCAAGAAGGGGCTTGGGACAGCAGTCATTTTAGTTTCCTTCTCCAGCTTGAGTCTGTCCTGCTCTGTACTGGGAACTGAACTCAGGACCGGCATACTTAACTACATCTCTGTGCCCTGCTGATTAACTGATTGAGGTACTGTTGGTCAAAACCATTATTTAGTATTGAGCTACCTCCTCAGGTCTTTAAAATTTTTTGAGGCTGGGTCTTGCTAAGTTTACCCAGGCTGGATTTGAACTTGTGATTGACCATCCTGCCTCCAGCCTCCCAGAGTGCTGGGACTGTGGGCGTGTGCCACCATGCCCAGCTCTCACTTTGAGCCTAATGAACATCATTATTGCTTAGTAGGAATTTCAACTAAGTCAAAGCCATTCTTTTATAGTAAGTTATCTGTGGCTAAGAACGCTATCAGTGACAGTGAAATACTAACCTTTTGTTCTGTCTTTTGTGTGTGTGTGTGGGTATGTACCGGGAATCAAACTCAGGACCAGGCAGATGCTTATGCTGCTGAGCTATCGCCCCGATTGTTGTGTGAAAGTTCTTTTCTTCCCCTGTCCTCTGCTTGGTTCACAGTGTGGGAGAGGGAGGCTTGGGTGAGGCAGGTAGGAGGCTGGTTAAGGGGCTGGGTGTGTAGTGCTGTGAAAGCAGAAAAGAACCGGTCCAGCCCTAGCTATTCAGGAGGCAGGAGAATTGCAAGACTGTCTCAAAATAAAATTGAAAAAAAAAAAAAAAAAAGCTGGGATGTGGCTCAGTGGTAGTGTGACTGCCTTGCATATATGAGGGCCTACAGGATCCCCAGTATACCCGCCAAAAGCCATCTGGCTAGAGGCACTCGAGCAGAGATCAGACAAAAGATCTAAGATCCCAGCCTGCAGCAGGGCACTGGAGAGGCTGCTGAGCAATGGAGGCCCCTCCTGCCGGCTTAGACCCTTGCTTTCACATGTGCATTGACCTTCCCCACGGACAGGGGCATCCTCTGCAAGCCTGGCTACTCCCCAACCCCAATGGGGCCTTGTGGCTGCTGAAGGAAGGGTGTCGTTAGTGTGGGGCTGCGGCAACATGCATTACTTTGTGCATCTGGACATAGTGCTGCTGCCTTACCCGTGAGAGGTAATTCCTGAGAGGTGATTCCTGTTGGGAATCACCGTCCTCTGTCCTCTCCCTCCTCCCTTTCCCAAGTCCCAGATCTGTTGTTGGCTGCTTGGCAGGGGTCAGGAGCTGTATCTGTCGCAGTGCTGCTTTCATGACCTTGCTTTCCTTGCTTTTGTTCCCAGGTGTAGTGAGAGCACAGGAGACTGCTGCCAGAGTGCTTTCTGCAGCACTCGTGTCTGGTCCTTAGGCCTGTCGCACACCTGCTTCCCAGCCTGCCTGGACTCTGTTTCCAGCTGGAGCCCCAGGCTTTCAAGGTCCTCTAGCTGGGCTCTACCTTCTTCATGTCACCTGTTGTCCTGATTTTCAGAGCATCTTCTCTATTCCTCTCCCAGTTGTTCTTCTTCTCATAGAGGTCCTGTGATCTGTAGAGGTTGTGCCACAAACATCGTCCTATGTGCATTTGTTTTGTTATCATGTTGTGATTGAAAATGTTAGGGTGGGAAAGAAATTACCGTCTGTTTCTCTTTTGTCTAATTGAGGGTGTAGTCAGCATCCAGGAAGTAGGCCACATTGGCCTGGGAGTGAGGGAACACTGCTGCTCATCTTTTCCATCTCCTGATTGAAGTTTAAAGCAAGTGAATTTTAGAAGAAAACCTCTTTTTTTTTTTTTTTTTTGCGGAGTTCAGGATACAAGCTGGGAAGAAGGTAAAAGATGCAAAGCCAAGGAAGTAGAGTTTATATAGCCCAGGCTGGCCTCAAACATGGCCATCTTCCTGTCTCAGCCTGCTGAGACCCCGGATTACACGCATGTGCCACGATGGCAGGTCAGTATTGAGACAGGGTTTTGCTGTGTAGTCCAGGCTGGCCTGAATGAAGGACCTACAGGCATGCACCACCATGCCTGGCTCAATGCTTAGTTTTATGTTGTGAACAACATAGCTTAATAAAAAAATGCACGGTTTTTAACCTCAGTAGGACTAGGACGTTGGGGAGATTTTTCTACTTTGGCTCCAGCATTGTACAGATAAACTGAGGCACCCAGAATTTAAATGATTTAAGCCTCAGAGTTCATTAATAGTATTCATTTAATGCTATAACCATAAATTTAGCAAGTGTCCCCACACCCCTGTTGCACTTGGTGAATAGTCAATTCAGTGCCTACTGTGAAATGCAGTCTGTACAATGTGGCTATTGGAGGTGGGGTGGATGAGGGAGAGTAGCTCTGGGCATGGCGACAAGGAGCATAGCAATTGTCATTTGGGAACAGAGTCCACTTATATGCACATTTCTTTTTTTGTTGGTTTGCTTGTTTGTTTTGGTGGAACCAGGGATTGAACTCAGGCCCTTGCGCTTGCCAGGCAAATGCTTATTCCACTGAGCTGTCTCCCCGGCCCCTATGTGCACATTTCTTGTCAGAGCATCTTAGATTAGACCTGAGGTGTCCCCCAAAGGCCATGTGCTAATGGCTTCGATGCCAGCCTGTAGCACTCTTGGGAAGTAGAGCAACTTTATGGGTCCTAGGGAAAAGAAGTGGCAGTGCCCTTGAAGGAGTAGTAGGGCTTAACTCCTGAAGAAGGCTTCACTGTGCCGCCAGCTCACCTCATAGCACTCTGTTCACCGCAGGCCCAGAGAAAAGCATGGACTGCGCCCTTTGAAAGCACGGACCAAAATAAATCTTTCCTAGAACAGCTATAATCGAGGAGTCAAATAGTAGCAAGTGCTGGTAAGGATGCAGGGAAAAGGCACCCTTCTACGTTGCTGGTGGGCATGTGAACTAGTACAGCCACTGTGGAGATCGTTATGGAGAATTCTCACAAAAAAACTAAAACTAGGAGTTCCATCCAACCCAGCTGTTCCTTGCCCCTAGATGTCGTCATACCTGTGTTTCTATTAGCACAGTTCATAATGGCTAAATCTTAGAGCTCACCATAAGCTCTGTGATGGCAAGGACCATGTTGGCTTTTAAATTTTCTTCAAATCTTCAACGAATTGAAGCCTATTTAGAGATTGTTTAGTTGATTTTGTTTGTACTTTTCAATATTTTATTATGGAAATGTCAAATCTATAGCAAGGTTGAAAGAATATTGTGATGAACACTTCTATGTCATTGAGATTCTGCGTCACCTTTTTTTTTTTTTTTTTTTTTTGCAGAACCAGGGTTTGAACTCAGGCCCTTGTGCTTGCCAGGGAAGCACTTTTTCCACCGAGCTATCTCCCCAGCCCTGCTTCACCTTTATTTAAAAATGTATTTGGTACAAGGTCTCACTGTACAGCTTGGACTCATAGTGATCCTCCTGTTTTCAGCCTCCCCAGTGCTGGGATTACAGGCATGCGCCACCACGCCCTGTCTCGGTGGCTGGCTCAGCGTGCCTGGGGATGGGGCCGGTGCAGTGTATGGTGCCAGGAATCAAACCCCAGTTCCTGCACTTGCCTAAGCAGGTGCTTCGTCTGCTGAGGCGTCTCCCTGGCCCCCATCACCTCCTTTTTATGGTTAATTGCACATCTCTTTATTAATGTACCTCATTTGGGGTTTATATGAAAGATAGTTGTAGGTTATCAGGGAGCAGAGTTTGAACTGGGAAAAGCCGAGTAGAAGTCTCCTTCAGGCATCAGGTGTCACTACTGCCCTCACATGGCAACAGGTCATGCTTTTTTGTCATTCTGTTAGATTTTAAAATGATTGCAGCCTTGAACATCATCCACAGGCACTTCCTGGGTTGCAGGTATCATGGTGACATTGCTGCCATGGCTTTGCCACCATCCTGGGCTTCACCACTCTACCCTCTGTCTAGGAGTTGCACACCGGAGCCAGAGCAGCGAGGGAGTCAGCTCTCTGAGCAGCTCGCCCTCCAACAGCCTAGAGACGCAGTCCCAGTCCCTGTCGCGCTCCCAGAGCATGGATATCGACGGCGTCTCCTGTGAGAAAAGGTAAGAGAAGCCAGTGCTCTGAGAAAAAGGAAAGGACCTGTTGGCTTCCGTCTCAACCCTGTGGTCTGAAATGCCCGTTTGAGACCTGTGGCAGTCGGTAGCAAGCTACAGCCAAAATTCTTAAATGGAAAGGCCCTCCCATCATTCTGAAGTATGCTTTATGTGTATGTTTTGTTATTAAATACCTTATTAATGACCAGGCAGTGTGGCACCCCTGTCATCTCACTACTGAAGAGACTGAGGCAGGAGGATCCCCACAAGTTTGAGGCCAGCCTGGGCTACCTGGTGGGACCCTTTCTCAAGATAGGACAAAAAGTGTCTTTTATAAAATAGTATATGTGGGTTTTTCAAGTCTTTCCAGCGTCTTTACTTTGTAACTACAAAGTGGGCAAACATACATGAGTCTCTAAAAGTTTTCTCACAGTTTTGCTAATCACTGAAATGTTAAATTTTGGAAAATTCCAGATAGAGGATGTACTCTACATTTTTTTTTAAAGCGACCGTAAGGAAATGACTACTCGGGAAAAATGTATAAATTCCCACTTAACATGGGAAGGCCTTATGATGCTTATGCCTTTGATCTACTTGGGTTCATTTCCCTATAGCATTTCCCAGTTACGTACCACACCGATTGCCTTTTGACTATCTTGGGAGTTTATCTCTCTCCCTCCAGGATAGAAGCATTATAAGGCAGGGGTCTTTTTAGTCTCTCTTTGTGCAACAGTCAACAGTATCTGCTACATCAAGAACAGTGCCTGCATAGAAGAGCACTCAGTGCTACTTGTTACTGAAGCAGAGACTCCTGTGAAAAATATGAATGTGCACAATACATGTAAATTTGAAATCTTGGGGTTAAATCATAATTCTAGGAGAATATTCTCTCCAAGATTGACTCAGTGGACAAGAGAGAAACCAAGCAATCAAAACCCATGAGGTACATTGTCAGTATTTAAAATTTTCTTGTCCAGTATACACAGAGTTTTTCCCCCAGATAATTAAAAACATAGAGAACATTTGAACTCAGTTTATGAGGCCATTGTGACCTTATAGGTCTGACAAGACTAATATCAAGAAACAAAATTACATTTTATTTGTTTATTCATTTATTTACTTATATATTTGGTACAGAGCCTACAGGGTCTCACTACACAGATCAGACTCAGTGATCCTCCTGTTTTCAGCCTCCCAAGTGCTGGGATTACAGGTGCGCGCCACTGTGCTTAGTCTCATTTGCTGTCTCAGCACGTCTTGGGGGTGGGGCCAGCACAGCGTGCCAGGGATTGAATCCTGGTCCCTGGGCCTGCCTAAAAAGGCGCTTTAATCCACAGAGCTATCTGGCTGGTTCATACATTTGAATTTTTTTTGGTGGGGAGGGGTGGTACTGGGGATTGAACTCAGGACCTTGTGCTTGCTAGGCAAGTGCTTATTCTGCTGAGCTATCTCCCTAGCCCAGCCCATACATTTTAATCATACTCTCAAACTCTAAAATACTGACAAATCAAACACTGAAAATATATAAATACATGAGAGCCAGGCTGGTTAGATGTCAATACTGGGGTCAGCATGCAAAAGGGGAATGGAGTTTGGGGGTTGTATGCTAACATTCCAGTTCCTGATCCAGGTGCTGATTACATTTGTATGTTTATTTGCCATAATTTATTCACCCAGACAGACGTATTCCTATGCATGTTTCTGGGCATTTCAATGATAAGTTTATTTTAAAAATAAATATACTGTGATCAGTGTGAGTTAAACTCAGGAGCTTGAGAATGAATTAACATTAGGAACTCTAAGCATCTCCTACTGTGTTGTGCATTAAAGAAAAGATCCTTAGAATGTTGGCAGCTGCAAATCTGATAAAGTCCCATACTGGTCCATGATGAAAGTCTTAGCAGATGGCAGAAAGAAGTGCCTGGAAGCCATCAGGGTGAAGCTCAACATGTCGCACATGCTGGGTAGAGGGTGGCAGGTCCTGGGTTTCATCTCTAGCACAGAGAAAGATAAAAGGCAAAAAGAAACTGCAGCATGGCAGAGAGGGATATCTGGCGAGCTCTCTGACCTTTCCCAGCCTCTCTCTGCTGGCCAGCAGCCATAGGCCTGGTTGTGTCCAGCAGACATGAGTGGGAGTGACAGTGACAGGCCAGCTGGCGCGCTCCTCCTTTGTACTGTCCCACCCTCGGGACCGTGCGCCTGTGCTGCAGCTGGGAGACCAGAGGTACCTTGGGTGCTTCCCTCCTTGCACCAGACTTGGTGCAAGCCAGAACTTGACTCTTACGGGGTCCAACTCCTGGCTCCCTGAGCATGTTGTTAGGACGACATAGACATCATGTTCTGGCTTACTGAGGGGCGTGGGTCCCCCAACTCTAGCAGCTCACATTCTGTGACTAGAATCAGTCTCTGTAAAATGAGAACTAGGACTAGGAAGACTGCTCTTTTTGCCTCTGGCCAATGTGTGGACTCTGCCCAGTGCAGTGAGTAGTAAGAATTAGGGTGGGAGAAAGTGAACAGTTACTACTTGGAGATAAGATTGTGTATGTAGTACACCTGAGGGATAAGTAAATGTTGCTTATAAGAGGCGTGCACTAAACATCGTATTATGTGCCAAAAACTTGAGAAAATTTCATTTTTAAAAAGGTACCACCTGGGTATGGTGGTGTGCACCTGAAATACCAGCCCTCTGAGCATAGTCTGGGTAATTTAGGATTTAGTAAGATACTGTTGCATCCATCTGTCAGTCAGTCAGTCAGTCAGGCTGGGAATATAGCTCAGTGCAAAGGCCCTGGGTTGATTCCTATTACTGGAAAAAAAAATGAAGTGATTACTGTCTACTTTCTTTTTTTTAAATTTTATTTATTTATGAGAGAGAGAGAGAGAGAGAGAGAGAGAGAGAGAGAGAGAGAGAGAGGTGTGTGT
>NW_004524689.1:6602250-6617783 GCF_000260255.1 Octodon degus
TTGAACTGCGGTCCCTGATGCTTTGCCAAGCTAGTTCCAAGTAGGTGCTTTAGACCACTGAGCCATCTCTCCAGCCCCTCCTATCAGTTTAAAAAAGGTGGGCTTTTTAGTAAGTGGTGCTGGATAGCCACTTACTTAATTGAGAGGAAAATAAATTTTCGTTATTGTTGTTTTTGAGACAGGATGTCGCTCTGTAGTTCAGTGTGGTCTTGAACTCACTCTGTAGCCCAGGTGATCCTCCTGCCTCAGCCTCAGTGCTGGAATTACAGGCATTGTGCACTAAGCCCTCTGAGAGGAAAATAATACATGCTTATCCAGCTTTGTACACAATCTGTTTTTAAAATTTATTTATTTGATACAAGATCTCAATATACAGTTCAGACTGATAGTGATCCTCCTGTCTCAGCTTCTCCATGTGTCACCATGCCTGGTTCTGGGGCTAGCATGGCATGCGGTACCAGGGATTGAACTCGGGATCTTGCACTTGCCACGCAGGGGCTTATGGCGCTGAGCCATCTTCCCACCCCCACCCTTTTTTAATTGCTTGAAAATAATATGCCTGGAGAATCCACTCCCTTGACTTTTTGTTTGAAGGTGAGCCCAAGGAAATGGTGCTTTGGGGAAAATATTTCTAACATATATGAAAGAAGCCCTTGATATCTCAATATAGGAAGACTCTTAAAAATTAATAAAGAAGAACAAAAGATGCCCCTCGGTCATTTCGCTCTCCCACTGGTTTCAGTGGTGTTGGAAATGACCCCCTTTTCATGGGGTGTCTCAGAAGAGACTGAAGACTGTGCTGTCTTTTTCTCTGCAGCATGTCCCAGGTGGATGTGGATTCGGGAATTGAAAACATGGAGGTTGATGAGAACGACCGACGAGAGAAGAGAAGCCTTGGTGACAAGGTGGGTTGGAGAGGTGACTTCCTTTGGCCTTCGTGTAGGGTCACAGGTGTGCGGCTCTGTGTCTGAGTGTATTCAGGGGACGCTTTGTCAGCTCATCCACATCGGTAGGGTTTTTTATTTTTAAGAAGCAGCAATCTCAACTGCCCTTTGAAATGGAAGTGTAATTCAGTCCTGGAATCTGGTAAAATTCCTCAGTTATCTTTGGTTATGGGTCAGTGTTGTTATCAGTAAATTTAGCTTGACAGGAACTAACCCTTCTGTGGTCTTTCACGTAAATCAGTAGATAATCACATTTTGGGGTATTTTCTGAGGGGAATGCTGGGAAATTGAAACCAGGATATGTAAAATCTAGTAACAAGTAAAAGCTTTTTTAAATGATGAGGTCTTTATTATCTCTTGAGCATAGTTTTCTGAACATAGGGTTTTTAGGGCTTGTTACTGCTCTTTTGGTGGCCATGGTACAGGTAACCGTACTGCTTCCTGCTGAGTAAATTATTAGGAATCCTTTCAGTGACACTTTGGACTATATCCTCCTGGTGGTGCAGTGCTTTAATTTGTATACCTCTTTGATGCTTATAAAGTTTTTATGTGATTTTAAAAAATCATTTATTTATTTATTTGGTACAAGGTCTCACTACACAGTTCAGATTTGTAGTGATCCTCCTGTCTCAGCCATCTCAGTGTTGGGATTACAAGTGTGTGCCACCATACCCAGTTTCAGTGGCTAGCTCAGTGTGGGACCACTATGGCATGCAGTACTGAGGATCGAACCTGGGTTCTTTTTTTTTTTTTTTTTTTTTTCAGAACCGGGGATTGAACTCAGACCCTTGTGTTTGTCAGGCAAGCACTTATTCTGCTGAGCCATCTCCCCGACCCCCGAACCTGGGTTCTTACACTTACCACACAGGTGCTTAGACCGCCGAGCTATCTCCCCGGCCCTCATGTGATTTTTTTTTTTTTTAAAGAAACATGAGAAAGATTTATTAGAAGGTGTAAGATGCACTGATGCTCAAAGAAATGAGGCACTTTTTTTGTTTTGTCTTTTTGAGACAGGGTCTCACCATGCAGTTCAGGCTGCCCTTGAGCTCACTTTGTAGCCAGGCTGGTCTCCAACTCTCAAGGATCCTTCTGGGTCAGCCTCCCGAGTGCTGGGATTATAGGGGTGCGCCACCACACCCAGTAGTTTTTTTTTTTTAAAGAGGCTTATGTGGTATTTGCCCTGAGATGGGATATAAGGTGAAACATTAAGTTATGAGGATAATGATATGTGAACCTGGTCCTTTGGAATAGGTCTCCAGCTCAAAAGGATGATGTTTTAGGAATAATTCAAAGGAGTAGGGAGCCCAGATTGCACACATATGTAATTCCCAGTAGGGTGTTACCCCTCTCAGGTCTGATGCCCTTGAGCTGATGGGAGCCAGGGCTCAGGCGGGAACTGGTAAATAGGACAGAAGCCCCTCCCTCCTTTCCTCTCATCTCTACTCTTCAGTCCCCTGCCCAAAAGGCCACAGACTGGCATGGGTGGGGGGCCCCTGCTGGAAAGCCAAGAGGCTCTGTATATCTTGGCTCTCTTCTTCCTCTGATTCCTGACAGCGCCTTGTTCTTTTCTGTTCTGCTGTAAGCTCAGGAGACCTTCAGAGTCATAGTAACAGGTTCCCTTTCTCTTAATAAGCGAGTCAGTGCTTTTATGCATTTGAAAAAGAGCCTCCTTGATGCATGAAGTGCCTGCCACCTGCCTCCCAGTGGAGGCTGACCTAGGTATTCTTCCACTAGGAACCTGCCTCCGGCCCCGAAGTGTCTGAAGAGCAGGCCCTGCAGCTGGTCTGTAAGATTTTCCGTGTCTCTTGGAAGGACCGGGACAGAGATGTCATCTTCCTTTCTTCTCTCTCTGCGCAGTTCAAACAGAACCCAAAAGAAGGTAGGTGGCTAGCTCAGCGCTGTCCCTCAGCGCACTTCCTGAGTACTGCGAGAGAGCTCTGTGCCTTTCTGCATCCTGATTCCCTGTCATGTTTTTCGATTTGCTCTTGATTGCAGCAGTACTGCGTGTTGAGGACACTGAATACTGTAAATTAGTCTCTCTTTTCATGACTCCTGCCAAAGAAAACTATTTAACTCAGTTGACAGACTCCATTGTCTGCAGAATTGAAACTTTTTCCAGGTGGTGGGAGACGCTCTGGGAGGGATCAGCTTCACTTAGAAAGAAGGCTGCGTGCGCAGCGCCCAGGGACCCTAAGAGGAGTGCTACGTGTGCACGAGACCCGTGCCTGCCTGCCTGCCGGGCCACGTTCAGGCAGCGGCTGAGTCTGTTTGATGCAGATGCTTAGAAGATGGGAAATACTGACACTTTGCTGTGTTCCCAGGGTTCTGCTTAAGAGCTCAGCCATGCTGAGCCACACATACAAGAACGTAGTAAAGATTTGGGCAAGTCACAGTCATCTAGGGCTCCTTGGTTTTCTTCACAGCAGTCCTTTGGAGTACAGCTCGGTAGGGGTGTGCTGGAGGGCTTTGCACCTAACACTAGAATACAGTGAACTCCCTTGATGTAGTTTGGGCTGACCTTGAACGCAGGCCCTCATGGCAGTGGCTCGGTCACTGGACCGGTATCTCATGCTGAACACCTGCTCCAACCCTGGAACCAGCCCCAGGCTGGTATTCTTCCTGCCTCAGCTTCCTGAGTTTTTGGATTATAGGTGTGTACCACCATACTTGGCTCACTTGCTATTGTTACAAGTCTTAATATTCCCAAATATGTCTCTCACATATACATGATAATTTTAAATTAACTATTAAATATTAATTAAATATTAACTCTGTATTTGTAGTATTAAGTCACATAAAATTTATAGTGAGCAGGACTTTTGTTGACTGACAGAATGTATCTAAACATCAGTGACCAAACTGCAAACAATAGTAAACTGGACTATAAGTTTGCTCTCAAAAGCCAGATGGTGCTTAAACATCGGGTCCTTCATCAAGTCTTTTAAACTTTGGGCTTAGTAGCTATCGTACGTTAAAAGTATATTGGCTGAGAAATATTAACTCAGTTGTGTTTGTAGTGTGATAAGCTGAAGCTGGTCTCTGTAGTCTGGAGTAACTTTTTTTGATAGTTAAATATCAGCAGTGTATATTAACTCATTGACCCTACTCCATTTTCTTTTTAAATAAACTTGTGGTGGTGCACGCCTGTAATCACAGCACTCAGGAGGCTGAGACAGGAGGCTCACTGTGTTTGAGGCCAGCCTGGGCTGCATAGTGAGAACCTGTCTTTAAAAAAAAAAAAAAAAAAAAAATATATATATATATATATATATATATATATATATATATATATAGAGAGAGAGAGAGAGAGAGAGAGAGAGAGAGAGAGAGAGAGAGAAGTTTTAGGTCCACAGTAAAGGCTCAACAGTGATAGTCCAGGAATCCCTGTATACACTTGAACAAGCTTCCCCGAAGGCCAGCACCTACCTAACCATGGTACATTACCACAACTGAGAAATTGCCATGCACTAAACACCACATTGTATTTGGGTTTCACCAGGCTGTCCGCGCACGTGCTTCTCTGTTCCAGCATCTGGGCAGGGACACCATGAGCTGCTCAGGTCTCAGGGGGCTTATTTGAGAACCATGTCCCAGAAGTGCCATGTGTAACCTGTTTTTTTACTCTGCCTTCCCAACAGTGTTCTCTGATTTTAAGGACTTGATTGGCCAGATCTTAATGGAAGTGCTCATGATGTCTACTCAGACTAGAGATGAAAACCCGTTTGCCAGTCTCACCGCCACATCCCAGCCCATCGCGGCAGCAGCTCGGTCTCTGGACCGAAATCTCATGCTGAATACCAGCTCCAACCCTGGAACCAGCCCCATGTTTTGCAGCTTGGGCTCCTTCGGTGCCAGCTCTCTGTCTAGGTCAGTGTGGTACTCTCCTCGGAAGACACTGGGAGGAGAAAGGTGCCCACGCCCCAGGCCCGCCCTGTGTCCTGGCCTGACAGTGTATGCTGTGCTGTGCTGGGTTTAGTCTTTGGAGAGGACATTATATTATCTTTCTGAATTGGTGTTTGGTTTTCATGGTTGGGCTGTTGTACATTAAGGGTTAGAAACAAATGGCTCCCCACACTACATTATTCTTTAAAATGGGAGCTTGTCATCACCTCAAGATTGCTATTGTAATTAGATGAAAATTATTTAAATGCTTATCTGATTGTGCCTGAACTTTCAGAAACCTGAGGTACAATCCTTGTACTGTCCTTTAAAAGCCTGCAGTTGTCCGTTTTAGTTCTCTCAAGTCTTTCTTTGATTTTTTCTCTTCTTTCCTACGTTTCCCACCTGATACAGCCTCTATGACACTAGCCCGGCCCCTACTGCTGGTCCCTGCGGCCCAGGGCCGGTGGCAAGTCTGTCCTTTGCCTCCCCTTCCCGCATGTCCCTTAGCCCTCACACAGTGGCTTCTGGATCTGCAACAGGAAGCCAGCCCTCATCCCTGTCCCTGTCCCCACGCTACCGGCCCTACACTGTCTCGCACCCAGGGCCGCCTCCATCTTGTGCCATCCTGCAGCCCATCCCCTCCAGCTCTCCCAGCCTCCCTGCCCTCGCGGGGAGCCCCCCAGCTGGCACCTCCAGACCGAGGCCTCCGAGTGCAGGCCCAGCTGTCCCACCTGCCTCGCCCAGTGTCGCCAACAGACGTCCCTCTTCCCTGCGGATGTCTCCTAGGTATTTATCCGACAGGAGAGCTGTGAGTGTGTGTTTGCAGTGCAGGGAAAGCACAATTAACGCGCTTCAGAAGACCTGCTGTGTGCACTGACCTCAGCTACACTTGGGTGTTTTGAGTCCTTAACCTGTGTCGCTAACTAGTGTGGTTGGCGTGTGCCTTGAGTCCCTGCTTCCAGGTGCTGATCACACCAGAAGGCAGCGGTTCCACTACTATGCATCCCTCTTCCCTTCTTCCTGGGACCCTTCCTCCTTCCTGTACCAAAATAGAAAGAATGAACCTCATGGTTTGTCATCTGCTTTGTGTGTTATTCCTCCTCACTTGTGAGTTTCGCAGAATATGGTCAGCATTGAATTTGAGAGTGGGGGCTCGGAGGATCACTGTTTCCCTGTCTGCACTGTGGCAAAGTGGAGGTTGACACGTAGGAGCGGGAGAGGTCCGGGTGGGGGACACATCCAGGCCACTTGTCCTGTCCTTCAGGTGAGTGCAGCCAGGTCTGTTCCTGCCTTGGGGCTTTGAGTTTTGGCTACTTGTATTTGTAGCCAGGTAGAACACAGTGGCATTAAACTTGAATGAACCCAGGGCCCCATCTCTCAAATGGACCTGTGTGTTGCTGTAATCTCGGTGCATTATTTTTCTGCATGGCATTGGGCCGAACTTCTAGCATACAATTTAAAACAGACAGTAGATGCTGAAGCTTCTCCCACTTTTGTTTGACCTTTCTCCCCTGATGCCCATGTTTTGTTTCTGTGCGGTAGTATATACGACACTCCCTTCTCCTTCCTCCTCCTCGCACTTTCTGGGGACAGTAGTGATGAAGAAGATGAAGAGGATGATGGTGGTGATGGTGATGATGAAGGTGGTGGTGGTGGTGATTTTTCTTGTGTCCAGTTTGGGTCCAGGTATCTGAGGAGTGGAGTCTGACCTGCATGCGTGTTGGTGCTTAGGAACTAACTTCTGGGAGCCCGGCCTAGGGGTGTGCATTGAACCGAGACAGGACAGCGTCAGCATGGGCCGGGTGGTGCCTGGATCCAGTGCATAGGACAGTGCTTACAGTGGTCCTCTAGTCAGTTTATAGGGAAAGTTTACTTATAGTCATTGTGAGAAACCTGAAAACAGCTTCACGTTCACAGCCACTCATCATCACCTATTGTTAGGTCTAAAATGAGGGTCTCTTCTTTCTCTGTTGCAAGAATGTCCTTTCCTGGTATGGTAGTGCATGCCTATAATCCCAGCACTCACAAAGCTCAGGCAGGAGGATCTCCACAAGTTCAAGGCCAGCTTGGGCTACATAGTGAGTTCAAGACTAGCCTGAAACTGCACAAGGCCCTGTCTCAAAACAAACAAACAAAGACTATTGTTGTGATCTGCAACACAAGAGCACTCTGTACCCTGAGAGGCTCGTCTCCTTCAGTCCAGCTGCCAGGATTTCTGGATTTAGACAGGGACAAGAGCTGAGGCTCGGGGTGTGTGCGTGGGCTCACATGCGGCTGTTCACTCCCCTGCACCCCCTGCTTGGTTCAAGGCCCTAGAGTGCGGCTCACTGCTCACCCCTGCAAACACTGTGGGCAGCACCACTTGGGTTCCTAGTGGCTTTGAACAGGAAAATGCAGCCCCCCCGTTTTTTTTTGTTTTTTTTTTTCTTTCTGACTTCCTGCCTCGTTGTCTTACACAGTTTTGCTCATAAATCCAAGTTTCCTCTGGACGGAGTTGGTATTTATGCCTAGCAGTATTCAGAAATAACCCCCAGGCTATAAATAGGGCCTGGCACAGGAGTCAAGGCCACTTCATTAAGTTAACAGTGGCAGAAGAGCCAGAGAGGGGTGTTGACTCAAGGTTGGCTATCAATCCAGGAAGGTTGATATTTGAATTAGGTTGAAACTGTGTCACCATTTGCCATGCAAACTTCCCAAAGGTGGAGTTGTCCTTTTCAAGTCTATAAAATCCTACCGCACGACTGTAGTCGCACAACGGTCATCTTTCCTGGGGCTCACTTTCCCTGCATGGGAAAAGTGCTCATTTAGCTGTGTGGTGAGTTGCGTGCGGGAAGAGGCCTCTCAGCCTATTTAAGTCTTGCTCTGACCAGTGTGTCCAGCCTTTGACTTTTCCTAATGCCTCTTTAAAGGTTTCCGACATCTCAGCTTTGCCTCAGATGTGGACGCTGTAGCTGATAGGAAAACTGTGCGTTGATCATAGCCACAGCGGCGAGTCCTTGAGTGTCACGTGGATGCTGCTTGAGCGCTTGGCCTCTATTACAGGCCCTGTGGGTCTGAGAGGACCAGGGACGCAGCCAGAGTCATAGATTAGAGCTCACATTCTCCCCACACCTTTTTAGAATAGTTTTGCATTTTTATTCCTCAAAAAATTGTTTTGAAAGTCAAGACACAACTGTGACATTCTTAAATCTTGGAACTGTCATATGGAGTCCTGTGAGCATCTACACTGTATGTCCCTCTACAGAGCACATGACTTTTCTGAGAACCACACCAGCAGACCAGTTTTAGCAGACAGTTATTTCCTGTGACAGATGGATGACTAAACCCTTCTGTAAACACTAGTGTTTTTGGCACGGGGTCTTGCTACACAGTTCAGACTCATAGTGATCCTCCTGTCCCAGCCTCCCTAGTGCTGGGATTATAGGCGCATGCCACCACTTCAGGATCCGGGGCCGGCACAACATGTGGTACTGGGGTCCTTGCACTTGCCCGGCAGGCACTTATGCTGCTGAGCTATCTCCCCAGCCCAGCATGAGTGTATTCTTGGGGATTTAAACACATGTTGGATCTGCCCAAACTCAGTTCTATTTTATTTGTTATTTATTTATTTATTTAGTTAATGTATTTCATACAGGGTCTACAGGGTTTCACTACACAGATTGGACTTGTAGTGATCCTTCCTGTTTTTCAGCCTCCCAAGGTCTGGGATTACAGGCATGTGCCACCACACCCAACCAGGGATCAAACCCTGGTCCCTGCGCCTGCCTAAATACGCGCTTTAGTCCACTGAGCTCTGAGTTCCATTTAAATTACACTAAGAAGAAAGATTTAGTTTTTGTTTGTTTGGAATTGGGGGTCTCACTGTCTTTCCCAGGCTGCTCTTAGATCCCTGGCCCAAGGGATCCTCCTGCGTCAGCCTCCTAAAGGAGCTGGGACTACAGACAGGTGCATACCACTGTGTTCAGCCTGTGTAAAAGAATTTATGGCTGGTATAACCTGTGCATATTTCAGTACTGTATGCCACTTTCCTCTTGGGTGTCAGTTCACAATTTCACTATGAATCTAAGGACCCTCACGAATGAGGGTTTTTTTGTTTTTGTTTTTGTTTTTGTTTTTCCTTCGGTACTGAGGATTGAACTCAGGCCCTTGCGCTTGTCAGGGAAGTGCTTATTCCACAGAGCCATCTCTCCGGCCCCACGAATGAGTTTAACGGAGGATCTGTGCACGGCGTGGTTGAGACTGGAAATTTTCCTCCTCATGTGGTGATTTCCTTTGGCATCCTCAGAGCACACTGTCGGATATTGGGGTGCACTCTACACTTCTTACTGGGTTAAGACTGTGTTTCGTTGTTTACCACTCCACTTGGAAGTTAGCTGGCTGGCAGCCGCTTGATGATCACCAGGATCTACCAGCTCCTTGTTTTGCAAATTCTGCACTTTATTTGAGCTCTTTTCATTGAGTGGCCCAACACAGGACAGGCACACTTGCCAAGCTTGTCACTTCTCAGGTTTAGTGAAAAAATACTTTGAGTGAGAAGGAAAGGTTCCAACTGAAGTCAAGGCAGTAGTAGTACATTTCCAAGGTTGGCCTGGAATTTCAGTTCAGCTGCATGAGCAAGCCCACACTGTGTCTGAACTCACAACAAATGTGTGCTTAGGGGGCCAGGAAGATGGCTCAGTGGAATAAGTGCTTCCCTGGCAAGTGCAAGGGCCTGACTTCAATCCCTGGTTCTGCAAAAACAAACAAACGTGGGGCCACGTGACACTGACTCCTCACAGCCCAGGAGGAGCTGCATGTAGAAATGCAAGAAACAGAGTTTCCTCTCCATGAAATGCGTAGTTTAAATTTTTTTTTAGACGTGAGAATGATCTATTTTCCTTGTTACCTGTTGGAAGTGCTCCAAGGAGAAGCAGCTCAGTCCCCCATAAGTGGGAGAGTTGTCGGTTAGCAGACTTCTTCCTTGGGATGTGCCGTGAGTGCAGCCGAGCCATCACTCCAGGCCCCAGGAAGAGGGAGGAATTGCAGATAGCTGGAAACTAAGACTGCTGAGGGCCAAGACAGACAAATTGCGTTCCCTTTCTGCTTTTGAGGCGTTTCCTCACTGTCTCTGTTTGTTAATGGGGTTTCTTTTTTTTTTTTTTTTTAATACACAAAGCTTTATTCTGTTTTGTTATTCAAAAAGCTATTTAAAGTAATCAAAAAATAAAATAATCAACATTCTTGTCAAATAACTGATTTAGTTAAAAACCACGGACAGTACACAGTGAACATAAGACGTGATTGTGAGTGCAGGTAAGACCTGTGAGCAGCGGCTTTCATTGCACAGACAGAATTGCTTCTTCTTGCTGTACTCGTACTGTATACAGGAATAACTCAGAGCACTGCAGTTCTTCATCACCACCCTTACCAAAAATGTCCATAGGTCTATGCCTGGTATGGTGTTGTATCTCCTACTGTGACTTCAAAAATTGCAGCAGTGGTTATCACATTTGTTCACAACAAACATTAATGAAATATATGAACAGATATAACTAAAGAAGAAAAGCACAAAAAGTCTAAAACCATCACAAAACAGTTCACTTCCAACCTATATAATCCACAATTTTGCAGTGTTTTATAACAAAGTAGCAGGGGACTTTGTGGCACCTAAAATTCTATTCCTTCCTCAGAATGCTATTTCCCCCTGACTTTTCTACTTCTCAGAGCTCATTCTGCCCCAGAAGTCAGCTGGCACGGTATAGGGGGACGCTGAAGAATATCCTTAGGAGAGAGGCAGCATCACCCTCCCACCTCCCTCCCCTGGATGAGGGCACACAGGCCCGCGCACTGCTATTAGGGCTGAAAGAGCTCTCTGGAAACTGTCACAGAGCTGAGGGACCACTGCTCTCTACTAGGCGATCAGTACTGTCAGCACAAAAAGGTCAAGGTATTCACATCACAATTTTGTAAGGAACCCCAGTACCATCCTACAAAACCTGGGTAGTGAAACCCACCTCTAACCCCAGAAGACTAAAGGAGGTCACTGTCACTTGACTTGGATCCTTCCTGGATCTGGCCGGGCAGTTCCGGCTTAGCTTCTCCCTCACTCTCCAGCTGAGTCTCAGGTCTTGGTTGTTTCTCCCAGCTTTTCCTCACTGTTCCGTGGCACCACCTGCGGGTTATTTTCCCCTTCTTTCAGGTCATTTTGATTTAATTTGTCATCAGTTTCCAGTTGTGCTTCTTTCCCATTTCTCAGCTTTGGGTGAAGCTGTGACGGGTCTTTTAGTCTTCACCTCCTAAAGATTGTATTTTCTGAACAACATGTAATCTTTTACGACACTCAGGCAACAGACAGCTTTGATAATTCCAACTACCACTGTATATTGTGGATTGGTGAGATCTACTTTATTTTCTGAATTCAGACTGCCCACAGTTCCAGCCAATTCTTTTCTAACTTCTCTATTCATGTGGCTGTTATTCTGAGATTTGTATACAATCTGAAATGTCCCCTTGTTTGGTGCTTTAAACCAGGGTTCCAAAAACGTTTCTGCATATTTTTTCATATCTTCTGAGAAAGCTTTGCATGTGCCTGAGATGGGTAACATTCGTAAAATAACTCGAGTCTTCCTTTTCTTAGTTTTATACACATCCTGGAGAATATGATACACTAATTTCTCAGGTTCAATCCCAAGTGTCCTGATGAAGATGACAGTATTTGCTCCACTCTCTACAGACTGGAATCTTCTTAGCCTCTTCTGTGTAGAAGTCTTAATGTCACCAACTTCCTTCTTCATGGCAGCCTCCACATCATCCTCTCCCTCACTTCCAGAAAGCTTTTGCGCTCATTTTTTTTTCTTTTCTTTTTTTTTTTTGGCAGAACCGGGGATTGAACTCAGGCCCCTGCACTTTCCATGGAAGCGCTTATTCCACTGAGCCATCTCCCGGGCCCCCCCCAGAAAACTTTTGATCCTTGTCTATAAAAATGCAGTACTGGGGCCGGGGAGATGGCTCAGTGGAATAAGCGCTTCCCTGGCAAGCACAAGGGCCTGAGTTCAATCCCCGGTTCCACCAAAAAAACAAACAAACAAAAAATGCAGTACTGCTCTGCCATAGAGGGTAAACTGGAGTCATTGGTAGGAAAAGGTGCGTCTCAAGACAATAACCCTTTTCGGGCCCGTACAAATTGTCGCCATATTTGTTGAGCAGGCTGTAGGCCTCCTCCATGCATTTGCGTTTGTTCATATTGCAAGTGATGAGGATCCCCTGCAGTCCAGGTTCTAGCTGCCGCGCCAGACCTCATCCCCACGCCGAGCCTGCTCGGCCTGCACCTACTGAGCCTTGCCTTTGCGCTTTCCACTCCCAGGCTGAGGGCCTGGGCTGGGGCCACCGTGGCGCGTGAGAGCCGAGCATTTCTCTGGGGTTTCCTTTTCTGTGCTTCCTTGGGTTTTTCTTGTTGCACTGCTCACATTTTTGTCAGGCTGGTAAAAGCAGGTACCGGATCCTGCCATGAATGAATATAATGTAGCAACATCTAAATTCCTGTGAAGACAGTATGAATCTGTCTGCTTTGTAGGGTTCCCACGCTGACCTGCCCATCTTTGCCATGGCTGTAGTGAGGTGGTTTGTGGGTAGCTTAGTAACCTGCTCAGTGGGCAGGGCCTTGACTGCTGCCATGCCTCATCTCCTTCCTTCTGCAAGGCTTTGCCGTAGGTGGTAGGAGTTCAGATTTTCTAGTTCTGAGCTGAAAGCTTTGGCTTTGAGATTGGCATTGATGAGCCGTGCATGGTGGCACACACCTGTCATAATCCCAGCCCTTGGAAGGCTGAGGCAGCGGGATCGCTGCAAGTTCAAGGCCAGCCTGGGCTAATAGGAAGACCTTTCTAGAGCTCAGTCTGGCTTTGAACTCACTGTATGAAGCCCAGGATGATCAAGTGCTGGGTTCACAGGCATGTGCCGCCATGCCAGCCAAGGGAGAAGCTATTTTACAACAAAAACAAAGTCTGGCATTGTCATCGTCTTCTTTACTGAAATATTTTCGTTTCATGGTTTCATTCTAAGGTCAGTTATGCATATTTTCTCCAAATTCTAAGGACGGGTATGTGTATTTCAGAGTTAGTCACGCATTTGTCTAGCTGTGTAGCATGTCATTGCTCTCACATGTCGCTTGGTCCTTTTAGTTGCAGGCTGTTTGTTGTCCATCATTGAGGTAGGGATGTACTTCTCAAGTTCTGATACTCTTCCTGTCCTTTGTCCTTTTCTCTGGGCAATCTTTTCCCTGCATTAGGCACTTGCTTCTCACTTCTCAGTCCCCTGCTTCTTCCTGTGTCTCTATCAATCTCTGTATATTTTATCTACATCAAATGAGCATGTGAGCTAAATGCCCTATACAGTACATGACCTGTTCATGGTTGGCCTTTACTTTCTTTTTTTTTTTAATTTTTAATTTTATTTATTTATTTGTGTGTGTGTGTGTGTGTGTGTGTGTGTGTGGCCAGCTCAGCCCACCAGGGGGCAGGGCTGGCTGGCATGTGGTGCTGGGGGATCGAACCGCGGTCCCTTTGCTTTTGTTAAGCTTGTTCTAAGTAGGTGCTTTAGACCACTGAGCCATCTCACCAGCCCGGCCTTTACTTTCTATAAGCCAAACCTTTGTGCCCATATTTGGATTTTGTTTCAGAAAATAGTACGGAAAATAATGGTGCTGTAGCATTTTTACCTCATTTTACTGCTACTTGCTGCAGGTTCTGGATTCAGGTAGCAAATGAGGATAGCAGGTTCACCAGCCCTAGTGTCGGGTGTTTTTTTTTGTTTTGTTTTGTTTTGTTTTTTTTAAATTTCCCTGGAATGGGGATTGAACTCGGGCCCTTGCACTTGCCAGGGAAGCACTTATTCTACTGAGCCATTTCCCTGGCCCAGGTTTTGTTTATATATTGCTTTTAGTACTAATCTGCCTCTGCATTGGAAGGTTTGGAAAATTTTTTTTGTTACTAGCAAATATGTTCATATCTTATTCTGTGTGTGTGTGTGTGTGTGTGTGTGTGTGTGTTGTTCTTTTTTTATCTTTTTGAGACAAGGTTTTACTATACAGTTCAGGCTGTCCTTGAACTCACTTTGTAGCCCAGGCTGGCCTCAAACTGGCAGCAATCTTCCTGCCTCAGCCTCCCAAGTGCTGGGATGTCGGGTATGTGCCACCATGCCCAGCTGTCTTGTTTTAACTGGGCATTTTCCCTAAGCCTTGGTCCTCTTGCCAAACTGCCAAATGCTGGATGACGTTTCGCAAATCTGTGCTAGAAGTTACGAGGGTGGGAGAGATCTTTCCAGCCCCTTGGAACTTCCATCCTAAAGAATTGGGCTGTAGCCACCACAGTCTGGCTTGCCCCTGTCTGCCCAAGGAACAAGGTCAGTTTTAGTATCTGGGGTGTGTCTTCAATTGCTTAGCTTTTGGTAGCAGTTCTTGGTCCTTCCAGTTTTGTAAGTCACGCCCCTAGTAAAATAAGACCCCCTCTATTGGTCCATAAAACGTTTGTCCAGACTCATGGTCCCTGGGCTGGGAGCAGGGAACCAAGATGTCCCCTCCCCAGGGGTCTGCATGCATGTTTGTGCTTTGTTCCTTGTGCAGGGATTCTGACGGGCCTTGTGTTGGAGACATAAGCTCTGGGAAAGGCATGTTCAAGAAGGGATGAGCATCACTGTCTTTATTTTTCTGTTCTCCAAAGTTTGGGAGCCTCTGGTGGTGGAGCAAGTACCTGGGATTCCTATAGTGACCATTTCACCATTGAGACCTGCAAGGAGACAGACATGCTGAACTACCTCATTGAGTGTTTTGACCGAGTTGGAATAGAGGAAAAAAAAGCACCAAAGGTAATGGCAGAGAGTGATTATTTGTTTGCTGCTCCCCACCCCACGAGGGGTTGCTCATTTATTCAGTCTAAAAGGTGTGAGGGCGTGTCCATGTGCTGGGCACCTTCAGATGTGTCCATGTCCGCAGCACAGACCCTGCCCTGGAGAAGCACACCCATGCTGGCCTGCAAGCCCTTTCTCCTGCCCACCCTGTTAGCTGGGTACTACTGCAGGCTTGGCCTCTACCGCTGCTGGTGAAACATGCCGTAATCCTTAACATTAACAACCCCCTTTCTGGAGTACCTGCAGACTGCCGGGGCTGTGCTGATGTGACTTGCGCTTCAGTCCCTGCAGTGGATCCCTGAGTCCTGTAGCCCCTTCATAGGCATAGGTCTCTCCCCGTGTTTAACAGAAGCAGATGAACCCTGTGTGCTTGCCTACCGATGCTTGGAGTGACCGAAGGGGCTGCGCCTTTGCTTGGGCCTTGAGCTCACGCCTTTGTTTCTCTTCATTCTTACTTTGCAGCCTCGTTCATTTCTCATTGGGAATGACTCTGTGGATCCACCTGTCACCTTCACATCTGTGAAGGGCCTCTTGGTGATCATTGTACTTGACCTTAGTAAAAGCAAGTGACGTGGTCTTGGATCTGCACTCCATTTTCTTTCTGACTGTTGATGCAGTTTGCTCATCTTATTAAAATATGCCGTTTTCTAGCTATTGTCTTCTGAGTCGTATCAGTTCTTTTTTTTTTTTTTTTTTTGAAGACGGCATATACGAGATGGCGCCGCGACACGAGTCCTGACCAGTGTGCTCATTAAGTGTGGGGACCAATCAAATATCATCATTACTTTATATGAGGTCCACCATCGTATCATTTTTTTTTTTTTTTTT
>NW_004524689.1:6617883-6618523 GCF_000260255.1 Octodon degus
GCGCTGGCTTATTTTATCTCTTGTCCTAACGCTGCCTTTGTTTTCCAGATGTGCAGCCAGCCAGCAGTCAGCCAGCTTCTGAGCAACATCCGCTCTCAGTGCATCTCCCATACCGCGCTTGTGCTGCAAGGCTCGCTGACACAGCCAAGGTAGGGAGGCCAGCCCAGGCTCATGCTGGGTGTCCGCAGGGAGCGGACCCCTCCCAGGTACATCTTGCCACGCCCCACTCTGCTGCATGGCTAGGTGACTCATTTATTCTCCTGGGTTGTGAAAGACTTTGATCAGCAATATGAGACCTTTTCCTTCTCTGAACCCTGAGGAAACAGTACACTGCTTTCTTCCTCATCTTTCAGAGGAGTGCAGGGCCAGCCATACAGCTCAGCGGATGGGCTGGGGTTTCGATCCCCAGGCCTGCCATGGTGCACATGCCTGTAATATCGGCACTTGGAGGCTGATGGCAGAAGAATCACTACGAGTCTAGTAGTGAGACCCTTCCCTAAAGTACAGGGGGAAGAAAGAAGGATATAATTTAAAAAGGAATTGCTGGGGGCCAGGGAGATGGCTCAGTGGAATAACGCTTCCCTGGCAAGCACAAGGGTCTGAGTTCAATCCCCAGTTCTGAAAAAAAAAAAAAAAAAAA
>NW_004524689.1:6618648-6635312 GCF_000260255.1 Octodon degus
AAAAAAAAAAAAAAAAAAGAAGATGTCTGTATGCTTTTTGAAGTAGATTATATGCAGAAAATTAAAAATTTAGCATAAAACCAGCTATTTCAAATTGGTGGAGGGATTTGATAAAATATATAGACCCTCACATTCCATGTAACAACACACAGTTTCTGTTACTTAGTAATAAAGAATATAGGTCGACAGACTGGGTAGATAGCTTGGCAGTCCAAGTGCCTGCCTGGCAAGTGCAAGGATCCGAGTTTGATACATGGTTCATTCCCCTGCTGTGCTGGCCCTGGAGCCCTGGGTGGGCCATGCTGGGCCACTGAAACTGGGTGTGGTGGAGTACACCTACAATCCCAGCGCTGGGGAGGCTGAGACAGGATGATCAGTAGGAATCCAAGCTGTGTAACAGAACCCTGTACCAAATACGAGAGAGAGATGGAATCTTTGAAATTGACTGTAGTACCTATTTTAAAAGTCTAAAAAATGCTCAGCCAACACTTAAGATTATCCTTTACCTAAAACTATCGTACAGAATATTTGGAGATTACAGGTTTGTCTTGTGCCTGGGCATTTGGGTTGCTACATGGTATCCCAGGCCTATATGCTGTGCCTGGCAGTGACTCCAGGGCCGGCCTGGCTCTCTGTGCCTCCGCAGGTCCACGCAGCAGCCGTCCTTCCTCGTGCCCTATATGCTGTGCAGGAACCTCCCCTATGGCTTCATCCAGGAGCTGGTGAGGACGACGCACCAGGATGAAGACGTCTTTAAGCAGGTGGGCTTTGGAGCCGTGCTTCAGCGCGGAGCCTCTGTGGAACTTCCATTCCCGCACAGGATTTGCGTGTTCAGTTTGCTTAGCAAAAAGACCTGCAGGAGGTTCTGTGCTGGAGGAAATTGGATCGACAATCACATTGTTCAGTGCATGCATCTGTCCCAACTATCGGTCATGTGTGGAGTCTTTTAAACAGGGTTTGTGTGTTGCGTTGGCATTTTACATTTTTGTTTTTGTTTTTTTAGAGGCAATATATATGTATATGTACTGCAGGTTGGCCTTGAACTTACTGTGAAGCCTAGGCTGGCCTTAAACTCTTGTCAGTCCTCCTCCCTCAGCCTCCCAAGGACAAGGATTACGTGCCTCTGCCACTGTATCTGCATGGTGCTAGCTGCTTTGGGAAGAAGAAAATATATGAAATAGTACACTCATTTTGAAGGACCTTTTATTATAGCAATGACAAGAAAGCATGTAAGGCAGATGCACATGTATTTACCACACAAATAGTGCTTAATCAGTTGTATGAATTTAGGAGAGTAACAAATTAAGGATTAGGTAAGATCAATGGCAGTGTGCATGTCACATAGGATCCCTGTGTTCTAACTACCATACTGAGAGAACCCTTTTATATCTTGCTATTTAGGTCCTTTAATTCTGTGCCCTTCTTCTGGTACTTTTGTTCACAAAGTCAGATGGAAATGCAGATCTAAGATACATGGTAATAAAACATCAGTCTCCGAACCCCAGTGGTTAATACATTGTCAGTTATCTTTAAATTACTCAGAATACAAGATATCAGCATTTAATTGTCCAAACAATATTGGCACAAACCTTTTTCAGTGAACTGAGAGAAATTAGTTTCACTATCATGTTTCTCTCTCTCTCTGTGTCTCTGTCTGTCTCTGTCTGTCTGTCTGTCTGTCTGTCTCTCTCTCTCCCTTTTCTCCCTTCCCTCCCAGTTTCTCTCTTCTTTTGAACAATTTCTTTCCATTTTACAGTATTTATTGTGTGTACGTTTTAGATCTTTTTTACTCCTTCAGCTTCTCATATTAGGGAGACAACATGATGTTTACACGTGTGTCTGGTTTATTTCACTTATGAGTGTGGTCTTTAGTTGCATCTATTTACCTATAAAAGTCTCCAGTTATCCTTCTTTTTGGCTAAGTTGTCCGTTGTATAAAAAGACCACATCCTTTTACCCATTCCTTGGCTGATGGGCATTTTGGTTGTTTCCAAGATCTAGCCATTAGAAATTGTGTTGCTGTAAACACGGGTGCACATTTATCATTGTGGCAGGATGTTTTTAATTCTTCCGAGAAGATAACCAAACGAAGAATAGCTGGGTCAAATGGGACCTCCAATCCTGTTTTTTTGAGGACTTTTTGCACTGATTTCTATAGTGGCTGCACCAGTCTACACTCCCAAGAGTATTGCAGAAAGCTTCCTTTTCCCCCACAGCCTTGTCACCATTTGCTATTAGTTGACTTCTTGATGATCTTCTCAAATGACTGGTGATGTTGGATATTTTTTCATGTATTTATTTGCTGTTTATATTTCTTTATCTGACAAGTGTATATTCATCTCAGATGGTCTCTCCCCTTTTTTTGGTACTGGGGGGTCAAGCACAAGACCTTGTACTTGCAGGCAGGTGCTTACGCTGCTCAGCTACATTCCCAGCCCTCAGATGCCCATTTTTGAATTGGGTCTTTAAATTTTGAAGATCTGAATTTATTATTTTTTTAATGTTCTCAATAATAATCTTTTTTCTGAGGAACAGCTAATAAACCTTTTTTTCCCCACATTGTGGGTTGTCTCTTCACTCTGTTAGTGGTTTCTTTTGCCAAAGCTTTTTAATAAGATGAAATCCCAGTTGTTGATTCTTTGTGATAGTTTCTGTGTGATTACAGGTTTGTTTTTTTTTTAATTGGGAATTGGAGTTTTATTCATAAAGTCTTTGCTTACGGGCTGGGGAGATGGCTCAGTGGAATAAGTGCTTCCCTGGCAAGTGCAAGGGGGCCTGAGTTCAATCCCCGGTTCCACAAAAAAAAAAAGTCTTTGCTTATACCAGTGTCTTCAAGAGTTTTGCCTAGTCTGTCTTCCATGCGATTTAATATTTGTTTTAATGTTTAGATCTTCTTTGGATCCATTTCAGATTTAGTGTGTGGTGAAAGGTATGGATCCAATTTTAATCCTCAGTATGTGCAGAACCAGTTTTAATGGCCCTTTTTTTTTTAATAAGGATTTTTTTTCCTCCGAATGCCTTCAGGGCACTTTAGGTTGGCTGGAGTGTTCTGGGGATCGAACTACAGCAACCTGAGGCTGCCAGCTTTGTGGAAGCAGCCACTTAAAGAACTGAGCTAGGGCCAGGCCCCCTGGCCCATTTATTAAACAGGTGATCTTTCTGTGAATGTGTTTAGCACTTTTGTCAAAGATAAGGTATGACTGCTGTTGTTTCTGCATCTTCTAATCTTTTCCATTGAGCTTCAGTTCAGCGCCCCCCCCCTCCCCAATGCCACACTTTTTGTCACAGTAGCTTAGTTCTGTGAGATACGCTGTTGGAGTTGTGATTAGAACTGCATTAACTCTATATAACAGTTTTGGAAAGTAGGGCCATTTTCACTAGATTGGTTTTTTCTACCCAAGAGCAGAAGATGTCTTTCCATTGTGTAATATCTTCTTAAATCTCTTTTTTTCCACAGTATTTTAGTTTTCAATGTAGAGGTCTTTCACATCCTTCATTAAATTGATTTTTAAGTATTTCTTTTTTTGGGGGGGGATGCTATTGTAAAATATATTGTTTCCCTAATTTCTCATTGAGTTTGCTGTTTGTGTCTAGGAAAGCTACTGGTTTTTGAGTGTTGATTTTTTTTTTTTTTTTTGGTGGAACCGGGGATTGAACTCAGGCCCATGCGCTTGCCAGGGAAGCGCTTATTCCACTGAGCCATCTCCCCGGCCCATGAGTGTTGATTTTGTATCCAGCTATGCTACTTAATTTATTAAATCTAGCAGTTAGTGGAGTTTTTGGTGTCTTCTATGTAGAGGATCATGTCATCCACAGATAACGATAGTTAAGAGTGGATCAAGTGGATATCTTCTCATTTCTGATATTAGAGTGACAGCTTTCAGTTTTGTCCACTTAGATGATGTTGGCTGTTGGTTTGTCCACAGATGGCTTTTATTGGGTTGATGTAAAGACCATCTATTGTCATTTTCATTAGGGTTTTTTTTTTTTTAATCATGAATGGATACTGCGCTTTGTCAAAAGCTTTTTCTGCATCCATTGAGATAATCGTGTTTTTTGGCCTTGGCCATGTTAGTATGGTGTATTACATTTACTGATTTATGTATGTTGAACCATTTTCCTTTTTGAAAGTTTGTTGGGTTTTTTTTTTAATAAAATTTGGGAAAATTTGCTTTCTCATTTCTTTTTTGTGGCTAGAAAGAGTAACAGGCTTTTGTGGAAACTGGCCTGTTACCCTTTGCTGTCCCTACTCTATGTCAGATACTCTTAAGGCCTTTGAAGTCTTCGGTTTTTGTAAGCAGTGTGCAAAGTATGTGTGTAAGAAGAACACAGGATTTAAGCACAGGCGCTCTGGGGATGCCCAGTACCCGCGTGCCAGGAACATTATTACAGTGAGGTTTTCTTCTTCACAAAGAGAAGCGAGCTCCGTGCAGGGCAGGTCCCTGCCTGTGGTTTAAGTGGCGCACCTTCTAGGGAGTGCGCCGCAACCAGAATGCTCACCCGACCCAAAAGCCTTCACTGGTGGAACCTAGTGGAGTTTTAACTATACAATCAGCCCGATGTCAGCTGAAAGGGACCTGTTATTCCTATCTTTTTTTTTTTTTTTTTTTTTTTTTTTTTTTTTGGCAGAACCAGGGATTGAACTCAGATCCTTGTGTTTGCCAGTCAAGCGCTTATCCTACTGAGCCATCTCCCTGGCCCCTGTTATTCCTATCTTATTCACAGATGTATCTAGAGTTTATGAAGTCAGCTCTTTTCTTTTTTGTAATTGAGACGAAATTCGTTAGCATCCAGGCCACTCATTCCCTTTTATGGTAGTGCTGGGAATAGGACCCATGAATGGAACTTGCCAGACAAACGCCCTACTACTGACCCATCCTGAAGTCCCATTTTAAGGTGTATACAATTCATTGAGTCGGGCTTGGTGGCACAGGCCTAGAATCCCTGCACTCAGGGGTCTGAGGCAAGAGGATCACTGAGTTTGAGGCCAATCTGAATTCTAGAGTTTGCTTGCTTATCCTTTCCTTTCTTTCCTTTCCTGTCCTGTCCTGTCCTGTCCTGTCCTTTCCTGTCCTTTTGTATCACCATGTAGTCCACGTTGACCTCACAGTGATCCTCCTGCCTCAGCCTAACAAGTGCTGGGATTGCAGGCATGTACCACTACACCAGGCTTTTTTTTTTGAGACAAGGTCTCACCTTGTAGTTCAGGGTGGCCAAGAACTCACTAGCTCAGGCTGGCCTCATACTCATGGCAGTCTTCCTACTTCAGCCTCCCAAGTGCTGGGACTGCTGGGGTATGCCACCGTGCCCTGCCTCATCACCAATTCTTGTATCTCTCTAGTCAATTAGTATGTATGTGTGTATAGGAGATTTTATACTGGGGATTGAATCCAGGCTTCAGGGAAAGTAGGCAAACAGTCTACCAGTGAGATACCTTTTTTTTTTTTTTTTTTTTTTGCAGAACTGGGGATCAAACTCAGGCCCTTGTGCTTGCCAGGGAAGTGCTTATCCTACTAAGCCATCTCCCTGGTCCCGAGATACCTTTTTGACTCTTGGTTTTTTGTTTTTTGGTTTTTTTTTTAGACAGCATCTCAGTATATAGTTCAAGTTGGCTTTGGCCTCACTGTATAGCTGGCCTTGAACTTGTGGTGGTACTGCCTGAACCTCTGGTGGTGGGCTCATAGGGATACACCACCATACTCAGCAGTTCTTCCTTTGTTAATTATGAGATAGGATCTTGCCAAGTTGTCCAGGCTGAACTCAAACTTACAACTCCCCTGGCCTCGGCCTCCAGAATAGCTGGGGTCACAGCTGTCCACTAGTGACCTGGTTCAACTAGTCAGTCATAACCCTTGTTATCTTTTCTCTTATCATTGGTTTTGTGTAGAGAGAAACAGTGAACTGTAGTTACTGAACTGAAAAACAGCATTTTACCTTTCTTTCTCAGAATTGTGGTAAATGTGAAAAGTGTTTAGGATTGGAAGTGAATAGTTATAGAACAGTGGCAAGAAGTATTTGTTTGAAAATAAAAATCATTTAATGTGGATCATGTGAATAGTATATTTGTGTTTGAAAATATTATATCTTACTCATATTTTGTCTATTACTAAGCCTTTAGTTGAACAAGAGGATTACTCTGCTAAAAACAATACAGATGTCTTATTTATATCATTCCTAAAAAAATAAGATTTGTTGAGAACCAATTGTGAAATGTATTTTTGAGGTTCTGAAACCTTCTGTTTGCCTTTTTTTCATGACTACCATCCAGGTGCCCCCCCATGCCCATGCCTGAGTGACCTCCACATTTTTAGCTCATTTATGAAAGCACATTACTTCTTTCCTGGGAGTTTGAGTTGCAGAAACTAGACTGATGCCTTCTGGAGAGGCACTCTGTAGACACATTCAGCACGTAGGGCAGGTCATTGGTTCTCTAGCCTTTCAGTGATGAAGGTTTGTGGGAGGATGGGGTGAATTAGAGGAGATGGGAACAGTCCATCCTGTTGGTAGTCAGACTCTCAGCTGCTCTTCACAGCTCCTGTTCTCTCCCCCGCCCCCTCTCCCCCTCCCTCTCCCCCTCCCTCTCCCCCTCCCTCTCTCGCCCCCTCTCCCTCTCCCTCTCCTATCCTCTGTCTCTCTTTTCTTTCTGTGGCCAGCTCAGCCTACCCTGGGATTGGGGCTGGCACAGCGTGTGGTCCCTGCGCATTTGCCTAAGCTTGCCTAAACAGTGCTTTAGACCCCCCAAGTTATCGCGCTGGCCCTTCACAGCATTTTCTAGTTCATGCGAGTAGCCTTGAATCCAGAGCAGTGCCCAGTCATGTGCTCAGGGAGTGCGTGCTAAAGCTTGAGGGTGAGCTGAGCATGGTGTCGCCAGGACTGATGGAAAATCTCAGGGTACATCTGAATGTGCTCAGCTGCCGTGGCCGTGCCCGGTTCTGGTAGCAGTTGCACTCTGGGTCGAGGTAAGGCGTTCCTGCACAAGTCGTCTTTTTCAGTTTGAACAGTATCAGCTCCCTTTGCCCTTGATGTTAATAACGTCCATGATTCATTTGTTTTTCTCAAAATAAACAAGGACTTTTTAAAAAGATACTGTCAGAGCTGACAAAATATTGAAACATTTTAGCCCTTGCCTTACAGGTGACAGACCTGCTGCTGGAGGACGAGCAGAACGCAGTTGACTGGGGTTTCTGTTTCTCCAGAGAGAGCATTGGGGTTCCTCAGAGTCCTTGCTGCTGCAGCTCCTTAGGGCTGGCCTCGCCAGCCCAGCCGGAGGCCAGCCCTGGGGTGCCTGGGAGCCGGCTTTCTTCTTCTAGGGAAGAGTGGTGTTGCCTACTGTTTAGCTGCAGTGCCGTTTGACCTGCTGCCTGTGCCTTGTTTTCCATAAGCTTATGTTTGTCATTTCGGTTTTTGTCTTTCAGATCTTTATCCCCATTCTGCAAGGGCTGGCTCTTGCTGCCAAAGAATGCTCCCTCGACAGTGACTACTTTAAGTACCCCCTCATGGTAAGCCCTTCTTTTTTATCATAGTCAATAGATGTTTTTCTTTAAAATTATTTCTATTCCATGTTTCTTGCAGGTCTAGAATCAACCTTATTTTCACTTGAAAACATGGGGCAGCTAGGTGTGGTGGTAATGTCTGTAACCCCAGCTGGGATTACAGGCTGAGGGAGGTTGGGAGGCTGAGGCAGGAGGATCGCTGAGTTTAAGGTCAGCCTGGGCTACATAGTGAGTTCAAGCCTGAACTGTGTAGTGAGATCCTGTCTCAAAAGAAAAAAAAACCTTGGGTCTGCGGTGCTGGCCATACAGGGTGCTTGGCGTCCAGCAAGGGGCCAGGTTAGCAGCCTGGTACCTTCCCAGCTCCTGGGCCCGAGGACCAGTGCTGCACTGTTGAAATGTCCTTTGCCCTGCTGTGTTGCTAACAAGATTAATTATCAGCATCCTTCCATTTCTCTGAACAATGAGCATGCTATATTTGGGATAAAATTTTGTTTAAAAAAAGATTAGTGATGCAAATAACAAGGCAGCATACTAAAAAAGTAATGCGGGCTGGGGAGATGGCTCAGTGGAATAAGTGCTTCTCTGGTGAGCACAAGGGCCTGAGTTCAATCCCCAGTTCCACCAAAAAAAAATAAAAATAAAAATAAAAAAGTAATGCAGTGTGTCTTTATTAAGTTTGCATGGAAAATCTCAGAGTAACTCTCCTATTCGTGTGCTCCAACTGTGAGCTCTCCTTGGGAAGCAGATGAGCTCAGCCCCTCAGCATGCCACGTGTTGGAAATCACAGGGCGAGCCTCTGCCTGGGCGCCTCTGGAGGACCCAAGGTGAAACTTGAGAGCTTCTCTGCGCTGAATTTCTTCTTCACAGTTGTGGGTGAAGGGCTGGGGTCACAGCTCCACAGCATGGTATCTGCTGCCTGGTAAGCGCGAGGTCCTGAGGTCAAGTTCTGGTTCCGAAAAATAAAATAAAATTGTAGGTAAACATGTTTGGAAGTATTACTGAATTTTTTTTTTTTTAATTTTTTTAAACATTTATTTATTAGAGTGTGTGTGTGTGTGTGTGTGGCCAGCTCAGCTCAGCCCACCAGGGGGCGGGGCTGGCTGGCATGTGGTGCTGGGGGATTGAACCGCGGTCCCTGTGCTTTGCTAAGCTTGTTCTAAGTAGGTGCTTTAGACCACTGAGCCATCTCACCAGCCCCTGAATATTTTTATTTTAGAACTAAAAAAGGAAAACTGTTGAAATATGAAGTTGGTTTTCTTGATGTTTATGTACAACCTGGTAAATATTTTTAATTTTTTAATTAGTACATATTTGTTGTACATATCGATCACATTCATCATAGGGAATTTGTATCTGTACATTAATATATCTTTTTTCCCCATTCCTGTGTCCCCTTCCTTTAATCTCTCTTCCCATCCCCATGCACAAACTTTGTTTCCATTTTTTCCTTCCTTTCCCTTCCTTCCATTTCCTTTTTTTCCTTCTTCCTTCCCTGTTACTTCCCCATTCCTGTGTCTCCTTCTCATTTGAACACGTTCCTCCTACTTCCCAGAATCTATTCTCCTTATTTACCCTTTGGGTATCTCACACAAGAGAAACAATGCAATACTTAAACTTGTGGGTCCAGTTTATTTTACTTGTCTCGAGGTGCATCCATTTCATATAGGTGATTCAAGTTTATCATTCTTTATGGCTGAGTAATACTCCACTGCGTGTAAAAAACACATTTTCTTTATCCACTCATGTGTTGATGGGCATGTGGACTTTTCCCAAGACTTAGCTATTATAAGTTAATGTAGATGTGGGTGTGCATATATTTCTGTGGTAGAATGCTTTTAACCCTTTTCAAGAAAATACCTAGATGGGAAACAGCTGTGTCAAATGGAAGCCTAGTTTGCATTCTGAAGAATCTCCACACTGATTTCCATAGTGGTTGAACCAATTTATGCTCCAACCAGCAGTAGGGTTCTTTTTCCCCGCTGTCCCAGCAGCATTTGTTTTTTGTTGCTTTCCTAATGATAGCCATGCTTTCTGGAGTGAGATGGAATCTCAGCTTTGTTTTAGTTTGTGTCTCTTGGATGACCAGTGGTACAGCCTGGTGAACTGACACCAGGGTTGAATTGATTTTATTTTACTGTATCTGCTCTTTTTTCCTCGTCTCCTGACGTGACTGCATTGCACCGTGCACCCAGGGCCCACTGAGGATCTGTCTTGTGCCTGGTGCTGGAACACGGGTCCTCAGCATCCACCGCACAGCAGTGGGATGATTGTACTGTGACACATGCTGACACAGAGGTGCACAGACACACAGGGACTTTTGTCCTTTCTTTGTGGGGGTGTTTTTTAGAGACAGGGTCTTACTATTCAGTTCAGGCTGGGCTCACGTTTTCAGGGGTCCTCCTGCCTCAACTTCCTGAGTGTTGGGATCACAGCTCTGTTGTCACCACACCCAGCTGACATTTGTCTGATTTGAAAGCATCAGAACTAACATAATACCAGCAGGCTAAAAGGTCATGTTATAAATGGGAAGTTAGAAGATGAAACAGGAATTCTTCTTTGTATTTTTTATTTTTGTATTTTAGGGCAGGGTCTACAGGGTGTTCAGGGTCTCACTACTAGATTGGACTCCTAGTGATCTGCCTGTTTACAGCCTTCCAAGAGCTGGGATTTCAGGTGCACATCACCTTGCCCAGCCTCAATTGCCGTCTTGGTGTGCCCCAGGGGCGGGGCTGGCACGGCACGCCCGGGATCAAACCCCCGGCCCCTGCGCCTGGGTGCTTTAATCCACTGAACTGTTTGGCCTGTCCTGAGGCAGGGATTCTTGTAGAAAGTAATTTGGAATGGATTTATGCGGCAGGCTTCTTTGTACTGTGCATGTTATTCAGATTCCTAATGAAACATATTAATCCTTATGTATTGCTCTGCCCATGGCAGACAGCGCAGGAGGTAGCACGATCTGACTGCTGAGAGCTCAGTCAGGCGATAGTTCAGTTAACGCTAGTCATCTGCACTAAGTAAACATCCTCTCTGGAGCTGCGGGCTCTTTGGCCGTGCTTTGAATTAGTGCCTTGTCTCAGTGAGGCACTTTCAGTGTCAGATATCAACAGCGTGTCCTTGGTACGAGGCAACGCCCTTATTCTGGTAGCCAGCAATTGTGGTTGGGGCTTTATTGATTCTTGTGCAGTAATGGGGGATGGGCAAAGAAGCACAAGGAGAGGCCGGAAGAGGAAGGCAGCAGGAGCCGCGTGCAGAGGTGGCCGGCCTTGCTGTCTAGGTTGGCGGACCCCACTGTGTTCTGTGCACTGGTGCACCGGGGTCACTGGGGAGCCAGCTCCGCCTTCAGGCACTGTGACTAAGTAGGAGATGGTATCGCACTGGAGTGGAATTCTTTTGGTTTTTTCTTTTTTTCACTAGGTCTGCCTCTATAAAATCAGGCTGGCCTTGAACTTACTGTGTAGGCAGTGTGGCCCTGATCTCACATTGATCCTCCTGTCTCAGCTTCCTGAGTGCTAGGATAATTGGTGTGCACCACCATGTCCGCTGGGATTGGGATTTTTTTTTTTTTTTTTTTTTTTTTTGCGGAACCAGGGATTGAACTCAGGATTTTAAAGGCTTCCCCTCTAACCCTCATGTGCAGAAAAGCCTGTGAGGACTTGGACTCGGTTCCCTGTGTGTCTGAGGCTCTCAGAGCCTAAGTGCACCAACCCAAAAGCTTGCCTCGGTGCTCAGCAGCTTCAGTGATGCTGTGCCTGCATCATGGAAAATTCATATTCAGTGTTATTTTGTTGAATTACCATGGCAACGCAAAATTGTCTACATCCTACATCCCTAAAAACTGTTTATCATAATCCTCTAAGGTAGGAATGATTGGTGTGCCAAAGGAAAGTCGTGCTTTTGATCTAAGTCCTAAATTTGATAGCTTGCTAAGTGCTGAGTGTAGGCATTGCTAACGCTGCCAGGATGAGCTGTTGCCGAAAGTTCATGTAACAGATCTTTTGTCTTGGAAAGATACAAAGTGAAAACTTGCCTTTTGTATAAGTATACACCTTTAAATCTTCATATATATGCAAAAATATGTCTGAAAAGCTGTTAATCAAAACATCAGTAGGGGTTATTTTTTGTGTATTTAGTACAGGATCAAACAGTGGGTTATTTTATGTATTTAGTACAGGGTCTCACTATACATATCAGACTCCTAGTGAGCCTCCTGTGTGCAGCCTCACAAGCGCTGGTTTACAGGCTCACACCACCATGCGCATTCTCAGCCACAGTCTCAGCAAGCCCTAGGAGTGGCACCAGCATGACATGCTGGGGATCCAGCCCTGGTCTCTGTGAACGAACGCCTAAGCAGGCGTTTTACTCTGCTGAGCTATCCGGCTGGCCCTTCGTAGGGGTTATTTCTGATGATAAAGTTTGAGTGATGTTTACAATTGCATGTGTATTAGTAGTTTAAAATTAGCAAAAAATAAAGTTGTTACCATTGTTGAGAGAAGGCCCAGGTACGTGTGGCAGCAGTTAAAGCTGTTCTTTGCCGCGGTTTGAGATGCAGTGCATATGAGTGACTCTTTCTGATCTCATATCCAGGCATTAGGTGAACTCTGTGAAACCAAGTTTGGGAAGACACACCCCGTGTGCAATTTGGTAAGTGCCCAGCTCATGCATGCACACACTGTCAGGATGTCACCAAGCAGGAGCCATTCCCTAAGTCCCATCAGCTGGAAGATCTCTAGGGAGGAAATGAGGACAGAGCTGGAGTTGTCCTGACCTAGGAGCTCTCAGCTCTTAAATCACCATTATCTATATTGTTTCCTGCAATAAAGTTTGCTTTCTTCTGATTTGTTTTGAGGGGGAATAACAAATCCTAGTTTATACTCAAGTCCCTTGGGTAGGATACGAATGGCTCACTGCTACTCCACCAAAGAGAATCTTACAAAATTGTCAGAGTTGGAGGTTTTTCTTGTCCATGAGGTGAGAAGATGCCGTCAGGATTCTGACCCACTTGTGCCTGTGTTATGGGTGGTGCCGCTGGGGCGCAGTCTGTCCCCTACTGCTGCCTTTGTGCTCAGTCCTGACCGGCCTCCATGTCCTGTACAGGTGGCTTCTCTGCCCTTGTGGTTGCCGAAACCCTTGAGTCCTGGCTCTGGGCGGGAGCTGCAGAGACTGTCATACTTGGGAGCCTTCTTTAGCTTCTCCGTCTTTGCCGAAGATGATGTAAGTCTAGTAGCCATTGGCCCTTGCTGCTGTTTTGTTCAGATTCCTTCCTGATTGTGTATTGTGTGCTCACTGTGTTCCTTCTCTTTCCAGATGAAAGTGGTTGAAAAATACTTCTCAGGGCCTGCCATTACCCTGGAGAACACGCGCGTGGTCAGCCAGTCCCTACAGCACTACTTGGAGCTGGGAAGGGTAGGTGTGGAGGGGAGAGACGGGCGCAGGGGATGAGAGAGGAGCTGTAGCTAGGGAACCCCTTTTTCTGCATGGTTAGCTGCCTGGTTTGCAAATGCTATTTAAGTCAGTTAGCTGGTGGTAGTACACGATTATAATCCTAGCACTCGGGAGGCTGAGACAGGAGTTTGAGACCAGCCCGAGCTCATAGTGAACTCAAGGCCAGGCTGAAGTACACAGTGGGACCCTGTCTCAGAGAGAGAGAGAGAGAGAGAGACAGACAGACAGACAGACAGACAGACAGACAGTTTGAAACTGAGCATGGTAGCACATGTCTATAATCCCAGCACTCAGGAGGCTGAAGCAGGAGGATAGTCGTGAGTTGAAGGCCAGTTTGAACTGCACAGTGAGACTGTCTCCAAAAGAAAAGAAAACATAATTTTATTTTATTTATTTTTTGCAGTATCGGGGATTGAGCTCAGGACCTAGGATCTTGCGCTTGCCAGGCAAGTGCTTATTCTACTGAGCTATCTCCCTGGCCCAAAATTGAAGAAGGATTTTTTTTTTCTTTAATTCTTTTTTTGGCTATTTCTGGCTGCCTTAAGGGCGGGTATGGTGTGGCTTGTGGGACTGGGGATTGAACCGCGTTCCCATGTGCCTGACTGCATTTGCCCAACTAAGCAAGCCCCCCAGAAAATATTATTAAATAAATTAAGTCAGTTGAACTTTAGAGGGGGGAAGCCTGCTATATGTAAGGAACAGATGTCTTTTTAAAATTTTTGTTTTGTTTTATTGTGCTGGAGATCTCCTGCGGTCCTGCTCACCAAGCCTTGAGTAACCGCAGCTAACTAGTGCCACCTCCCTTGTTAGCTGCCCCTTAGGGCGCTGCTCTGCATCAGTGCATGATGGGAGCTGTGAGTCTGCACATGCCCTCACTAGCCTGCTGAGCCCAAAGGAGGTTCTCGTGTCTACGGTTCTGAACGTAGAAGCAAAGCACTCACAGGCGAGGGTGACAGGAGAACTTTGATCATGGAAAAGAAGTAATGAAGGGCATTTTATTAAAACTGTGACTCCATTGGGGAGATAGCTCAGTGGCTTAAGCACCTGCCTGGGAAGTACAAGGTCCTGAGTTCCATCTCTGCTAACAAAAACAAAAACAAAAACAAAAACAAAAAAAAACCTGACTCCACTCTGCTTCCACTCCCTATGTGCTCTGCTACTTACCAGGTCCCTCGACACGGAACGTGCATGGGGTCCTCCGCCTCCCTGCAGTCAGCCTCTCCGGAAGGGACTGGAAGTAGGGGAGGGCACAGAGCGAGGCATAGGCCAGCTGTTCTGGAAGTAGAGGAAGACAAAAGTAATACTGTCCAAAATGAGATTCATTGTTCTCTTCCTTTTCAAAATAACTACAGCAAGAGCTCTTCAAGATTCTGCATAGTATCTTATTAAACGGGGAGACCCGGGAGGCAGCCCTCAGCTACATGGCAGCTGTCGTCAATGCCAACATGAAGAAGGCACAGATGCAGGTAGGGTTCCCAGGGCCTGCTTTCTCCTCCACTTCCCCAGATGCTGCTGTGGGTTGCAGGAACGCAGTCTTGACCAAGCTGAGCATTCTCAGCATCAATGAGTAGATGCAAATGAAGTAGAAAATAAAGCAGAATGAAGGACTTGCAGCAGGTAATGAACAGGGCCAGAAGGGACATGGGTGATTTTTGATCTTGGGGCAGGAAAGTCTCTTGGAGGTGTCATTTGATCAGAGCTCTCATTGATAAAAGAGCCAGCCCTGTGAGCCTGAGGGGAGAGTCTTATGAATGTGTGCAAGGTTCCAAGGTGGAAATGAACCAGCTTCAGTGTAAACCCCAACATGCAGGTCTGTGTATAAGCCATGACACGCACCTTCCCAGCACTCAGAAGGCTGAGGCAGGAGGATCGCCACAAGTTTGAGGTCAGTCTGGGCTCCACTGTGAGTTCAAAGCCAGCCTAAACTACATGAGACCATGTCGCAAAAAAAAAAAAAAGGATATCCTTCCTAGATTATGCATAAATAATTATATGACACTTAGAACAAAAAATGGTACTATATAGGGAAGTACATAGATACAGTGATTTCTTATGGTTCTACCACTTACAGAAAGTGACACCTTGGGCTGGGGAGATGGTTCAGTACGATAAGCGCGTCCCTGGCAAGTGCAAGGGTCTGAGTTCAAACCCCAGTTCAGCTAAAAAAAAAGGGTGACACCTTAGAGCAATGTGCCTCAGTTTCCCCATCTGTTACATGGAGATAATAGTGACACGTAACGTATGGATTTGTTGTAAGTGAAGATGTTGGGTTAGTGCTGAATGCTTCCTCACCAGGTTCTGACTGCCGTTCTGCCATGTTAGGTCATTAATGCAAGGCTGTGCTGCCACTGTGCTTGCGGTGCTGTCATTTGGTAACAGGATTGCTTGTTCTGATATTTTGTTTATTTTTTTTGCAACATTGGGAGTGAAATTCAGGGCCTTGCACATCCTGGGGAAACACTTTCCCACTGAGCTCATCCCCAGCTCTTGTTCTCATGGTTTTTTTGCAGGGAAATAAAAAAGAAAGGAAGCAACACTTCTTGTGTTTCTGCTTGCTACTGTGGAGGCTTTAGGCAAATCGCATGCGCTCTCTGACCCTGCTGGCCCTCCTCTGCAGAAGCATATAGCATACTGCTGACCCTCAGGCTCCTTCTGAACATTCGAGTGAATGTATGACATCCTTCACCATGGACAGATGCTCACTGTTAGCACCTGCTGGCAGGAGACAGTGGTGACAGTCTGTGCCTGCGCATTGACTTCAGGAAATGGCCATGTTTGAATGTTACTCTGCTTTCATATTGTGTGAAAACTTCTACTCAAATCATTATTTTGGATATTTTTTATGCTTCACAGACAGACGATCGATTGGTATCTACAGATGGATTTATGCTTAACTTCCTCTGGGTACTGCAGCAGCTCAGTACAAAGATCAAGTTAGAAACAGTGGACCCCACGTACATATTCCACCCTCGATGTCGGATCACTCTCCCCAACGACGAGACGCGAGTGAATGCGACGATGGAGGATGTGAATGAGTGGCTGGCTGAGCTCTGTGAGTAGCAGGGTCGCAGCTGGGTCACGAGTGACCACAGAGGGCCACTGCCTCTCCTGAGGTTGGCATTCCAAGTCGAGACACTATGAAAATACCCAGTGGAGTTCTTGTTTGAATTCACTAAACAAATAGGTACTACCTAGAACACATCGGGGACATACACTGTTCTGAATTTTAATACAAAGGATGGTTTTGAGGTATGCTCGCCAATTACAGTACTTGTGAAATATTTATAGATGTTGATGCAGAGATGGTTTGGAAATAAGACTGGGAAGTGTGGTTATTTTTTTCTCTGATATAAAATAAAATATGATTTAAGTACAGACAGATCCCTGTGGCATTTGTTTCTTAAGTGCCATGAAGTTCCTCATTAGGTAGGGTGAATCCACGCCCCGCTGTGGTGGCCTCAGACCCAGACGGGACCTGCTGGGAGCATGACAGCCAGTGAACAAGAGGGCCGGCCTCTGGCTGGCTTATCAGTGAGTGTAGCTGTAATCCCAGAGTCACGTCTTTAGGCTTAGAAATTTTGAAAGGATACAGGGGCTCAAGATGTATTTGAGGGGCTGGTGAGATGGCTCAGTGGTCTGAAGCACCTACTTAGAACAAGCTTAGGGCTGGCGAGATGGCTCAGTGGTCTAAAGCACCTACTTGGAACAAGCTTGGCAAAGCACAGGGAC
>NW_004524689.1:6635437-6640002 GCF_000260255.1 Octodon degus
AACAAGCTTAGCAAAGCACAGGGACCGCGGATCAATTCCCCAGCACCACATGCCAGTCAGCCCCTCCCCCTGGTGGGCTGAACTGGCCGCACACACACAAAATAAATAAATAAATTTAAAAACAAAACATGTATTTGAGAGGGCTGGGGATATGACTCCGCGGCATAAGTGCCTGCTTGGCCACTGCAAGGTCCTGAGTTTGATCTCCAGGACCGCAAAGAAAAAAAGATATATTTGAGAGAGAGCCAAATGGGAGGATCTTGCGCAGCTGTGAGGACCAAGTGAAAGTTGTTAATTAGGGAAAGAAACATATCATTAGAGAAATAATATACATGTGTCTTAATGTAAACATACCTTTTGTAGAGTAAGAAACAAATAATATATAGAATAAAAGAAGCAGAAATACCTATTACATGATTGATAGGGCACACCTTTCAGTGTGTAGAACTGTTAGAAATATGTAAGGGCCAGACTGAATTCTGACAGTTTCCTTTTGCATGGAAAAAACGTAATCAATACTATGTATGTCACAGATAATAAAATACATTTGGCTACAAAGGTGTCTTACTGTAGGAACTGAATAAGCTGAAAGAAATTCAGGTTATCATTGTACATCTGTAAATTAGTCAAAATCAAAATGATGGCATAGAACTACGGTGGCGAGCCTGTGGCACACACGCCACAGAGGAGTGTTCATGTCATTGAAAGCACTAAAGGTTCAACCTCACCAGAGTATAAGTTTGTGAAGCAATAGCTGGCATTAAAGCAGTTTGTTGCTCTAGCTTAAGCAGGTTTTGAGGACTGATAAAGTTTATTGAAGGGGAAGCGGGGCTGCTTAAATGGGCACAAGAGAACAGTTAGGGTTTGGGGGAGGGTTTGTTTTGTTTTATCTTATTTTTTGAGAGAAGGTCTCACTGTGTAGTTCAGGCCGGCCTCAAACTCACAGGGATCCTCCTGCCCCAGCTTCCTCGAGTGCTGGGATTATGAGCGTGAGCCACCATACCTAGCTGGTGGATTGGTTGTTGAGGCAGCATATCACCGTGTTCTCCCAAGCTGGTCTGGAACTCCTGGACGCAGACAGTCCCCCCGAGCATTGGCCCAGGTAGCTGGGCCTTCAGGCACGGGCCAGCATCTGGCTGGACAGGAGCAGTAACTTCATTAGCCGGTTAGGATAACTGTGTATCGAGTTGTGTATCAATGGCAGTTAATTGTGTATTTCAGCATTGCTAGTAGAGAAAGATATTTGAATGTTTCAGGTACAAAACAGGTGAATGCTTGAGGTGATGAATGTACCAGTTGCTCTGATTTGGTTTTTGTGCCTCATATGCCTGTACTGATACAGATCACCACAGCCTATAAGTAATCTGGTATTTTCTGTCAATTAAAAACAAAATAAAAATACATAATATACATAATACTATTATTCTCAAAGCTGGGGATCAAGAAAGTATTTTTTATATATCGCTCTTCCCATTCAGAAGTTTTTCATTTTTAATCTTTTATTTTTTAATTTATTTGATACCCAATCTCATTACGGAGCTCAGACTCATAGTGATCCTCCTGTTTCAGCCTCCCCAGCACTGGGATTACAGACACACGCCACCACTCCCAGTTTTAGTTGTTGGTACTATGTGCCTGGGGTTCCAGGGGTGGTACGGCATGTGGTACTTGGGATCGAACTCAGGTCCTTGTGCTTGCCAGGCAGGTGCTTAGACTGCCAAGCTGTCTCCCTAGCCTGTTTTTCATTTTTGAAACAGAGTCTCAATATGTAGTTCAGGATGGCCTTGGGTTCACTGTGTATCCTAGGCTGGTCGGAACACACAGCAGTCCTCCTGCCTCAGCCTCCCAGGTGTTGGGATAGTAGGTGAGCGCCACCATGCCCAGCCTTAGGCTATTATTTATAATAGAAACAAAAAATGTGCGGAGAAATGGCTGTAGAATCAACAGCTTAAATGAGATTACTATAATTCCACTTTGAAAGTTAAGTAATAACTGTATATAGAAAAATGGGAATGGTTTTATAAAATGGATGGGGAAACATAATAAAAGATAATGGACATTTACATAAATATTGAACCAGAAGGGCTGGGAGACGTGGTCATGGACAAAAGCTCATGGGATTCAGTTGCTCCCATCGCATCAGCTCAGTTCATTCTTCACAAATAGTGATTAAATTTCATCGTCTAGCTAACCATGGCGGTGTGAGTATGTGTGGGGCTGTGGCAGGAAGAGAAGCTAGTGCCGAACTCAAGTGTGATTTTTCCTTGCCCAGCTGAGCTTTTCACCCAGTTGAACCTCACAGTGGATTTCATTAGGGTCCTCTTCTCTCCCGCAGATGGTGATCAGCCACCCTTCTCGGAGCCCAAGTTCCCCACAGAGTGTTTCTTCCTCACGCTGCACGCACACCACCTCTCCATCCTGCCCAGCTGCCGCCGCTACATCCGCAGGCTTCGAGCCATCCGGGAGCTGAACAGGTGGGTGCACGCACATGTGCCCCTGGGCACTGCCTCCTCCGCCTCCATGTCAGGGCCCCTCAGCTGTCCCTTAGCCATCCAGGGTGCTTACCTAGTAGTGGTGCTCCAGGAATTCTGAACCCTTTCTGCTCCTCTCTGCTGACCTTAGCAGCTTTTCCTTTGTACTGTATTGGGAAGCCTTTTCCTTTCTTTTTGGCTGTACTGGAGTGTGAACCCAGGGATATTCTACCTGGGTTTCATTTAGGGTTTTTTTTTGAGACCGTCTCACTAAATTCTCCAGGAGGCACTTGAACTTGTTATTCTCCTGCCTCAGCTTCCCAAAGTGCTGGAATTACATGCGTGTGCTACTGTTTGGCTTCATTAAGAGTCAGTTGGCTTCTAGGCATGCCCCTTTCTGTCTAAACAGTGAAACAATAACTGTGTCTTCCCCATTCAGAGTCATGTATTCTTTTTTTTTTTTTTTTAATTTTATTTATTTGGGGGGGGCAGCTCAGCCCACCAGGGGGCGGGGCTGGCTGGCATGTGGTGCTGGGGGATTGAACCGAGGTCCCTGTGCTTTGCTAAGCTTGTTCCAAGTAGGTGCTTTAGACCACTGAGCCATCTCACCAGCCCAAAGTCATGTATTCTTGCAGGCTAGTGATTCGCCCTTGGACCTGTTGTCCCATGGCCTGCAGAGTCCTGGGGCAAACAGCAGGTTCAGTTTCACTGTTCGTTTGTTTAATGTATTTGGTACAGGGTCTTACTTTGCAGCTCCAACACGTAGTGATCCTCCTGTTTTCAGCCTCCCCAGCACTGGAATTACAGGTGTGTGCCACCATGCCTGAACTCCGTGGCCGGCTACGCGTGCCTGTGGTGACAGCGATCAAAACTGGTCCCTGCACTTACCTAAGCAGATGCTTAGTCCGCTGAGCTACCTCTAGCCCGAGTTTCATTGTTTCTTAATCTAAGCGTTTCTGCCTAGGCACTGGCACTTCCGACCAAGTGGAAGTCCCCAGGGTGTGGGAGCAAACATTTTTTGAACATTCGGGTAATGATAGAGAAGTTACTTCCATACTTAGGTGTAGTCTGGCTATTAGAGAAACTGTGTCATATTTACATTGTTAAAATCATTTATTATATTTATTCCATAGATTCTTTCAGAGGTGTTTTTTGTTTGTTTGTTTTTGGCAGAACCGGAGATTGAACTCAGGTCCTTGTGCTTGCCAGAGAAGCACTTATTCCACTGAGGGTTTTTTTTTTTGTTTTTTTTTTTCTTAGTACCAGGGATTGAACTTAGGATCCTACACTTGCCAGGCAGGCACTTATTCTACTGAGCTATCTCCCCAGCCCCACTGAGTTTTTGGTCTAAACACAATTGTGTTGTCTGTAAATAATGATGGGGTTTTTTGGTTTTTTTTTTTTTACTTTTTTCCATTCTGATGCTTTTTTCCTCTTGTTATGCTTGAGCTTATTGGCTTTAATTTCTAGTAATATGTCAAAAATGGAAATACAGAGAGTCCTGCACCCCTTTATCCTTGGGCTGTGTTCCGACACTCCCAGGCAGTTCCTAAAGCGCTGGCTCCTGCCAGGCCCCGTGTGTGCCATGAATTTTCCTGCCTGTGGATATCTACAGTAGATTGTGAGCGATCACTAGGCGCGGCGTGGCGTGGCGTGGTGTGCATCCAAATCCCAGCAGTCAAGCAGGTCTGCGTCTCAAACACCAGGATAAATACATTTAAATTACAAGTGAAATACCGTAAGAAGCTGACAATAGGAACAAAATAGGTCAGTTATACTGGAGTCAAGCGATGTGACGGTGTGCAGTCTGTCTCTCTGGAAATGTCTCGTTATCCTAACCGTGGTGGACCATGGGTAACTGAGACCGTGGGTCGGGAGGTACTTGTAACTCTCACGTGTGTCTTGTCCACTGGGGGAAGGAAAGCTTTTATCTCATTGGATATTCAGTCTGTTAATATCCTTTCAGGATTTTTGAGTCTGTTCAAAGAAGAACTGGCCTATAATTTTCCTTTCTTTCTAAGTTCTCCTTAGATTTTTGCCTCATTGAAGGAACCAAGGAATGTTCCTTTTCAAAATATTCTTCAGAAGAGTTCA
>NW_004524689.1:6640517-6648610 GCF_000260255.1 Octodon degus
GAACCGCGGTCCCTGTGCCCCGCTTGGCTTAGCTTGTTCTAAGTAGGTGCTTCAGACCACTGAGCCATCTCACCAGCCCCTTTTCATCTCTTTAATATGTGTACAGGGTCTTAAATATTTGCTTCTAATTTTTTTTTTTCTCTCCGGTACTCAGGACTGCTTGTCAGGCAGGTACTGATGCCACTGAACTTTGTTCCTGGCCCCCTTTTTTTGGTACCAGGGATCAAACTCAGGACCTTGCACTTGCCAGGCAGGTGCTTCTGCTACTGAGCTATGTCCTTGGCCCTCTGACTTCTTTTTACTTCACATATCTCCTTCTTGTTGTGTTGCCTCTTGAAGTGAAACCTTAAGCCGTTCCTTTTCAGCCCTTTCTTGTATATGCATCACCCCATATTTTTGGCATGTCCGTATCCTTTCCAGGTCAAATATTTCTTGTTTGTTTGTTTCTTCTTGGAGATAGGGTCCTGCTGTGTAGTTCAGGCTGGCCTTGATCTCACTGTGTAGCCCAGGCCTTAGCTTCCTGAGTATGGGGATTACAGCATGTGCTACCATGCCTGGCAGGTCAAAGCATTTTCTAATTTTTTTCTTTTTTATCCTATGATTGTTTAAAGAATACATTGTTTAATGGCCAGGCAAAGTAGTTCACACTTGTAATCCCAGCACTCAGGAGGCTGAGGCAGGAGGATCACTGTGAGTTTGAGGCTAGCCTGGGGCTACAAAGTGAGTTCAAGGCCAGCCTGAACTGTATTGTGAGACTCTGTCTCAGAAAGACCAGAAAAAAGTGTTTAAAGTGCAGATTCTTGGGGTACTTATCTGCATCTTTTTTGTAGCCTGTGTCTAGCTGACTTACATTGTGGCCAGCGAACTTGCTCTGTGCATTTTGGGTCCTTTGAAGTTTATCAGGATTTACCTGACATTTCCCTTCGTAGACCTGAAGAGAATTCAGACCTGAAGAGAATTCGTTCTCTGTGTTGTGGGTTGCAGAGTGCAGCTGTGCCATTTGGGCCAACTGTGTTAAGCTGTTTTTCAGATTTTCTTTATCTCCACCATTTTGATCGGCTTAGAAAGCCAGTGATCAGGAGAGGCTTGTGTGCATTTCAAACTATGGTCTGCATTTGTGGCCTCATCCTAGGGCAGCCACCCCACTGAGATCCTGTCACCTTCCCTTTCCCCTGGCCAGCCCATTCAGGACCACCATCTGCCATCTGCACTCCCAGCACAGAAGAGACAGCACTGCTGTGCTTTGCAGAGACACTTTGTGCCTACACCTACGTGTCAGCACTGACGCCAAAAGTCTCACCTAGGACAGGCAGGCGTGGTCTGTGCATATTGTTGTTATAGCAAGCACTTATTTAATTGAGTCACCCTCGGAGGCCGGGTGCAGAGAGAAGCAAGTTTATTAGCTGGCAGTGAGCACCCAGTACATGATCGAGCACCAACGCTGAAGGGCAGGAGAAGAGAGTATTTATATAGTTCCAGTTCTGGGGGGAGGGAGGTGATAAGATTTTTTTTCTGATATGACTTCATGCAGCTACAGAAATACTGCTACAAAGCATGGGCTTAGGTTGTGACAAAGGAACAAAGTGTTTGATATTTTACAAAGGGAATGAGCAGTCTTATAGTAGAGCAGGGGGTGATGCTGGCTTAGGTTACTGTGACAACATTTAAGAGAAACAAACTGAAGGAAACAGAAACTTAAGCTTTAAAGTGACAGCTGCATACAAAATGGTATAGCTTTGGTTCCCTCTCCCATGTCATTGGGAGGCAGGTTTCCTGAGCAGACTGCACGTAGGTCTACACTCCTATTCCAAGCTCCTGAAGTTTTCAGTTCCATTCTGTGTGTGGCATCAAGGCATCCCTCAGCTCCTCTCAGCCTAGGTGACCGTCAGGTCCCACTTTCGTGGGGCTCATTGGGCACACAGTGAGAACCCCTTCCAAGACTCAGGAGAACAGTGAATCCAGAGCCTCGGGCAGGCAGTCGGTGGAGCCCCACAGAGAAGTACAGTAGCACTTGCCCCTCCTCGCTGAGAAGCCTCCTAGAGTCTGTCCTCGCTGGACCTCACACAGATGCGCACATGTCTCCAGGAGCACAGGAGGTGGGTGGGAAAGCAGCATCCCGACAGTGCTCACGTCCTAGTGCCCGGATCCTGTGACAGTGTTACCATAGGTGCTAAGGAACTTTCCAGGTGAGTTGTGGTGATGGTGTCCCACATCATACCAGTTACCCTACCAGTGCCATCACAGGGCCCCAGTGCCTTCATAGGGCTTTTGGTAGGGAAGCAGGAACTTGAGTGATTAGAGGCCCTAAGCTTAGGGGCGCAGGAAACCGCAGCTGGAAAAGGTAAAGAACCATCTTCTACTGCTTCTAGCAACATCCAACTCTGCTGACCTGGACTTTTAACACCAGTGCCCTCACACTGAGCTATGTCCCTAGCTCTTTCTTTTTCTTAATTACCAACTATTTTACATCTTGAGACATAGTTTCACTATGTTACCCATGTTGGGCTTGAACCTGGATCCTTCTGCCTCTGCCCCCCTGGATGCTAGGATCTTAGGCCTCACCACAGGTCTGGCTTCATTTTAGACTTCCCCCACAAGAGCACTAAGACCAAGTTACTGTGTTTTTCCTTGCAGGTTGTTACAGCAGCTGTAGCGGACCAGTATAGCATACTGGCAAACCTGACCATATTTTTTCTCTGCAAGCATCTACTTCTGTAACGCACCCTCAGGGCAGCCCTTAATCTGGCTGGTTGTGGTCTTAGGCACAGTGGGAGGTGATGGGGTTGCCCCAAGGGAGATTGATGTCATCCTTCATGGAGACTGCCTCAGCTGAGATCATTTCAGAGCAAGGGGTACAGGATTTTGAGGGTTGAGTGTACTCAGAGTGATTCTGTTTTCCAGCCTCCTCCACTTGACCTCTCGGGCACCTGGTCTGCGTGCCGACTTCCAGGTAGGAGACCCAGGAAGGCTGTGAACTTCATCTGTGCTCAATTTGGGGATTTATAGGCCTGGAGGCTGCTGCTTCCTACAGTAGAGAAACTCCCTAGTTCATCCGTTTTTCTAGGAGACGAGAATTGGAAACCTTGAACCTGTCGTTTTCTTGTTCTAAGCTTCCCAGCATAGTTAGAAGTAGCCAGTGTCTGTTTGTCTCTGTCTCTTTTTTTCCCAAGACAAGGTCTCACTCTGTACTTCAGTCTGACCTTGAATTACTGGTAGTCCAGGCTGGCCTCAAACTCATGATGATCCTCCTGCCTCAGCCTCCTTACAGTGCGGGGATCACAGGCATGTGCCACCATACCCAGTTCACTCTGTCTCCATCCTGTGCAAATCTACACAGAGCCTTGGACCACCAGGGTTCCATCTCCTCATAATAATTGGGTCTTCACTTTCAAATTAGTCTTCGTACAGACTTGGCTTCAGAGAACCATTTTTCCTCAGGCCTCTTACCTATCATCTTGTCAGGTACCACAAGTCATTGTGTTAAGAGTCCTGCAGGTCTGTAGCAGATCACCACGACCTCAGTAACCTAGGCTGAGGTGTGTGTGGTTCAGCAGAAGAGCACTTGCTTTGTATGTACAAGGCCCTGAGTTCCATCCCTACTACAAAAATAAATTAAAAACAAAAACCTTAGTGACTTAAAAATCTCTTACTGTCATTTTGCACCATTGGCACTCAGAAGTGCTGGAATCATGGCTGCAACCCTCTCAGGCGCTTCAGGGAGAACAGATACCTGCTCTCCTTGGCTTGTGGCCCCCTCACACTGTGTTAACGCCAGCAGTATCACATCTCCAAACCTGCTCCTCTCTGATCTCTGCTTCTGTTGTCACCTCGTCTTCTCTCCCTCTTTCTCTCAGAAGGAGCTATGTGATGACATGGGCACCCAAGTAATCTCGGATAGTCTCCCCATATCGATATGTATGCTCTTAATCACAGTACCAAGTATTTTTGTCTCCATCCCCAGGTTCCATCCAGCAACTGAGATATGATATCTTTATAAAGGGCAATTATTCTACCTACCACATTCACATGGTCAGTCAGGGACCAAAGGATCCAATTACATGGGCTAATCAGAAAGGGAATAATCGAGGGGGCCGGGGAGTTAGCTCAGTGGAGTAAGTGCTTGCCTGGCAAGTAGAAGGTCCTGAGTTCGATCACTGGTACCACAAAAAAAAGAAAGAAAGAAAGAAAGAAAGAAAGAAAGAAAGAAAGAAAGAAAGAAAGAAAGAGTAATCGGGCTGGGGAGATTGCTCAGTGGAATAAGCGCTTCCCTGGCAAGCGCAAGGGCCTGAGTTTAATCCCCGGTTCTGCAAAAAAAAAAAAGAAAGAAAGAGAATGATCATTAAAGGTCAGTGGTGGGCCAGCAAGATAGCTTGGTAGTCTAAGCGCTTGTTTGGCAGGTGCAGGGACCCGGGTTCGATTACTGGCAGCACATGATATGCTAGCCCTCGCCCTGGGCGAGCTGAGCCAGCCACCAAGTCTGGGCATGGTGGCACATGCCTGTAATCCCAGAGCTGGGGAGACTGCAAACAGGAGGATTACTATGAGTCTGAGCTGCATAGCAAAACCCTGTGCCAAATACATACTTTTTTTTTTAAAGGAGGGCAGTATTGGGTTGCTGAATCATTGAAATGCCTCAGAAAGAGACGCAGAGATATTGGAAAGCTTCTTCAGGCCTGAGCCTAAAAGGAGCCTCTGCCACGGTGCCCCCAAAATTATGATGCGACTGTCTCGTCACAGGGCTTCATGAGTGGCAGTAGGCTGTGCAGGCAGGTGGCGCATCTGGGGGTGTGCAGTCACGAGAGAGTGAGGCAGATAGACAGGTGGGGGTGTTAACAAGCTGGTCTTCTACATGTGCAGTGCATGAGATGTCACCTCGCTGACAGGTGGCTGTTGAGCACATCCCTGGAGCAAGCAGGGAGCGAGCCCCATAGATAATCTCAGCAGAGAATAGTAAGGATGAGAAGCAGTGCCATTAGTACCTTCTCTTTTGCCTCTGTTACAGTGTAGGCATACTCATCTGAATTTTATGAGACTTCTTTTCCTCTCCCAGGAAAATAAGGGGACAGTATACTTCTAAAAACAATTATGTTTCATCAGATCCATCATTAACAATTTTAGGACACATCATTATTTTAGGAACCAGTAGGAAAGAAACATGCTGTCAGTGGAATTGTATCTGGCCTTTGGTTGTATGTAAAACATCGTTTGGTTGTGAAGATACTTCCATGTGAACACAGCTATGTCTGAGCATCGTGAGATGGTAGGAATGGATAAGACAGCAGTGTGTCTTCTTTCATTTAACTGTTAGTCTTTGATTTCAGAACCGTAGAAGATTTGAAAAATAATGAAAGCCAGTGGAAAGATTCTCCACTGGCCACCAGACATCGCGAGATGCTGAAGCGCTGTAAAACCCAGCTAAAGGTTTGTACAGCTAATTGGAATCACTATGGACTGGTCTTGTGGCAGTAATTTTTCTTCCAGAATATGTGCCTGGAGTGAGCAGTTTAGTGTCTTGACTTTTTTTCTTCATTCTCCCTTTCCCTCAAGATAAAACAGGACATGTTAAAACTTGCTGATACCGCCTGTGCATCTACATGTAATTATTTAAAAACTTAGCACAGAATGTGCTCCTGCTTACGCAGTGACAGCATGAGTTGTTCATAGGCTTTCTCACTCAGTTTCGTGTCTCTGCCCTTGGCCTACCTTGTGCAAGACCCCTTGTCCTCTGTCCTCTGACCTGAAGCCCACCATACACACGTGCTCTGGACTTCTGGCCCTGTAGCCGCTCAATGCCTGCCAAGATGGATCTGTAGTAACAGCAAGATGGCCTTCCTTTGCCTCATTCTTTACTTTTAACTGAAAACGATCCATCCTGCAAACTTAATGATAGCTGGAAGTATTCTGACTTGTGAGACTCAGCTACAAAAGACCCTGGCTGACCTTGAACAAGGAAAACACTTCTCATATATTTCTGCTTAAATGGCAGTGCTGAGGGTTAGCTGGTCACACTTCCTGTTGACTAGTAGGATGATCCAGGGAAGCTACCTGTTTCACTTCTGGTATAGGTTAAGACTTCAGTTTTGCATTTGCTAATAGACACTTGAAGATGCAAATTAAACCAAGGGCCCAGAGCCCCCTATGCATTGCACAGATGTGTTCTGGGGTCTGAAGTGTCACATTTCCGTGTCCACGTATGTGTGCATGTATGTTTCATTTCGGGCAGCCCTCCCAGGTATGGAGCATCCTTGGCAGACAGACCTTTTGCCTCAGGGCAGCTCTACTGATGGTGCTATAATTTAGATGTGGATTTGTCTTGCTTTTTTCCACTAACCGTCCTGACACCAGAGGGCCTCCCCGGCAGCCCCACCCCAACCAAGTTGTTGAACTATGACTGTAACGCTAACCTTCTTGAGCACTAACTGTGTGCTAGATTCCATGCTCAGTGGTTTGCATGGCGTACCTTTTGTTTTTCTCAGGGAAGACAGAGATCTTGACCCAGCCAGCATCCTGTAGCCAGTTAGAATGTTCTAGAAGCTCTAGCACTAGACTTTCCATCTTCTGGCCCCCTCCCTGCCCAGTCACGCTGTGGGCCTCAGCTCCTGACTAATCTATGGGTGGGGGCACACCTACTTCCACAGAAACTGGTACGGTGCAAGGCCTGTGCTGACGCTGGCTTACTTGACGAGAGCTTCCTGAGAAGATGTCTGAATTTTTATGGCCTTCTCATTCAGCTGCTGCTCCGCATCCTGGACCCTGCATATCCCGAGTGAGTGTGCTCTTTCCTCTTTGCCGCCTGTATTGTCTGGGCTGTGTTGTCATGGTCATTCTTCAGAGTCAGTAACTAAAGCTGAACCTTAACTTCCTCGAGGAGGCCTCACTTTCCAGATTGTGTTGGTAGAGCTTATGAAATGAGTGTATCAGTGTATTTCTCTCCTGATCAATTACCATCATAGAAAAATGCTAGTATCTTTTTTTTTAAAGCTTCACCATAACATTTTAAAAAACTGTCTTATAAAATCTTTGATGGAAAGGGAAATCTATAAATCGGAAGCTAAACACTGGAGACAACAGGACATGAGGCCCTCCTAGGCCCTGGGTCCAGCAGAGTGCCCAGAGAATTCTGAATGAGCCGAGGATACTCGGTCACTTTGTCATCAACTGGACACCTCCTGACAGCCAGTTTTGCTGCATTTATTTTCTGGTTATTAGGCAGTTTGTGGACTGGGTGTGACGGTGCAGTGATCCCAGCACTGGGTAGCCTGCGGCAGGAGGATCCTGTGAGTTCAAGGTCAGCCTGGCTACATAGTAAGTTGAAGACCAGCCTGACCTAGTGGTGAAATTGCCTCAAAAAACTCCAACTACAATCAAAGAAAGTCTGTGGGTACCATTATTGATGAGATTAGCCCACACCCTGTGCAAGAATGCAAAGTACACATATTGCAATGCCCTCATAGTCTGAGTCACACAGAATGACCAAATACATCTTTTATTTACTCCCTACTTTATTTATGGCATTACCTTAAACATATATATTTAGTACAGGGTCTCACACAGTTCAGACTCGGAGTGGTCCTCCCTGTTTTCAGCCTCCCAAGTGCTGGGATTACAGGCACGCACCACCACACCCAGTCTCAGTTGCCATTCAGGTCACCCTGGAGGCGGGACCGGGACCAGCACAGCATGCTGGGGATCGAACCTGGTCCCTCCACCTGTCTACACAGGCGCTTTAGTCCACTGAGCTATCTGGCTGGATGAAACAAAACATTTCACATATTCCCTAGCACGCCATCTGCATTATCCTCTGTTTCTGGTTGTAGTTCCTTTGCCTGTATACTTTTTATATAGTTGCGTAATAGCATGAGTGGTTTTTTTTACATAATGGTAGCATGATATTTCTTGTAGTTTGATGCACTGTGATTTCCTTTTATAAATTGTGCTTTTTTCTTTTTCTTTGACAGTGTAACACTGCCTTTGAGTTCAGACGTCCCCAAGGTATTTGCAGCATTGCCGGAGTTTTATGTAGAAGATATTGCTGAATTTTTATTTTTTATTGTACAGTAAGTACCTCTGACATATACTTTTTCTTTTCTTTT
>NW_004524689.1:6649104-6676101 GCF_000260255.1 Octodon degus
GTGGACTTCTGGTGACCCTCATTTTCAGCCTTCCCAGCGCTGGGATGATGGGCATACGCCACCATGCCGGGATTCAGTGGCCAGCTCAGTGCACCCAAGTGTTGTGCCTCCACAGCCCCCTGTAAGCAGGCGCTTAGTCCACTGAGCTATGTCACCAGCGCTATCGTGGCATATTCTGTGAAGGTGGGGTTGAATTTCTAGAAGCTGAGCATGTGTTCTGAGAAACAGAAGGTTCACATGGTTTGTGAACATCATGCGTTACTAGGTGTGGTGATGCACACCTGTAACCCCACCACTTGGGATCTGAGGAAGGAGGGTCATCGTGAGTTCACCGCCATCCTGAGCCACATAGCGAAGACCTTATCTCAAATACATGAATACATACACACGTGCTCCAAGTGAGCACCCAAAAACCAGGAATACCCGCATCTATATCTTGTACCAAAATCTGGCTCAGTCATAAACTTAAGAGAAAGCATTTGAAGAAATGGTTTGATCTTATGATTTATACCTGAGATTTTTTCACCAGTTTCTCAGATTCTGACTTGGCTTATAAAACCACATTTTAGGGGCTGAGGGATAGCTCAGTGAATGTTAGAACACTCACGTAACATGCATGGGGTCCTTGGTTTGACCCCAGCACCACAAAGCAAAGCAATTACACACTGCACTTTTAAAACATGGTAGGCTAGAAGAATTCAAAATGTAATTCCTTGTTATTGTGACAGCAGCATTGTAGTCATACTGGCTAGGGAAGAAAATGGTATGTCAAGTCTGTTTTCAAATGTAAAAGCACTATAAGTTATGGTTACAAATTACGAACACTTTTTAACAAACAGGAAAATAACAAGGTTCATATAATTTTTAAGTAAGAGTCGAAATTCAGTGAAACTAATTACATTGCTGTCATAAAAGCTGCCTCAACATGAGCCTAACTTAGCAGGGAATGTAGGTTTTTTGTTGTTGTTTTTGTTTTGGGGGGGTGGCAGAACTGGGGTTTGAACTCAGACCCTTGCGCTTGCTAGGGAAGCGCTTATTCTACTGTGCCATCTCCCCGCCCCAGTGAATGTGTTTGGTTTTTGTTTTTTTTTTTTTGCATAATGAATAACTTTATTTCTCATTAACTGATTTCATAATTTTTTTTTTATGAATGTGTTTTGAATGATGAGAAAATGCAAAGGGTGAAGAGAAATCCTAATCTATTGAATGAAAACCAGCCTTGGAATTGAAGCCACATAAGTTATATTCAAGAAAGTTTTCCCAAACACTGTAACATAGCGCCTATTTGAAAAGGTTCTCCTGCTGCCCTTCCCTTTCCCCTTCCCTTCCTTTTCCCTTCCCTTCCCCCTCCCCTCCTTCTCCCCCTCTCCTCCCAACTCACTTTTTGTTGTTTTTTAATCATACTTGTAGAAAATTAAAGCAACTTTTTTTTTTTTTTTTTTCCCCAGTGGAACTGGGGATTGAACTCAGGCCCTTACACTTGCCAGGGAAGTGCTTATTCTACTGAGCCATCTCCCTGGCCCATTAAACAGCTTTGTCAAAACCTTTTTTTAGACTTTTGGTAGTGATGATCTTTTGCGAATGTGCATGGCTATAACCCCAGCATTTTAGAAGGCTGAAGCAGGGAGATCACTACTATTTTGAGGCCAGGCTAGGCTACAGAGTGAGTTCATGGCCAGCCTGGACTTCTTAGAAAGACCTAGTCTCACAAAACCAGAAATAGATTAAATAAGTAACATGAAGTAAAATCTACTGGGTCACAGCGTGCAGTCATTGAGCATGAAGAAGGGCATTCAGAACCTCTGTGCCAGGACTTCGCGCCTGGCCCTCCAGCCAGTGACCGTGGGTGTCTGAGCGCTCCCCGCCTGTCTCGCCCTCCCGTCTAGATACTCACCCCAGGCGCTCTACGAGCCCTGCACTCAGGATGTCGTGATGTTCCTCGTCGTGATGCTGTGCAGCCAGAGCTACATCCGGAACCCATACCTGGTGGCCAAGCTTGTAGAGGTCATGTTCATGACCAACCCCGCTGTCCAGCCCCGCACCCAGAAGTTTTTCGAGATGATCGAAAACCACCCTCTGTCCACCAAGTTGCTGGTACCATCCCTGATGAAGTTCTACACAGGTGGGTTCCTGGGCATGCCATTGGGCTCGTCTCTCATTTAGGCAGGTGAAGGCAGTGGGCAGCAACGCTGACCTGCTGCCTCATAGCCTGGTGTCCCTTCACGAGTGTGCTCTAGGTCATTTTCCCCCTGAGCCTCTAAAGTATTCTGTAACCTATTCTACAGGCTGATCTCTGATGTAGCACGCTCATTTTGCTATCAGTACCCCAGGAGGGTGTTTTATCTTAGTCAGTTACTTTATTTGTTTTCGCTATGAACTTATAACATTACTTTTGTAACTGTCCAATAATTCCAGATTTCCACAATAGGGGATAGTTTGTTTAAAAAAAATATGCTGGGGCTGGTGAGATGGCTCAGTGGTCCAAAGCACCTACTTAGAACAAGCTTAGCAAAGCACAGGGACCGCGGTTCAATCCCCCAGCACCACATGCCAGCCAGCCCTGCCCCCTGGTGGGCTGAGCTGGCCACACACACACACACACACACACATAAATAAATTAAAAAAAATTAAAAAAAAATGCTTATCCTTCTCCAGGTGTGTTGGCTCAAGACTAATATTAGCTTTTGGGAGGCTGAGGCAGGAGGGATGCTGCAAGTTCGATGTCAGCCTGGACTACATAGTGACACCCTGCTTATTCTTGGACCCTACCAGAGCCAGTGCATTGCGGGTGTCTTTGTTCATTCATTAATTCTATGAGTTTATTTTTTGCCCCATGTTGCAGATGACGGAGAACATGTGAGGGACTCTGTAAACACAGTGCCGTCTTTTGGCTCAGTCACTTTCTAAATTTTCATTCGGCTCATGCAGTATTACACAGGAGCCCTCTCCAGCTGTCTTTCTGGCAGGGGGCAAGATTGCACAGGTGAATAGTACCCTACCTGATCATGTATTTCTCAGGAAAGCATGGCCGGGCTGTCTTGCTTTGCGCCAGCCTAGCATTTCCAGGGCACTTTGTGTGTGTCTGGCATTCACTAGGATCTCCTTGGTCTCTCGGCCTGCAAGAAACACTGGCGCCGACAGATCAGCTCCTCACTGTTCCGGCCACAACTGGTGTGATGACAGTTTCCTGTCCCTAACATAGGCTCATGCTTGTTAGGGCGCATGCTGCCATCTCTCACCACTCCCAGGTTTCTGTGACTGTTTGCTTTTCTGTTATTTTTTGGCCTCTGATAAGTTGCTGTCCTTCCTCAGCTTGTCCTCTTACATTGCATGCCCTCAAGTGTTCTGTTGACATCCTCTGCAGCAGTACGTCGGAGCCCCTTCCTGGGTGATGGTCCACCCCTTTCATGTCTCAGCCACATGAGGGCGAACAAGGTCCTCCAGGTACAAGTGGTGCTGATCTATTTCCGGGCAGAACCAGAATGGTGCCTTGTACATAGCAGGCTTGGGAGCTCTTGAAGCAGTGCCTTTAAAATGAGGAGATCCCACTTTGCGCACATTGAAGCCGGAAATACCCAGCACTGACAGATTTGCAGCCGGATAAACCTTGAGAAAAACTACTTAGTCTTTCCTATAGTAAGTTTGCAGAATTAGTGCTATGAAACTCACAAAATGTAAATTGGGATACCAAGCGACTTAAAAATATATATCCTCACCAATTGCAATGGCACATGCTTATAATCACACCTACTTGGGGAGCTGAGGCAAGTTCAAGGCCAGTCTGGACATCTTAACAACACCTTGTCTCAACTATTTTTTTTCCTTTTTGTCTTTTGAGACAGGGTCTTACTATGCAGTTCAGGCTGGCCTTGAACTCACTTGGTAGCTCAGGCTGGTCTTGAATTTGCAACAGTCCTCCTGTCTCAGCTTCCCAAGTGCTGTGATTAGAGGTGTGTGCCACCATGCCCAGCCTCAAAATTATTTAAGGAGAAAAAAGCCTGTTGTGCACACCTGTGACCCCAGCACTCTGGGAGACTGAGGCAGGAAGATTGCAAGTTTGAGTCCAGCCTGGACACCTTGGTGACTTAGTGAGACCCCTGCCTCAAAGTAAAAAAAATGAGAAAGGGCTGGCGGTGTAGCAGTGTAGCACACTGGCTCACGTGCACCAGGCCCTGTTCAGTCCCCAGTCCTGGAAGAGAACTGTCTTGCTAGGTGCTTTATATAGGTTAGAAACCAGTCAGGAAAACAGAAACATTCCAGGTGTTTAACAGAAAATTGACTATGAGAAACTGCTCAAACAGATGTCAAGGACTGGCTTGGGGAAAAAAGGGTCACTGGGGTGACAGAGAATTCAGGTGAAAGTAGCAGCCAGCGTCTTCTGGGCCAAGAAAAGGGAAGCATTGGGGTGCTTAGAATGTTCTCATGCTGGCAAGCTCAGGTTGGAACCCAGCCCAGAGCTTCGAGGGGGGCATGGGATACTAGGTTTCTGGGGCGGGTGAGATTGTTAGTGCTGGGATGGAGACTGAGGGAGCTGGTGCTGCTGCCTGTAATCAGGAGGGAGACCCACTGGACTGAGGGCCTGTCTGTCTAACAGCTCTGTAGCAACCCCTGTGGGTGACCCATAGGGTCCGCAGCACAGTCCCAGCCCCTGACTTGGGCCAGCTCAAGGAGCGGGCTTGGCGCTGAGATCACAGCGGAAAAGCCAGTGCCGCACCCTCGCACTTGTAAATTTTTTTCCACTGTTCTATGGAAATGCTTATGAATACATGTACATATCTTATCAATGGCAGTATTCACTACAGCATTATTTGGAGTATAGCGTAATAAAAAATATTTAAAAACCTTCATTTCTATCAATTGCAGATGAATAAGTTAATAGTTTATCCATACAGTGGGCCTATATGAACCTTGAAAAATAGCATGGTATTTATAGTAAGTGGTTAAGTAATAAAAATGAAAATGCCATGCTGTGGTGGTCCCACCTGTAATCTCAGCACTCTGGGAGGCTGACACAGGAAGATTATAAGTTTAAAACCATCCTGAGAACCTTTGAGAAACCCACCCTCAAAAAAAAAGGAAGAAGGCATGGGATGTAGCTCAGTGCAAAGTCCCTGGCTTCCATCTCCAGCATTACAGGGCGGGGGGTGGGGGAACTGTAAGGAAGCAATATTTTTTTAATAAAAAACAAAAGGGCAGTTGATGTAGTGCCCGTTGCCCTGGGCCTGTCTCCATGGCCCCAGATCACAGGGCTTACAGTATGAATGTGGCATTGGTGACATTCCAGGATGCTGGGTCATATTGTTTTCTGCTCCCTTCACCATGCAGCCATGTGCCCTCTGGCCTGGACTGCACCACCTCTGTGGTCAGGGACAGATGACAACTTTCCTAATAATAGCCGCACTCATTGAATACTGACTGATCCTTCCACCTAATCCCCACTCTAAAGACAGGCTCTATAAATACCTCCCTTCCCCTCAGGGAAGCTGGAGCTCAGGAAGGCGAGGAGCTCGCCGGAGGTCGAGAACGGACAGGTGCGCAGGGCCAGCCGTTGCACACCAGCACCGGTGTGTGCGCCTGCACTGCTTTCTTCTGCAGCGAGCAGAAACCCCCCAGGGGCCCCTGCAGGGTGGAGGTGCTCACAGCCCTCAGGGTCCCAGCCAACCCTGTGAAGACCTCCAAACATGTGTGGCTGCCAGGCCCAAATCTTGAGTCCCCTACCAGATCAATGTGGGCACCACCTCCTCTCAGGCAGGAGTAGTATATGGCTTAGGAAATGCTGAACCTCCAGTTTTTGTTTCAAAAATAAAATCAGTTTTGCACAGTGTCAGTATTGTAGCCAGTGAGGTGTATCTGAGTCATGATTATTGCTAATTCAGAAATACAATCAGGTTTTAAAATAAGAGTACTCTGGGGACTCGAAGGACACTGATAAGAGAGTTTGTGTCCAGGCCCTTGCTGATCTGAGTGGGCAACCAGCCATGAGTGGGTTCCCTGCAGGTGGGACTGATGTTGCTATCCATCCTCCGTCATGGTCACACAAGGCCCATGGGGGGACAGGCTGCACTGGGGGCCGCTAAGGATAAGGGGGCTGTGGGCAGAGGACTTAGGAGGGAGCTTAGCTACCATGTAGCACCAAAGTGGACAGCGAGTGTAAAGGAGTGTAAAGGCCTTCGGGCCTGCACAGCTGAGCGTCAGGAAGCAGCTGTAGGAGGTGAAGTCAGCAGGAGTCAAGAGTTCACTAAGACCTTGTGGAACTAGAGCTCAGAGGTTAGACCTCCAGGTCAGAACCCGGGCTGGTGTAATGCAGAGGGAATTTTAGGAGGGAATGCTTCTAAGTGTGGGGAGAAGTAAGTATAAATTAATATAAGCTAGTAAGTTACTTGTGTAACTTTTGCGTAATTTGGAAACAACCCAAATATGGGCCACTGAAGATGGTGGGTGCACCACACCAGCCTCCGAGCCGGCTCTAGCAGGTTCCTCTTTTATCACCTCTGCACACCTACACAATCCAATGGCATTTGGTTCATCTAAAGAAGGGTTGACTCAGCTGGGCATGCTGGTGCACACCTGTAATCCAAGCCCTTAGGGTGTGTGTGTGTGTGTGTGTGTGTGTGTTTGTTTTTGTTTTTGTTTTTGTTTTTGGTACCAGGAATCAAATTCAGGACCTTGTGCTTGCCAGGCAGGCCGTTATGCCACTGGTGCTGTCTCTCTGCCTCTTATCCTAGTGCTTAGAAGGGTGAGGCCAGCCTGGGCTACAAAGTGATTTCAAGACCAGTCTGAACTACATAGTGAGACCCTATCTCAAAGGCCAAAGAAAAGGGGAAACTCAATATACACCAGCATATTAGGATCTTAGCAGGATACCTACTAAATTATCTGATTCTTTCATTTGTTTTTAAGGCAGGGTTTTACTAGATAGTTCATGTTGGCATTGAACACAGCGATCCTCCTGCCTCAGCCTTCCAGGTGCTGGGTTTTCAGATGTGTACCACCACATACAACTGAAAAATGTACTTCATTGAGTATCCAAGAGAGTCAGTCTTGGAACATGCTTGTTTGCATTTTCTTGACTAGAACTGGCAGATCACAGAGACAGGCAGGATGATGGCCTTGCTACATCTTGTTAAATTGACTGTAGAGAGACTGTTGCCATTCATTCCTGCCAACATGGTAGTGTGTCTGTCTTCCCCAAACGCTCACTCTTTTAGTTCTATAATCTATAAAGATGTACGATATATAAAATACATGAACATGTTTATCATGAACTCTTTAATTTCTCATGCTTACGCTGCATTCCATTTGCATAACTAAATTTGATTTTTTCCCATTTTATTATTTATGTGTGTGTGTGTGTGTGTGTGTGTGTGGCCACCTCGGCCCACCAGGGGGCGGGGCTGGCTGGCATGTGGTGCTGGGGGATTGAACCGCGGTCCCTGTGCTTTGCTAAGCTTGTTCTAAGTAGGTGCTTTAGACCACTGAGCCGTCTCACCAGCCCCGAAGAACTGAGCTAGAGCCAGGCCCCCCTCCCATTTTAATAAGTACAGGGATGCTGAAAATTAACAAATGAGCTATGTGTACATGGAGGATTCAGTGTTCATCTGAGCTTTAGGACCACTTGAAAGTATGCGCGACACACAGAAGTCTTTAGAGCACTGGACATCCTCACTAGAGTCATATCCTGCAATAAAATCCCCCCAGTTTTCTTCCTGTGCAGGGCTCAGCATTCGAAGTGCTCACACCTTTTGGGGAGCTCAACTTCCACTCCTTTCGAGTTGATGCTATTGAAGTGATGTCAGCCATTTCCAGCCTCTTCTTTCGGTGTTGAATCATTGCCAAACCTTTCCCCAGAAACTTTTTCTTTGAAACTACCTCATGAGCTGGCCAAATAGCTCAGTGGATTAAAGCTTCTGCAAGCAGGCACAGTAGCAGGAGTTCGATGCCCAGGCCTGCTGTGCCAGCCCCACCCTCAGGGCACACTGAGACAGTGATTGAGACTGGGCGTGGTGGCATGTGCCTGCAATCCCAGCTCTTGGGAAGCTGTAAACAGGTGGATCCCTATGAGTCTGATCTGGTAGTGAGACCCTGAACACCCTGTAGACCCTTCCCTGAAAAAAAAAAAATACAATAAATACATAAAGCCACCTTATAATTTCTCTCCTGCCTCCTCTCTGCAATATAGAGGTGGAATTTTACCTGATCTCTGCTATTGTAGACATATATTACCTCAGTGTCATTGGTGTGGTAATAAGTGTGTGTCTCTTAGTTTCTTTGCCTTTCTTCCTTAGATGTTGAGCATACCGGAGCCACCAGCGAGTTCTATGACAAGTTCACCATTCGCTACCACATCAGCACCATCTTTAAAAGCCTTTGGCAAAACATAGCTCATCACGGCACGTTCATGGAGGAGTTCAAGTGAGTAGTGGGTCCTCCTGCCTATCACAGCTTGTCTGTCTTGCAAATCACAGGTAGGATGCGGTGTGAAAACCTTCCTGGCTGGGTTCCTGGTTACTGTCTTTGTGATCTCTGCCTTCTGCAAGCTTAGCACAAGGTATTGCGAAATCGTGGCAGGGTTATCAGAATGCCTGCAGGCACTTGCATGATATGGCTGAGCTCTAGACTTGTCCACACTTTGGAGGTGGCTTACACACAGGTTCTTAAGTGTTTCATGCCGATTCTCTGATTGTCATCAGAAGGGCTGAAATGAGATCTGCAGTGCTCTTCAGAATTAGACATGGAGTTAGGTGGAGAAGCAGTTAGGGTTGCCTTCTGGGCTATCACTGTGGGTAGCCAGCCTCCCCACTTTGGTTAAGGACTTCCAGTAGCCTGGATGAGATTTCAGGGCCTCCTCACACCTGAAGAGTAGTGGTCCCATCTGTGTTTTCTGTGTTAGTGCCTTAAAAGTAAAGATGGAGAGAATAATGAACTTCTGAATTGTTCTTCAGAGAAACTTTATCCCGTCGACTTTGGATCTTCAGTATTCCGTTCCTTTTTTTTTGGTACAGGGTCTCGCTCCATAGCTCATTCTTACAGTGACCCTCCTGTCTTAGCCTTCCCAACACTGGGATTATAGTCATGCTCCACCATGCCCGGTTTCAGGGCCAGCATGGCATGCAGTACTGGGCATCAAACCTGGGTCTTTCTGCTTGCTAGGCAGGTGCTTGTAAGCCACCAAGCTAGGTCTTTGATCGAATCTTGAGACCATGCATTACCTTTGTTACCAGCCAATTGTAGCTGTGTTGCCAGCAGAGTGTGCATTTGATGGCTAGCTTCCTACAACATAAACCAAGATCATTTCCATTTGTCTGACCTTCTCTTAGGACCAGAGTTAATATTTCACCAAAAGCCAAGTGTAAGTGTACAGAGCAAACAGACCCAAGTTTCACAGTGCCACTTGGAAGGAAGTATGTGCCCTGGGCTCCTGGCATCCCGGGCCTTGGGCCTCACCCTTGTTCACAGAGGCCACTTTGCCTGGGCTTCCTTCCCCAGTTCCGCAGTCCTTGGTCCAGAAGCAGAGCTTCTCTTGTTGCCACCAGTCTGACAGCATCAAAGTCCTCTGGGCAGCCCACAGGGTTTCATTCAGTTCGCCAAGTCTCTTCATAGTCCCAGTCTGCAGAATGCTACCATAGATGGAAACCTCAGACTCTGCAAAATGAATTGCTATCCTCCTCCCTTAATATTGAAGGGTTTTTTTTTTTTTGTTTTGTTTTGTTTTGGTTTGGTTTTTTGATGGTTCTGTATGCCTTCAGGGCATTTCTAATGTGGCTTGAGGATCTGGGAATCAAACCACAGCAACCTGAGCCTAACTGCTGTGTTTAAGCAGTCACTTAAACAACTGTGCTATTGGGCAGGCCCCCCTCCTCCCTCAATATTAAAAGTTCCAGTTTGCCTTCCGTGCCATCTTTATGCTGAGGAGTGACCACAGTACTCTCTTGTCTGTATGCTAATACAGGGGACTGTTTGTGCTTTCCTTGCTTCATTGCGCATGTAGGCATATTTCCTTTTCAGTCTGAAACAGCATCTCTACTTAGAAACACTGAGGGGGAGCGCCAGGTCTGTGCTAGGAAACCTGCTCTTGAGGGAAAGCTGTCCATGGTGTGAATGTGGCCCTATTGCCAATTTAAGCTGCGAAAAGAGTTGGCTCAGAGACTCTGGAGTGCTTCGCAGTGATTGCCGTGAGCCACACGGTGCTCCAGCACATTGCTAGGATGAGCCCTTGACCTCCCTGAGGCCTGGGGTCCACCAGCTGGGCAGCCCTGAGGGGTGCGGACGGTGCCAGGGAAGGCTTGCTTTTCCTGGGACCTGCTGGGCGTGTGACCAGCACCATCTCTTGCCTTGCAGTTCTGGGAAGCAGTTCGTTCGCTATATAAACATGTTGATAAATGACACAACGTTCTTGCTTGATGAAAGCCTGGAGTCGCTGAAGCGGATCCATGAGGTGCAAGAGGAGATGAAGAACAAAGAACAGTGGGACCAGTTGCCGAGGGTGAGGATGTGCTGTGGGGTCTACATGGTCCTGTGGGGACACAGACAGGTGGAGCTCTGGCACAGGCTGCATCTGCAGGTTCAACTGGTGGCCCTGGGGCTTACTGTGCTGATTTTCCTACCTAGGGGAGCCTTAAATCCCAGGTTTGGAATAGAAGAAAGTGCTTTTTTGATGGTAGGAATGGAATCCATGGCTCCATGCATGCTGGGCTGCCTCCTGGCTAGGAGCCAGCTTGCTTTTTTTTTTTTTTTTTTCCATTTTTGAGACAGGGTCTCACTATGCAGTTCAGACTGCTCTTGAGCTCTTTTAATGTATTTGGTTATTATAGTGTACATTGTTCAGACTGGTGTGATCCTTCTGCTTTCAGCCTCTCCAGTGCTGGGATTACAGGCATGCGCCAGTAAACCCAGACTCCAATGGGCTGAGCCCATCCTGGGTACAGGCTGGCGCAGCTTGTGGTCCCTGCGCCTGCCTAAGCTTGCCTAAGCAGGCACTTTAGTCCACTGAGCTATCTCGCTGGCCCCTGCCTTGAGCTCTTGAGCTCACTTTGTAGCCAAGGCTGGTCTTAAACTCTGCAACAACCCTCCTGCCTCAGCCTACCAAGTAGTTGGATTCCAGGCATGTGCTACCACATCTGGCCAAGACCTAGCTTTTTAAAGCCCTTTAAAAGCAATGAGTTGAGAAGCTAACTTAGTTACTTTTTACTCATTGCTGGAACAAATACCCGACACTCAAAATGATGTAAGGAAAGGTTTATTTAGCTCAGTTACTGGAGGGTTCAGTCCATATTCCACTGGCTACAAGGCAAACAACAGAAGTTCATGCGGCAGAAAACAATGAAGAGCAGAGGAGGAGCAGCAGCTGCAGCGGCGCGCATCCATCAAGCCTCTCTTCCTTCTGCGGAAAGACCAGTGCTGGGAGCCACTCAAAGATCAAGCTCCTCCAGAGACTGAGACTTCTCCACCCAAGGGGGGTGGGGTGGCAGGAAACCAGGCAGGGCAACTTCCTGCCTTTCTTAATTCCTGGGCCCTGCCCACCTGCAGGGCTAGACCCCATGCTGAGAGCTGGGGGGGCGATTCAGCCAAGTTGACACAGTGTATCAACTAACACAATCCACCCCTTGTCAACTTGGCAACTAGACATACACTTTTTTAAGCCAATTTCCAGGTACACAGACATGCTTAAACATCTTACAAATTGAACATTGCATTACATTAGAACCATGACATGCTTCCCCTGGCCCTCCAAAGACTCATGCACAACTGTTTATGCAAAAGACTAATTTTAGTCCATCTCTAAGAGTTGCCAAAGTCCTACCAGTTTCAGCAACACTGAAAAGTCCAAGTCCCAGACTTCTAAGATCTAAGGCAAACTCTTAGCTGTGAGCCCCTCCACAAATGAAAAGTTAAACACTTCTAACATTCACAGGCACAAGATAAACATTGCCATTGCCATTCCAAAAGGGATACACAGCAGGATACAAACAATTGGGACCAAAACAAGTCCAAAGTCCAGAAGGGCAAATATGTCCTGTAGTTCCCTGTGGACTATCCAAAGTACCCTGTAATGAGTAGTGAGCTCCATTTGGGCTCTTACATGGCTCCACCCCATGGCACTTCTGCTGGTAGCTCGTAGGGCTTTTCTCTCAGGCCTGCTTTGCTCCCTTTTTGCAGCTTTTCTTAGACCATCCACATTCCTGGCTTTTTCAGACTTCTGAGGTTTCCACTGAATAGGCTTCTCATTCACAGCTTCACACACTGCCCTCTCATGCGCACACTGCCTAGCTTCCCAGGTTTTCTTCTGAAATCTGGGTGGAAGCCTTCTGAACCTCAGAATGCCTGCATTCTGCATGAGCCTACAACCAAAGCCACGTGGATGATGTCAAGGGTTGCTGCCAGCTGGAGCAGTAGCCAGGGTTTCCTCTCTCTTGGCTGTAGGGATTGAGTGCCTGGATTGATGAGCATTCTGACTCTCATTCCAAGAAACAAATTCTCCATGTTGGCGCCATTCTGTAATCTGGTGTGGCTGCCGCCTCCATTCTGGAACATGGGGCTCTGCAGCTTTCTCCTCAAAGCAAAGTCCCTCACCCTTGCCATTCTGAGGCTGCAGAGGGCAAGAACCTGCCACCTCCTGTGATGCCCTCAGGACATCTTTTCTACTCTCCTGTTCCTTCTCAGCAATGGAGATCCTCTCAGCTCTGTCTTCACAGTCCACAGCTTTCCTGGAGCATCCTTTCTGGCCAAACTCACAACATTTTAAATCATCCTTTTGGGCTCTTTGCTCTTGATTCTCAAAATAAATCTGGCTAAAAGCCACCGGGCCACTGCCCCAATATTTGGCTGCCTTGAAATTTCTTTTTCAAGATTAACTAGTCCACTGTGCTTAATTTCAGTCTCAGACAAGCCTTCTGCCAACCCATAACACAAATCATCTGCAGTCCAACAACCAATGCTGTCCTTCTTCCCAGCAGAAACCTCCCCAGCCTGGTCTTTACAGGCCGGCTTTCTAGCAACCTTCTGGTCTTCTGAGCTCTGACCAGAATCTCCCATACAGTACAGCTGAAGCTGTTCCAGTGCTTCGCTTATAGACGACATCTCCAAACCTTTCCTATCTCTTCCCATAAGCCAGTCCCAAAAGCTTGTAATCCACATTGTCAGGTATAGCCACAGCAATGACCCCACTCCCGGTACCAAATTCTGTCTTAGTTACTTTTTACTCGTTGCTGGGACAAATACCTGACATTCAAAATGATGGAAGGAAAGGTTTATTTAGCTCACAGTTATTGGAAGGTTCAGTCCATATTCCGCTGGCTCCAAGGCAAACAACAGCAGTTCATGCGGCAGAAAACAATGAAGAGCAGAGGAGGAGCAGCAGCTGCAGCGGTGCGGAGTCTATCAAGCCCTTCTGCGCTGACTGATCGGAGCTCAACCAAAGTGGTGCGGCTGCAAGGATGAAGCTCCTCCAAAGACTGAGATTTCTCCACTGAAGTGGGGTGGGGCGGCAGGAAACCAAGCAGGGCAACTTCCTGCCCTTCTCAATTCCTGGACCCTGCCCACCTGCAGGGCTAGACCCCATGCTGAGAGCTGCTGGGAGCTGATTCAGCCAACTTGACACAATGTATCAACTAACACAAGCCTTTCAAAGTACATTCTGAAAACCCTCTCTAGCTTTTTAATTTTAAAGTTTTTGTTTTTTAGCTTCTTGAGACAAGGTCTTAAGTTCAGGCTGGCCTCAAACTTGCAGCAGTCCTCCTGCCTCAGCCTCTCTTTTTTAAGAGAAGAGCTTTTATTGTCCAAATGTATTAAAATTTGTGTAAGAAACTTGGAAATAAATCTCCAGATATCTGTCTGCTAGATGAGAGTCTATTTGCACCTATATTTTTCCCTGGACAACTCTGAATTGCTCAGGTAGTAAGCTCAGGTGCGGCGTTCTCTCTAGTGATACTGGGTTTTGTAATCAGTTATTAGGAGATGAGAAGCCTGGTTTCCATGAAGACTTCACATTGTGCTAGTGACAGTACATCCTGTCCGTGATACAGTGACAGCCCTAGATCCTCCTTTGCACTATTATTGGGCTCTTGACAGCTTCAGTGACAAAATGCTTCGGAGTCAGAACTACCTTCCAAAGGGATTCTCACCCTTTTAATACCCTCACCATGAAGACACAGTGAATGTGCTAATGTTCTGGAGTCAAAAAATATGATAGCTGGGTGTGGGAGTGCATGCCTGTAATCCTAGCGCTGGGGAGGCTGAAGCAGACAGATCACCATGAGTTCTAGGCCAGTCTGGACTACTTAGTTTGTTCAACACCAGCCTGGACTACATAGTGAGACCTTGTCTCAAAGGAAAATGAAAAACTTTTAATAAAGAGTATTATAAATGTAGGCTATTGCATCATGTTTAGGGAAGTCTTTCATTCTAGGTACCTCTGCAGCTTTCATTGGAATTTGACATTTTGCTCCATACTGCTTACCAACCACACCATGAATTTAAACCCTCTGCCCAGGATCCAGAGGCTGGGCTCCGTCAGCTCTCACCCACATGCTCCTTGGGCCCCTCTGGGTTCAGTGAGCTAGTGCAGCAGTCCTGTCTGGCTCCACGCTGGCACCCCTGGCATCCACACACACTGCCTCCTATTCATTTCCAGGCACGCCCTCAGCTGTCTTGCTACCCGGCTGCAGAGCCCTCCCACAGTCCTGCAGCTCCTGGGACTGAGGCGGCCCTGGTGCCCGACGCCACAACCTCCCAAGGCAGCACTCAAATCTGCCGGACTCCTCCCCTCTGCAGTCAGTAGATTCCGATGGCTCGGGCGGGGGAGTCAGGGAGGCATCCTTGCAGCACCCCAGCTCTGGAGGCCCAGGTGACCTGGGCCTGAGAGCTGGCATTTCCTTAATGCAGAAGGCAGAGAGGACACCTGCCTTGCAGGAGCTCCATGGGCAGGGAGAGGGATGTGGAGTTTGCTGTGGTGCATGCAGCTCGGTTTCCTTCACCAGGAGACATTTTTTTTTTTAATTTATTTTTATTTATTACATTTATTTATTGTGTGTGTGTGTGTGGCCAGCTCAGCCCACCAGGGGGCGGGGCTGGCTGGCATGTGGTGCTGGGGGATCGAACCGCGGTCCCTGTGCTTTGCCAAGCTTGTTTCAAGTAGGTGCTTTAGACCACTGAGCCATCTCTCCAGCCCCTGCCAGGAGACATTTCTTTCCTATGCGGTGTGAGGCTCCTGCTGAGCTTGAGCAGTGACTGTGCAGCTCCTCCCTCGGGGTGGCTGAGGCCTTGCCACCCTCTTCCTGTGCAACACCCGCTTCCTGCCTCTTGGGAACTTAGCAAAGACCAGCTCGCTCTTAGATGCTGGGCTCCAGGTCAGTGCTTAATAGCATCTGGGATGAGACATCAAGGACATCAATTTGTCTCTTAATGGGTGCGGAAAGGCACAGAGAGTCCCTGGCTGTCACTTTCAGAGAGCCTTTTTCCTCCCACCTGCCCGGCTGTTCTGCCCTTGTCCTCCATCTCTGAACCCAGGCAGCCTCCTGCGCTCAGCCTTCCGGCCACTCCTCTTTCGCCAGCTTTGTTGCTAAAGTGCTGGCTGCAATTTTAAGCCAAGTGGAGTTTGGTGATCATGAACTCTTCCTGGTGACAAGACTGTCCCCTCCACTGCAGGATGTGAAGCACCTTGTTCCTGCCCCTTTAACGCCAGGGACTTAGCTTCCTACCTCAGTTGTCATGTAGCCAGAAGCATTCACAACACAAAGCCCAGTTGAAAATCACTGCCAGGTGGTAACTAGTCCATGGATTTAAATTATGCTTGGGGGCTGGTGAGATGGCTCAGTGGTCTAAAGCACCTACTTAGAACAAGCTAAGCCAAGCAAAGCACAGGGACCTCGGTTCAATCCCCCAGCACCACATGCCAGCCCGCCCGCCCCCTGGTGGGCTGAGCTGGCCACACAGTAAATAAATAAATAAATAAATAAATATTTTTTAAAAATAAATAAATTATGCTTGTTGGCTCGCGTGGTACTGAGGGTGGGACCCCCGGCCTTGGCAGTGAGCTAGCTGCATCCCTTTTTTCAAGACCAGATCTTTCTAAAGTGCGCAGGCGTGGCTTCGTGCCTCAGCGTCCCAGAGTGCTGAGATGGTAGGCATGCGCCACCACACCCAGCCCTAAATTCACCTTTATTTTCAAGACTATAATATTTCTTTAGCTTATCTGGCCTGCCTGCAGCCCTTTGTAACCAGTGCTGTCTTGCTTTGCCCCTGGGTGATGTGAAATGTGTTCCAAAACAAACCCTTGCTGTGGTCCTCCAGCTTTGGCCTTTAAGTGTGCCTGGTGTTCATACTCCACACTGTAGCATTGTCCTTATTCTTTTTTTTGTTTTTTCCTTTTTTTTTTTTTTTTTTTTTGGTGGAACCAGGGATTGAACTCGGGCCCTTGCGCTTGCCAAGGAAGCACTTATTCCACTGAGCCATCTCCCCGGCCCCCATGTGCTTCTTCTTGCACCCCTCTCTGTGAAGGCCTCCAATTTGTACCTTAAGATGGGAGCTGGGCTGTAGCTTCATGTGGAGCCCTTACCTGGCAAGCCTTGGCTTCCACCCTAACGCCATAAGAAAAGGAAAACAGAAGCAAAGGAATGCCTGTCATATGTGTGATTCCCCCCTTCCCACCCCCACCACTTCTGCCATCCCTTGGTGTCCCATGTTCAGAGCCCTCTGGACTGCCCCTATGCTAGGCACTCAACAATGGCCCCTCTAGGGGGGCAGTGCCTCTCTGCCCTCTTCCCCATGTCTGCCAGCCACCTGCCTCTGTGCCCTCCCTGGGATATGCAAGGTGCTCAGCATGCTGTCCCTCTGCCTGTGGAGCCCTGTCCTCATTCTTTCTGGGCTGGCTGCATCCCTCAATAGCCCTCTTACCTCTCACTGAGAGGTGTCCCCAGCCTCCCACACCTGGGTCTGTTCCTGCTGTCCTTTTCTGGACAGGCCTGCTGTGTGCTGTGCAGTGGGCTGCTTGCACAGTCGGCACTGTGTCACCCTGGAGTTTGAACCCCTCCTGCAGGCATCCAGGCCTACAGCCTTACCCCCATGGCCTGCAGGACATGGATAGCGAGGTAATGGGAGGCCTGATTCATGGCCTCCCTAGAGTAGCCTGCTTCCCAGTGGGCTCACACTGAACCAAGACAGCTGGGCACACCTAGCCTGGCTGTGGAATCTCCACCAGGTACCTGCTGACCTCTGAGCAGGGCTTGTGAACTTAGCTGCACTAGCCCTCTGACTGTTTTTATTTTATTTATTTATTTTGATGGAATCAGGGATTGAACTCAGGCCCCTGCACTTGCCAGGCAAGCGCTTATCCACTGAGCCATCTCCCCAGCCCCTTCTGCACTGGCCCTCTTGAGTGGATGTGAAAATGAAAGCCCTCAGTGTACCCCCTGATTTTACCCTGAATCAGACAGGCCTCATTGACCATTTCCTACCCTGTGGCAGGACTGAGGGAGGGGGACAGCCTGGCATCATGGGAAGATGGAAATCGGAAGCACACGCAGCATGGGGCTTGTGGAGGGTAGGGCAGGGCAATGCAGAGAGGCCTCGGGTCACAGCACAGGTCCTGACAGAGTGTGAAATGGAGAGGATGAGTATAAGTCGTTAGGAAGGCGAGGACTGGCTCTTCAGAGTCACTTCCTCTCTCCTGCATAGACTCCTGCATAGACGTCAGTTATCATTGAGAAAACTTAGACTTGAATGAGCCCTGGGCCAGAGCTTGGGCCAGGCTCTGGGTTCCACCTGTAGCATCAAAGCAAAGAGGTTCCACGGCCCCTGGACTTCAGGCTGGAGCGTTTTGACATTGAAAGATGGGACTAGACCCTCAACACACTGGCGGGGCAGGCTATCCTCTCGCTCTTCAGCTGCCGGCTTCATGACCATCTTCTCTGATGTGACCTGGTGCTTGGCAAGCTGACGCCTGCTGCAGGCCTCATGTCCGCTGTTTCCCAGGATCAGCAGCAGGCCCGGCAGTCTCAGCTGGCGCAGGATGAGCGCGTCTCCCGTTCGTACCTCGCCCTGGCAACAGAAACGGTGGACATGTTCCACATCCTCACCAAGCAGGTCCAGAAGCCATTCCTTCGGCCGGTGAGTAGATGCTGCCAGGAACCCAGCTCTAGCTCCTGGCACTTGTGCTTGGGGTTGTTTGTGTATACGTTTCGTTTTTTGGGTTTGTTTCACTTCCTCTTGCTTTTTTTTTTTTTTTTTTGCTCTGTTTCACCTTGTTATACGTGATCTCGCTATACGCCCCAGGCAAGCTTAAAACTCACAGCAACCCCTTCTCCCCCTCAGCCTTGCTAGTGCTGGGGTTTTAGGTGCGCCCCATCTGGGGTGTAATGCACTTACGCAATTGTAGAAATACCAATATACCAAAACAGCAAAAAGTGAAATTTTGTTACTGATTTTGTTCCCACCTTCACTGCTTGATACTGCATTGCTCTGCTGATAGACATCTGATGTCCCCGCAGTCTACAAATAGTCACTTCCAGGATGACTTTGCTCACTTTCTGCTTAGACAGCATGTAGTACGTTGCACTTTTTTTTATAATGGAGTTGGAACTTATTTTTATCACAATTGATTCCTGTGTTTTATTTATAGAGAAAGTATAAAGTAACTTAATGTATTGGAGTATATTAAGTAGGATGTTTGATAACATGCTAAATGTTTGGTTCTCTTAGGTAGCTGTGTTAACAGGAAGCCAAAGGTTGCTGCACTGGTAATCTTCATAACATTCTGGAGGCTGAGGCAGGAGGATCCCAAGTTTAAGGACAGCCTGGGCTACATGGCAAATTCAAAGCCCCCCTGGATTATATAGCAAAACCCTGTCGAAAAATGTAAAAACTTGGGGCCGGGGAGATGGCTCAGTAGAATAAGCACTTTCCTGGCAAGCGCAAGGGTCTGAGTTCAATCTCCGGTTCCACCAAAAAAAAAAAAAAAACAACCAACCTAAAAACTCAAGCCAAGGATGGTGGTGCACACTGGTAATCCCACCACTCCAGAGGCTGAGATAGGAGAATCACTGAGTTCAAAGCCAGCCTGGGCTATGTAGTGAGTTCAAGGCCAGGTCTACATAGTGAGTCCCCGTGTCACAAACAAATCCCCAAGCTCTCCTAGTTTAAAGAAAAATTACCAACTCTACCCTAAACTCATCACACCCTTATCTCCAGCTTCTCAGCAGGGGACAGAGGAATGCTTCGTGCAAACACAGAGCCTTGGAGGCTGAGTGCAGCTGGACTCTGCCTAGACCCAGTCAGTATATTTTATGAATACCTAAGCACTCAAAGGGCAGCTTTGGACTCCTTTTTATGATCAGCATTTGATACTCTCTAATTTAGGCCAGAAAGTGTTTCATTTAAGTTTACTTTGTCTTGCTGGCTGGATTTAAAACTATTCAAGGCCTAAGTTTTGTTTCCTTTTGCATTTCCTTCTGGCTGGTAGAAAGGCATACCCTGAACTGCCAGTAAATGATGCCCAAAAGAGTCGAATCCAAAACTTGGTTGTTGTGTTGTTTTGAGACAGGGTCTCACTATGTAGGCCATGTGGGCCTTGAACTCCCAGCAGTCCTCCTGCCTCAGCCTCTAGAGAGCTGGGATTACAGACATGCACTACCATACCCAGCAATAATCCAGAGCTTCTGTGACTCAAGTGACGATGGGTATATGAATTATTTTCCCTCTTTTATCTGTTTTTCTTAGTTACTGTCATTGCTGCTGAGACACAATATCCTACATCTACAGTTAAAGGAGGAAAGGTTTATTTAACTCACAGTTTGTAGTAGTTTTAGTCCATAAGACTGGCTGCAAGGTAGGGGACCACATGGCAGAGGAGAAATGTTTCATGGTGGCAGAAGGCAGCAACACAAGCAAGGGCCAACCACAGCTCTTCTGTCCCTCATGTCTCATACGGGCTGCTTAGGGCACAAGCACCGTCACACCATTAACCCTGCGTCCGTCAGCCTAGCATTGCTTTGCGAATCACCCCAGCGTTACACACTCTGGACCCAGCCACCTGTGAAAAAGCTTCACCTGCAACTGCGAGGGGCTTCGGGGGGAACACCCAGGCACACTGTAGCTGAGTGTAGTTTGAATCTGCACCATCACACTGTTGTTTAATAAATTTGGGCTAATATGTAACTTTTATGGTTAAGTCATCAGTGTAGACCGGGCCTGGCAGTGCATACCTACAGTCGCAGTGCCAGGAGGCCAAGGCTGTCCCGGGCCCCGTAGAACTGCAGTACACAGGGAGACCCTATCTCAGGAGAACACCCCCCCCCCAAAAAAAAAAGACAATTCATAAATGTCAAGAAAAGCCTTTTGTAGTGTTTGTAGGTGTGCTGTCACCCTCCAACATTCCAGTAAGTACTATAATATTCTGCTTCGAAATAGGGAGTAAGGACAGTTTGAATGTGATGCTGGCAATCTTCAGCTAATGCTGAAGGGAGTTTTGAAGATTAAACCAGCCAATTCCTGGTCCTCCCCTGCCGTGGGAGCTGCCAATCCCTGTCAACTAATTGCAGCAGTGCCACTGTAGCATTTTCCTGTGGTTTCCTAGGAACTCGGACCCCGTTTGGCTGCGATGTTGAACTTCAATCTTCAACAGCTCTGCGGCCCCAAATGCCGTGACCTGAAAGTGGAAAACCCTGAGAAGTACGGCTTTGAACCAAAGAAGCTGTTGGACCAGCTGACCGACATTTACCTGCAGCTGGACTGCGCACGCTTTGCCAAAGCCATCGCCGACGACCAGGTCAGTGCTGTGGTTGTGGGGGAGCAGGTGCAGGCTGCAGGGCTGTTCCTGGCCAGGGAGCCCGTGCAGTTACATGGCATCTGTCCATAGACCTCCCCGATTGACATGGAGCCTGGATGGGGGTCCCGAGCACAGAAGCAGGGGTCCAGGAGATGAGCTGCTAACTAAAGGTTTCGAGGGCCCGTGCTGTGTAGGAAGTCTGAGTTCTTTGTTCCAAGACTAAATACTATTCCTCCCTTGTGGATGAGCATTGGCTCGTTCCCAGCCTGTGGCTGATGTCACTGATGCTGCCATGATACACGTGAAGCGCGTGCGTGTGTTTGTGTGTGTGTGTGTGTACACACGTCTCGTTCTGGTTCTAGGCTCCATGCTTAGCATGGAAACTGAGTGTTTAAACCTGTACCGCTCGACACCCCCTCAGAGCCTGGATGAGGCCTTGCGCTTCTCCCCACCTGTGCTAACACTAGCTTATTTCTGGCTAACGACTCGTTGTGTCTTGGCCAGCCATCCTGGGTGACTGTGATTTGCGTTTCCCTGGGGAGAAATGTAGTTGGACCCCTTGCCTGTGGGTTCCAGCCCCTCGTGTACTTTACTAAAAGAAACATCTGCTCTAAAGTGCTGGCTTCTTCCGATTCAGGGAGTTTGTGGTGCTTGTGGAGTTGGAGGTGGCCTCTGTGTGTTCTGCCTACCAGGTACTGCAGCTCTGTTTGGTGGCCATTTTCGTCTGTCTTCTGTAGCCACTCAGTGGGGTGCTCAAGGCAGCGTCTGAGCTGCTTCTCCTGCCCTTTGCCTTAAGTGTCCTCCAGGTTCCCTCTGCGCAGGCCACTGCTGTCTTGCACTAACTTCCAGACCACACAGACCAGTGGGTTCAGCCTCTTTTTTTTCTTTTGGCAGGACCGGGGATTGAACTCAGGCCCTTGGGCTTGCCAGGGAAGTGCTTATTCTACTGAGCCATCTCCCCGGCCCCAAGCCTCCTCTTTTGTAGCAGCTGTTTTTTGAAGATAGCAAATGGGCTAAGCAGCTTCTGTCCCGAAGGGTTGATGGAGCAGGAAATCTCAATAGCATCTATACCAGTGCCCATGCCAGGCTTCAGGAATTCCCTGTGCATGTGGTGTGTGGTTTTTTTTTTGTTGTGGTTTTTTGATTAATTGGTTTTTGGTTTTTTTTTTTTTAGTTAGTTGGGTGTTTTTTTTGGTTTTTGGTTTTTTGCAGTAGGGTCTCGCTCTCACTATTGCTTCAGGTTGGCCTCAGACTCTCCCAGCAATCCTCCTTCCTTAGCCTCCCAAGAACTGGCATCTCAGTTGAGATCTTCCTTCTCTTTCCAGTGTTTTAACTTTATTTTATTTATTTTTAAAATGTATTTAGTACAGGGTTTCACATGTAGATCGGACTCAGTGATTCTCCTGTTTTCAGCCTCCCGAGCACTGGGATTACAGGTGCGCGTCACCACACCCAGTCTTCCAGTGTTTTAACTTTAAAGGAACCACCAGGGATGTAGCTCAGTGGCACAGGTGGGGCCGGGGAGATAGCTCAGTAGAATAAGTGCTTGCCTGGCAAGTGCAAGGGTCTGATTTCAATCCCCCGTACTGGGGGTAATAAAACAAATGGCACAGGTGCCTGCCTGGCAAGTACAGACAGGGTCCTGAGTTTGATTCCTGATAAATAAATAAATAAGGGGGGCCAGGGAGATGGCTCAGTGGAATAAGCGCTTCCCTGGCAAGTGCAGGGGCCTGAGATCAATCCCCGGTTCCACCAAAAACAAACCTTTCGAGGGATATGCACTGTCTTCAGATGTCCAGGTGCTCTCCATCGGCCTCCCTCCTGCCTCCCTCCCTGTATGCAGTGTCCTTGTACATCCTACATGACACATCAGTGTAGAGTGAATCTTGTGTGTGCATGTGCATACCCCTGTGTATGAGTTGAGGACTTGTGTATGTGTGTGTGTGTGTGTGTGTGTGTGTTTGGGACAGGGTCTCACTGTGCAGTTCAGGCTGGCCTTGAGCTCACTTTGTAGCCCCGGCTGCTCTCACAGTGATTATCCTGCGTCAGTGTCTTGAATGCCGGAATTGCGGGTGTGCACTGCCATGCCCAGTGTGAGTTGAGGATTGAACCCAGGGAGGGCCTCGAAGGTGCCAGACAAGCACTCTTATCTACCAAGCTGCATGTACCGCCAGCCCCTGAAGAGTGGGTCCTTTCATGTGGCTTAAATACATAGACTGGACCGGAACGCACGCGTGCCGCGTACCGTGTAATCATGTCTGACTTAGCGCTGGGATCCTGTTGGGCACTTCGGCCTCCAGTGCAGGCCTCACACCTTGCGCGGCCTCCTCTTTGCAGAGATCCTACAGCAAAGAGCTGTTTGAAGAAGTCATTTCAAAGATGAGGAAAGCAGGAATCAAGTCCACCATAGCAATAGAGAAGTTCAAACTCCTTGCCGAGAAAGTGGAGGAGATCGTGGCAAAGAACGCACGCGCGGAGATCGACTACAGTGATGCCCCTGATGAGTTCCGAGGTACGTGGCCACTCTTCTGTGCTGACTGCCTTGAGTTTACGAGGCAGCATTGCTTGTGATGTTTTGATGATGTGCTACAGCAGCTTTGAGAAGCTGTCCAGCGCCGGCCAAATAGCTCAGCAGATTAAAGCTTCTGCAAGCAGGCGCAGGGGCCAGAGGTTCGAGCCCTGGGCCTGCCCTGCCAGCCCCGCCCCCTGGGGCACTTGAGACAGCAATTGAGACTGGGTGTGGTGGCATGCGCCTGTAATCTCAGCACTTGGGAGGCTGCGAACAGGCGGATCACTATGAGTCCAATCTAGTAGTGAGACCCTGAACACCCTGCAGAGCCTTCCCTAAAATACAAAGAAATAAAATAAAAAAAGAAGCTGTCCAAAATTATGTCTGCCAGTTTTTACCCAATATTATAAACCAAAAAGGTGGTTTGGGGTTTTTTTGAGCCAGGGGCTCCCTGTTTCTGAGGCTGGCCTGATGTCTGTGCAGACGAGGCTGGCCTACTTGTGGTCCTCCTGCCTCTGCTTCCCACAATAGGCGTGCATACGCCACCATACCCAGTGTGTAAATTGAAAAAGAAATGTTCTTAGTCTGATATCAAACCACATAGAATCCCTGGTATATTATTTAAGGGCAGCTTTGCCTTTTTTTTTTCCTCTTGTATTTTAGGTAAGGGTCTATAGGGTGTTCAGGGTCTCACTGCTAGATCAGACTCATAGTGATTCTCCTGTTTATAGCTTCTGAAGTGCTGGGATTACAGGTACACACCACCATGCCCAGTCTTGATTAGTGTCTCAGTGTGCCCCGGGGGCAGGGCCTGCACAGCAGGCTAGGGATTGAACCCCTGGCCCTTGTGCCTGCTTACAGGCACTTTAATCTGCTGAGCTATTTGGCCAGCCCTGTCTTTGCCTTTTCCTGGGGACACACACTTTCAAAGAATTCAGAGACATTTTGAAACAAGGATCCCAGCACACTCCTATAAATCTCCTGGGAGGCTGAGGCAGGAAGATTACAAATTCAGGCCTGACCTGGGCAAATCAATTGACTTAGGGAGAACCTGTATGAAAATTTTTTTTAAAAAAATGTTAAGGATGTACCTCAGTGCATAGGCCCTGAGTTCAGTCCCCAGTGCTGCCAAAATAGACTCACAGCAACAAACTAAAGCAACTGGTCCTGGCCTGGCAGACCTGCCAAGCGCCTGGCCCACTGTCTTTTCTTCCTTCCTAGCAGCTGTGGCGTGGGCCCATCTGAACAGGCCCTGCTCAGGCCTTTCGCTAACTTGGCCCCTACTGGCCACCTGCTTGCTCCTTGGTGGCGGCAAGGGCTCAGGTCTGTTCTCTCGTCCACGTGGCCTCTGTGGTTAGCTTTGAGCTTGTCCTGCTGTGTCCCTGCAGACCCCCTGATGGACACACTGATGACTGACCCCGTGCGCCTACCCTCCGGCACCATCATGGATCGCTCCATCATCCTGCGACACCTGCTGAACTCGCCCACCGACCCATTCAACCGGCAGACGCTGACAGAGAGCATGCTGGAGCCAGGTAGGCAGGCAGGGCTGCCAGAGCACCCCAGTGGGGAAGTCCCACCCCCACCTGGTCCGGTTTCTGCCTCTGTTCCAGGGATGGAGCCATATCGCGAGGCAGCATGCTCCCAGCTGGGCCTTAATCCCCTCTCTTTCTTCCCTCAGTGCCAGAACTGAAAGAACAGATCCAGGCATGGATGCGAGAGAAACAGAACAGCGATCATTAACTGTCCCCTTTGCCACCTGCTGCTGGAAGCAGCCAAGGCCATCGGGGCAGGCAGGAGCAGCCCCTGTGCCGAATGAAACCGACGCTGTGTTAGGGCCCGGGAGTGGTCCTGTCCCCGAGAGCCCGTCCCAAGTGACCAAACTGCAGAGACCCACAGGGCCCCGGATGGGAAAAGGAGCCCAATTCCTGTACATATATTTAAGTGACACAGTCAGGAGCTTGAGGGACAAGCTTGAATGCTTGCATAATAAAGCACGTCCTTCACATGTCACAGTTGGGGCTTTTGCAACGAGAGCGTTTAGTGATGACAAGTGGGTCTGGGCAGTGTCCCTTTCATATTTTTTTTTTAATCCAATATCCGTTGATTTAATTGTGATTAGAGAACTTGGACATTTTGCTGCTAAAGAATCTGCCCCCTCCTGACCCTACTTGCACTGCTGTGGATTTTTTTTTTTAAGCAAAAAGAAAAAACCTTTCCCTAGCCCTCCAAACATATATTCTGTGAAATAACTGTGCCTGCAACAAAGTGTTAATCCTGGGATCGTATTTTTATATCATATTCACGTATTTGTTTTTTTTTTAAATGGGTGTTAGATGACATGATTAATAAAAAAGGCAAGATATTTTCAGAATTTAAATTTTTTTTTCTTCTTTTGAAATGTCCCCTTTAAATTTTTTTATGATAAAATCAAGAGACTCCTGTCTCTCTAGTCCTTAGAACAAGCCCCGTTAGGAATCGAAGGGACACCGACAGCAGTGAGTGCTTGTGTAGGACGGACAGGAGGATTTTGGAAGTGGGGTGAGGGTAGGTTTCTTTCTTCTTCCTCTTCTTCTTTTTTTTTTTTAAACTATCTGTGGGTTTGAAACCTTCACCCTTCTTCCCCTATGAGGGTAGATGAATTCCTCAGCCCTTGAGTCTGGGGTCGGAGGCAGGATTCGTTTGCACAATGTGTTCTTTGGGGCTCGGACTTACCAAAGCAGAACAGAGTGCAAGACCCGTGGACGTGCATCTGCTGCTTTACACACACACACACACACACACACACACACACACACACGTTTTGTATTACTAGTCCCTACATGAAATACTTGAATTCTACAGTTTCCTTTGGGGTAAAAAGGATTTGAAACCATGAAGTGTTTGGAAGAAATTAATTCTAAAAAACATACTTTTTTTTTTCTCTTCTCCCATGCCCACAGACAGTGTCCTCTGTTCGATTCCTAACGCAAACGACAATAAATGGTGATACACAGCAAGAAGGAACCTGAGTCGTCTTTTTGTGGAAAAAAGAGGGTGGGGAGCTGGAGGCAGCAAGTGGCGAGCTCTTTCACAGGGCTTCTCCCTCCTGGGTGGCAGCTGGGGATGCTTTGGGCTCTGTCCCACCGGGTGTTCTGTCTCCAGGGTTACAGACCTTAGAGATCTTTGCCCTGATTGGCCAGATTCATGCACGGGCCTCCCCCACTCATCAGCATCCTCCCAGGCCCTGTGGTGTGGAGACCACTGAGCAGCAGGCAGCACCCTGGCATTCCCCGTGTGCCAGGCACTCCGCATCAGGCCTGTGCGCTTGTGGGCCAGCCTTAGGAAGACAGCAGCGCTGATTGTTTCCTGTTGTTATTTTGTCTTCCATATGTCGGGGTGTGGAATGTGGAGAGGTAGGTGACCTGCGCCATGCCACTTAGCTGAGCCCAAGATGAGGCTGTGGAGCACGTGCTCCACATGTGACCCAGCCTTTGGGGCTGTACCTTCTCTGGAACACATTTTTCCCAAAAGCGCAACGCACAGTATTCATTACAGGAAGCTTTAGCCAGTATAAGTGAGCATCTGAAGATGTTCCCGTTAGCTTTGTTTACTTTGACTTAAATCCTTCTACAGCGAGGGTATTTACAAGTGCCAGGAGGCACAGACTGGGGCCTTGAGTTCCCGGTGTCACACTGAGTGTCGTAGACCTGGCTTTGAAATTCTCCAAATTGGTGGGTTTGGGTTTGAG
>NW_004524689.1:6676701-6678865 GCF_000260255.1 Octodon degus
AAGGAGTGCGTGGAGGGAACAGGGCTGCGAACTCAGGGGTCCCAGCGCCTCCCCGCTCCAGGGTGGTCCAGTCTAGGGTGGGTCCTGAGGTCCTGGGTGTCCAGAGAGGCCGCAGAGCATTTTGGAAGGGCCCTCGCGTAGCATCTGCCCAAGTGGTCAGACAGCTGCAGTCACATCTTTTCACCCCTCTGCCTCGCTGTGGGTCCAAACTGACGTGTTGCTGGATGTCGCAAATGTCCAGGGGCCTTTGGGCTTAGTGTGTGGGAAGCGGAACTCCTGCATCACCCCGGCCTGCTCCGCTCATCGCCGTGAATGGCAGCTTCCTATTTCCAAATCACTCCAAAGGCCTCAGTCTCACTACCTGAGAGCTCACCTGCAGCTCCAGCTCTGCCTGCAGTCTGCATCTCTGGACTCAGCCGCAGCGCCGCAGGGCCCTTGCTGCCCCTCTGGTCAGCGTCCCGGATGAGCAGAGCCCCGACTCCCTTTCCTCCGTAGCCCTGTGTCCTTTCTCAAGAGCATCTGCCCAGCAAACGTGAGGCTGTGAGTTTGATCTCCAGCTCTGTAAGAACAGAACGAAATAGATAAGAGCTGAGGCAGGTTATATGGCCCATGAATCCTGCTCCTGGAGTCGGTTGTGACTGCAGAATGTTGGATCTGCTAGGGTTGACAACTGTAGTCTGGGCATCAGGCATCGTGTGAAAGCAGAACTCGAAGCCATGAGCGCCTAATGTAAATCCCCAAACTCGTCCATTGTACGTACCTTGCTTTTCCCATAAGGTAGAAGCTTTTTGTTCTGTATTTTGTTAGTTTAAGACAAGGTCTCATCTGGGGATTTAGCTCAATGTACCTCCCTGACAAGTGTGAGGTCCTCAGTTGGATCCCCAGTACCAAAAAACACCCCCCAAAAAGAGACAAGGTCTTGCTATGTAATCCGGGCTCATCGCAATCTTCCTGCCTCAGCCTCCTGAGAGTCAGGATTTCAACACACCTGGCTCCTTACTCTGCTTTGAAATCTTACTAGGTCACTGAGGTAATGCGTCTCTTTGTTGACGCTTCCCTTGACTTCACTGGGTAACGCTTCTCTTTGCTGTCATGGGCATCAGTGTGGACAAAATCTCCCCCTACACAGGATGGGTCACTTCTTCTCTGCTTGGTAGCGCTCTCTGCCATTAACTCTACTCCGAGCTCCTCCAGCCTCCTGTGGCCACGACACCCTAAACCTGTGCAGCATGCATTATTCTGTGTTACACAGTACTGCATCTAAGCACCTCAATCCTGTTGCCAAATGCATCAGCCACACAGGCTGGGCGTGGTGGTGCATGCCTGTCTTCCCTAGCACTCAGGAGGCTGAGGCAGGAGAATCCCAGAAGTTTGAGGCCAGCCCGGGCTACATAGATCTTTGTCTTTAAGATACCAAACATAAATAAAGCAGAAACAGAAATTGTATTATGCCTTTTGGCTCAGGTCACCTGGGCACAGCTAGCCAGTCCTCCCTCAGGAATTGCAATGGCTGGCTGCGATGGAGACCTCTGGGGTTGTCGGCTGCCACATGGACCTGTGGGCTCTCTGAGGCCTAAGCAGGTTCCAAGAGCTGGCACCCTAAGGAGACCCGGCAGCCTAGGTGTCATCACGTCACTCCACAGTGCCACCTTCACCATGGGAGGGCTGTCACTGTCGTGTTTTTTTAAAGAACCATGTAGCTGGACATGGTGGCACATCTGTAATATCAGCAATAAAGAAGGCTGACGCAGGAGGATCAGTGCGAGTTTGAGGCCAACACAGCTGGATCCTGCTTTTTGTATTTTAAGGAAGGTCTACAGGGTGTTCAGGGTCTCACTACTAGATCGGACTCATAGTGATCCGCCTGTTCACAGCCTCCCAAGAGCTGGGATTACAGGCGTGTGCCGCCAAGTCCAGTGTCAATTGCCGTCTCAGTGCACCACGGGGGCAGAGCCGGCATAGCAAGCTAGGAATCGAACCCCTGGCCCCTGCGCCTGCTTGCAGGTGCTTTAATCCGCTGAGCTATTTGGCCAGCCCTTAGATCCTGTCTTAACAACATGTAACCAGTTGTACAAATGTCTTCTGGGTATTGTCTGCCTTACATACTTATTGTCCTCCTTTTGTCTTGATGATTTGAGGACTTCCTTTGTCTTTTTTTTTTTTT
>NW_004524689.1:6679235-6684609 GCF_000260255.1 Octodon degus
GAACCACAGCAACCTGAGCCTGACTGCTTTGTTGAAGCAGCCACTTAAAGAACTGAGCTAAGGGGCAGGCCCCCTACACCTGTATTTTTATTTGTGGTTGTTTTTAATTTAAAACACAAAACGGGCCGGGGAGATGGTTCAGTGGAATAAGCACTTCCCTGGCAAGCTCAAGGGCCTGAGTTCAATCCCCGGTTCTGCCAAAACAAAAACAAAAACAAAAACCCACAAAGCGTACAATTCCATGGTGTCTGGCGCACTCCCCGTGTTGTGGAGTGTCCTGCCCCCTCTGGGTCTGGATCCATATTCTGTTACTGTGACAAAATCCCTGAGACCATGTGATTGATTGAGAAAGAATAGTGATTCTGCCCGGTGTGGCGGTGCAGTCTGCCATCCCAGCTACTTGGGAGGCAGGAGGATCACAAGTCCCAGGACAGAGTGGGCAATTTAGTGAGACCCTGTCTCAAAAATATAAAAAGGCTGAGGATGGAGTTCCGTGACGGCACGTGCTCAGTGTGTGTGTGACACCTGGCTCCGTCCCAGCACACAACATTCACTGTTGTGCTTGGTCCTGGAGGCTGGGGCCGGCATCTCCCTGGCTTCTGGGGACAGCACCGAGCAGGAGGACATGCAGAGCAGGAGACCAAACAGGAAGGGAAGCTTTGGTCCCTGCAGCCCCACACCAAGCCCGGTGCAGCTAGCATCCAGGCCTTCGCTGAGCCCCAACTTCTCTGCGTAGCTTTCAGTGTGAGGGTCGGAAGGGGCCAACCGCATCATGGCCTCTGCTTTCTACTCTGTGTGTTGGGCCAAGAGCCCAGACAGTTTTCTTAGGGACCTGGGAGGTAGCTTAGTGGCATAAGTGCCTGCCTGGCAAGCACAAGATCCTGAGTTCAATCCCTGGTACCACAAAAAAGAAAAGAAAAAAACGTTATCTCTTTTGTCTTTTTGAGACAGGGTCTCACTCTGCGGTTTAGGCTGGTCTTGAGCTTACTTTGTAGCCCAGGCTGGTCTCAAATTCACAAGGATCCTCCTGTTTCAGCCTCCCAAGTGCTGGGATTCAAAAATGTGCGCCACCACACCCAGCTAAGAGTTTTCTTGTTCCATTTTGTAGGGTTTTTTTGTTTTTGTTTTTTGTTTTTGAGGCAGGGTCTCACTATGTAGCCCAATCTGTTGAAGCTGTTTATTTTTTTGGTCTTTGTGTGTGTGTGTGTGTGTGTGTGTGTGTGTGTGTGTGTTACTGGGGATTGAACTCAGGACCCTGTGCTTGCCAAGCAGGTGCTTATTCTACTGAGCTATCTCCCCAGCCCTGATGTAGCCCAATCTGACTTCAGAATTGCTGTAATCCTCCTGCCTCAGCTTCCCAAGGGTTGGACTCACGGGTGTGCACCACCACATCTGAGTTTTTCTTCTTTTTTCCTAACTGACTCTTTTGAAGAGAGAGCAGGTACTCGTAGCTCCAAATGCAAGAGCTACTAAAAACAAACAACAACAACAACAAAAAAAAACCAAACCCTTCTGCCTTTTGAGGGGCCTACCCCTTAGCTCAGTTCTTTTTTTTTTAAATTTTTTAATTTATTTGTGTGTGTATGTGTGTGTGTGTGTGTGTGTGTGTGTGTGTTGTGGTCAGCTCAGCCCACCAGGGGGCGGGGCTGGCTGGCATGTGGTGCTGGGGATTGAACCGCGGTCCCTGTGCTTTGCTAAGCTTGTTCTAAGTAGGTGCTTTTTTTTTTTAATAATCTTATTATTTTATTAAATTTTGCTTATGGAATGATTTTCTAAAATAATATATGCTTTGATACAGGACTTTTCAACAGACATCTACAGCTCTTGCAAAATGTGGATTGATCAAGCCAAACAGTATTAAAAATTTTGTTTGTGATAACCATTTTCCTTATATTTGTGAAAAGAATTAAATAAATATTAAAATTACAGTATTTTTTACTTTTTTCATAATTTTATTGATAAATAGCAATGAGACAGTTTCAAATTTCTAGGACAGCTTCAATAATTAACACACTGCATACATTCTTCTTAGGGGTTAATAGTAGGTGCTCTAGACCACTGAGCCATCTCACCAGCCCCGCTTAGCTCAGCTCTTTAAGCGGCTGCTCCAACAAAGCAGTCAGGCTCAGGTTGCTGTGGTTCGATCCCCACAACTCAAGCCAGCCAAACCTGCCCTGAAGGCATTCGGGGCCAAAAAAAAAAAAAAAAAGAGCTGCTAAAGAGTAGTGAGGGGAGACTGGCTTTACCCCTGGAGTTTGTTCTTTTTTCCCAGCAGTGTACCCACTTCACTTTTGTTATTATGTCTTTTTTTTTTTTTGTATTATTGAGATTTTTAAATTTATTTTGTGACAGTCTCACTATGTTGCTAAGTCGCCCAGGCTGTGCTTAAATTTGCGCTCATTCTGCCTCCCAGACGGGCGGGATTACAAGCGCGTCAACAGCACTTCCGCTAATTGCCGCCTGGGTGGTGACCCACAGCCCCTCGCCGGTCCCCAGCACCCACAGTGTCCAAGCAGTGTCCGTTTCCCCTCCCAGAACCCAGATGCCCCCTGCTCCCTCACAGATGCCTTTGTCTTTGTTTAGCTTGTTGTTGTTGTTGTTGTTGTTGAGACTAGTTCTTGCTGTGTAGCTCAGGCTGGTCTCCAACTTGCAGTGATCCTCCTGCCTCAGCCTCCCAGGTGCTGGGATGACAGGCATGTGCCACACGTGTGGCTTCTGTTTAGCCTCTCGGCGCTTGGGCCTCCAGTGTATCGTCTATTCCTGGCCTGCCCAAGGTGGCTGTAGACACAGCCACGCAGCTGACAACATAGCCACATCTCCCAGGAGCCCTGGAGCAGGAGTGTCCCCAGATAAAGAGACTGCATCTCAGGCAGGGGATGCTGCTCGCTGGCGTCTCCCAGGAACAAGGCAGGAGACCGGTGCATCTGTGTCCTCCTAGGAGCTATTCTGTGGGGACCCCGGGAGGGTGGCATAACCCTTGGTCCTGCAGACAGTCGCTAAGTCTTCCGCCCTTCGTATCAGATATTGCTCTTTATGGAGGTTTAAATTATTTATGTTGTTTTGTTGAAAGCTAAGCACATCGGAGAAATTGCTGCTAAGGGAAAGGTAGAGACCAGGTTACGCCCTGCTGACATCTCCAGTGCTGATACATTAAACTGTTCTGCTGTGTGTGTGTGTGTGTGTGTGTGTGTGTGTGTGTACATGCATGCGCGCTCACACGTGCTGAGAGCCACACAGAAGTGAAAAGACAGGTGGAGCCAGGTGTGGTGGAGCACGCCATGATCCCAGTGTTCCGGGAGGCTGAGGCAGGAGGATTGCAAACTGGGTCTGGGTAATTTATCAACTTGCTGAGATCCTGTCTCAAAAAATAAACAAGGGCTGGGGATGTAGCTCACTGCAAAGTCCTTGGGCTCGATCTCCAGCACTAACTACAACATGATTCCCTGCAGGGGCTTTGTCTGCTCACGCCAGCCCCCCCCCCCTCGTGTGTTCACTGCCCTGCTTGATTTGTAGCTTCTTTGGAGATGATTTCTTTATATTGCAGTCTCTTCATAAAACACCGCGGTATCTGTTACCATCTCAGGCGAGAAGGAGATTGCTGATATAATGGCTTACTTTAAATTTCGAACTCTTGCAAAGAAAAGCACATTATAAATAAGTAGCATAAGTTTTAGCTACAAACACAGAGTCAGCTCTTCTTATAAATACTGTAGGTCTGAGTGCTTAGCTCTGCGTGGAGCCACCTTGGCACGGAAGGTGGCGCTTTCTCGGCCCGGCATACCCCACCTAGCAAGGCCCTCAGCGATATGAAACATCTTTTGCAGCTGAAGTTTTGGTGACTTTTTGGTACTAGGAATCAAACTCAGGACCTTGGGCTTGCCAGGCAGGCACTTGTGTCACTGAGCTGTCTCCCCAGACTTGTCCTTGTTTTTGGGGTTTTTTTTGGGGGGGTTGGCCATTCTCTTTCCTTCCTTTATTTATTTGTTTAAAATAATTTTGTTGAGAAGCAAATAGCAATGAGACAGTTTCAAAACCGATTACTAGCACAGTTACGTTGCATACTGTCGTCTTAGTGGTTACTCATCGTGCAAGATGCAGCCGTGATATCCTGTCCACAAACACTATTCGAGCAAAGCTCTCTACTCACTGAATTAAGAGAATGCAGCTGTATATCTATCCTAACTATTTTGAGTCTACAGATACAAAATGGTCGTTCATTTGTATTCCCCCTTTTTTTTTTTTGGTTAGTTTTGTCAGAGAAGGAAATTCCATTGGCATTTAAATATTGTAGGTGCGTGAATTCAAAAACTATGGAGCGCTCCAAGAATTTGGGTGTCATCCTTGCGCAGGGGCCGTGCTAATCTTCTCTGTATCGTTCCAATTTTAGTATGTGCGCTGCCGAAGCAAGCACTGTTTTTGTTTTTTAATTTTTTTTTTAAATTTTATTTATTTATTTATTTAGTGTGTGTGTGTGGCCAGCTCAGCCCACCAGGGGGCGGGGCTGGCTGGCATGTGGTGCTGGGGGATTGAACCGCGGTCCCTGTGCTTTGCTAAGCTTGTTCTAAGTAGGTGCTTTAGACCACTGAGCCATCTCGCCAGCCCCTTGTTTTTTAATTTTTAAAAAATAGGGTCTTGCTATGATATCCAGGCTGAACTCATCGTGTGGTGCAGGCTGACCACAAACTCACAGCAGTCTTCCTGCCTCAGCCTCCCAAGTGCTGGAATGACAGTATGTGCCACGACATCTGGGTCCAGCTGAGTTCTTTCGGGTGACGGAGAGGGGCTACTGCAGGGAGACCCCATATGCAGGTCTCCCCAGGGTTATTGCTTTGTTCCCTGAGGAAACTGGGCTACAAGCAATATTTAATTAAGAGCGTTATAGTCCCTCCTGCTCTTCCAACCACTTATTTTAAGACTGTACCTGTCCGGGTCCCGTCTTCGTCCACTCCTAGGCACTCATGAGGCTGAAGCAGGAGGATTGCCAGCTTGAATTCTGGGAACTTAGTGAAACCTTGTCTTAAGGAAAAGAAAAAAAAAGTCCTGGGGATATAGCTCAGCACTTCTCAGGTCCAATCACCAGCGTGAGGACGACAACAAAAAAGCAAAAGCAAAGAAGTTTGGCAAAGATGTGCAGAGCGGGCAGATGGGGGCGCCATGCAGTGATGAACGAACCCTAAGAGGCTGAGGACAGAGGTGGGAGCTGGGGGGGGACACATAGAATTAAGCACCAGCCACGCACAGAGGGACCAATGCCCCACAATGAATGTATTCACTCTGTGTTGCAATCCCGTACTCATAAAAAAATAAATGAGGGGCTGGTGAGATGGCTCAGTGGTCTAAAGCACCTACTTAGAACAAGCTTAGCAAAGCACAG
>NW_004524689.1:6684709-6691634 GCF_000260255.1 Octodon degus
CCCCCTGGTGGGCTGAGCTGGCCACACACACACACACACACACACACACACACAAAAATAAATTAAAAAAAAAAATAAATGAAGGAGCTGGGCATGGTGGTGCCCACCTGTCATCCCAGCACTCTGGAAGCTGAGGCAGGAGGCTCGCCACAAGTTGGAGGCCAGCTTGGGCTACGCAATGAGTTGAAGACCAGCTGAACTACATGGCAAGACCCTACCTTAAAAACCAGAAAAAGCAAAGGGATGGGTCGGCTAGGGACGGAACGTGGAAGTTGAGCTTCAGTGGCATCTGAGAAGCCCCTGGCTTGGTCTCAGCTCTGTAAAAGAAAAAAGTGACAGTGTGGACCCTGTTCGTTTTGGTGGCTTCAAAGCGCTTGAACCGGCTGTGGTCCCTTCCTCCAGAGGAAAGCCAGCTGCATGGCAAGACCAGGATGAAATTCAAACCCAAATCCCAACTTGCCCTTAACTGACTTGCTTAGAAATTTCAGTCTCAAAGAGGGTAAATTACAAAAATAAAAGGGAGGGTTTGGGCCAGCCAAATAGCTCAGCAGGTTAAAGCACCTGCAACCAGGCACAAGGGCCGGGGGTTCGATCCCCGTGCCTGCCATGCCGGCCCCACCCCTGGGATGTGCCGAGATGGCAATTGAGACTGGGCGTGGTGGCACCTGCCTGTAATCCCAGCACTTGGGAGGCTGTAAACAGGCGGATCACTACGAGTCCGATCTAGTGGTGAGACCCTGAACACCCTGTAGACTCTTCCCTAAAATACAAAAAACCAAATGGGGACAATGTAGTAACCATTGTTACTCTCCTAAAATCTTGTTTTGAGATTTTGTACCATTGTTTTTTTTTTTTCTTTAAAATAAAATAACTGATGTCAAAAAAATAAAATAAATAAATTTAAAAAAACAAAAACAAATGGGGGTTCTTCTACTTGTAGGCTCAGGGCTTCCCTAGTCTTCATTTCCTGTTGGACAAATTTGGAACCGGGGTGTCAATGGCAAAGAAAAGCAAGTGAGTCTTTTGGCAAATAAGCGACCTCTGCGCCTGAAATGATCACCACAGTGGCCTAAATGCCTGTGGGAGCTGCCACAGAACGCCCACACTGTGGCCCAAGTCTGTGTCTCCCCTTCCTACACAGTGTATCTTCTTGTCAGAGGGCCCGCACGCTTGGCGCTGGGGTGGCGATGACCTCACTTGCTGTGCAGGGCGTGGGAGCAGGAACGTCATCAGGAGCACCTCTCGGGTGGAGATGCAACCCGATCAGCTCCTGGGAGTGTTACGGTCTTCTTCATGGAATTGAGTGTTTTTCCTGTCTTTGGTTTTTGAGACAGGGTCTCCCTGCGTAGCGTGGGTCAGCCTTGAATTCATTACACATCCAGCTGGCCTTGCCCTCCTGAGTTCTGGGATTATAGGCGTGCACCACCACACTGGCCATCTCTCTTTTCTTTTCTTTTTTCTTTTTCTTTTTCTTTTTTTTTTTTTTTAAGGTTTTACAGTTTATTAAATCCTCTCGTGAACAAAGTCGCAGTCACGGCAGACACGCACTGCAGAATCTACTCCTTCGGCTTTTTGCCAGCACCAACGTTAGCCTTTGCGGTGCCCCTGACTTTCTTCATTCTGTTCTTGCGTTCCTTCCGCTGCTTTCTTGAGGTCTTTTTCTTCTCATACAGGCCGTGTCTTGCAAGTCTGTGTTTGGGCTCATTTTTCTTCACATAATCCAGGGAGTCATAAATCATGCCAAAGCCAGTCATCTTGCCACCACCAAAATGGGTTCTGAATCCAAACACAAAAATGACATCTGGTGTGGTCTTGTACATTTTGGCGAGTTTTTCCCGAATTTCTGTCTTAGGTACTGTTGCTTTCCCAGGGTGAAGGACATCAATGACCATTTGTTTCCTTTGAAGAAGCCGGTTGGTCATGAATTTCCGGGTTTGGATAGTTACTGTGTCATTCATGATGGCAACGGAGCCTCAGACAGCCCGGGAGGAAAAGAGTGGGCCATCTCTTTCTGTAGAAAGTGGTATTTACAGGTTCCGGGGAGTAGGAGCTGGGGCAGGGCCACTGTGGAACTTCCGCAACCTCCCCCTCACACCATCAGGTGCCACTTGGCTAAGGCCAGGGTACAGGGCTACACTGCCTTGGGCCGAACCTTTCACTATAATAAGTGGGTTCCCTCAAGTGCTTCCTTACAGAATGGACAACCGACTCACAGACCGTGAAGGCCTGGAGCTCTACACTCCCCCATCCAGCCTTGCCGGCAAGATCTCTCTCCTTTTAGTTTTTGGAGACAGGGTCTTACCAGGCTGGACTTAAACTTGTGGCAATCCTGCTGCTTCAGCCTCCCAAATGTAGGAATTACAGGCCACCACATCCCCGGGCCACCATGCCCAGCTCAGCACAGACTGTCCACTCTTCACCAAGCTGTGCTCTACACAGGTGAGGTGGCACTTGCAGGAGGCCATGACTGAGGGCGGGAGCACTGGCGTGACCGTAAGGTCTTTGGCACTGTCCCCTCACGGGTGACCCAGGGAAGGTCGGAGAAGGTCAGAGCTGCCTTGACTGCAGGCCCTGGCCAGCCGGGGCTTGGGGCCCTGAGAGCTCAGTTGTCCTGTAGTGGCCCCGTCCTTGTGTCCCCGGGCCTCTCTGGTATTGGCTCCGGCTTGGGTGCTGCGGGAAGCCCTCCAGGCTCCGGCTCTGCCCTGGTTCTGGGTCATCTGTTGCCAGTACACCATTACTTGGCTTCTCGAATCATAGGTCGAAGGCTGGAGCCCAAGCAAGGTTGTTCCTCGTGCGTGAAATGGCTCAGAGAAAACGGCACTCACACAGCCGCGCAGAAGAGGGGCTCTGCCGAGCACCGGCACCTGGCTGGAGAGATGGGTGCCCCGGCAAGATCCGGAAAGCAGCAAGGTGCTGACTGTGGAGCTGGCCGTGTGGCTGAGACTCCAAAGGTGACACGAGCAACGTGAAGAAATCACTGAGACGCACCTACTTGGAACAAGCTTAGCAAAGCACAGGGACCGCGGTTCGATCCCCGGCACCACATGCCAGCCAGCAGCGCCCCCTGGTGGGCTGAGCTGGCCACACACACACACACACACACACACACACACTCATAAATAAATAAATAAACTTAAAAAAATTTAAATAGAAATCATTGAGACTAAGCAAACGCGCCACACTGAAGCCACCTGTGCTTAGCCAAACTTGGAGGGTGCACGCCTGCGACCTCAGCATGTGGGAGGCTGAGGCAGGGGCATCGCTGTGAGTTCAAGGCTAGCCTGGAGTACGTAGCAAGACCCTGTCTCAAAAACAAGACACAACAAGCCCTGAGTGGATTCTTTATTCTTTATAAAAAATATGGGTGTTTGCTTCTGGGTTTGTTCCCCTTGGGGATTTTTGGCATTTCCTGTTCGGCCCTCAGGCCCGAATGATGCCTGAGGTCACACTAACCTGCAGTGATTTCTGCATTCTTTGCTAGCCTGTTATTCATTTTGACATAATTGAGTTTTAGAAGAAAAGGGGGGAAATGACAGCACTTGATTTATTTTGCTACTGCCCTGAGGAATTTTAGAAAATGTGCCCCAGCTGGGTGTGGTGCTGCACGTCTGTGATCCCAGTACTCAGGAGGCTGAGGCAGGAGGATCACTCAGAGTTTGAGACCAGCCTGGGATATATAGTGAGTTCAAGACCAGCCTGAATTATAGAGCAAGATCCTGTCCAAAAAAAAAAAAAAAAAAAAATGTTAGTGAAGCAGCCAAGCATGGTGGCATAAGGCTTTAATCCCTTAATCCCAGCACTCAGGAGACTGAAGCAGGACAGTCTCCATACATTTGAGACCAGCCTGAACTACATAGTGAGACCCTGTCTCAAAAAGAAATGAAGAGGGGCCGGGGAGATGGCTCAGTAGAATAAGTGCTTCCCTGGCAAGCGCAAGGGCCTGAGTTCAATCCCCAGTTCCGCAAAAAGAAAAGAAAAGAAAAGAAAAGAAAAGAAATGAAGAGTAGATGGGGATGCTCACTGGTTGTGTAGCTCATTGGTAGAGCACCTGCCTCGCATGCTCAAGGCTCTGGATTTGATCCCCAACACTGAAAAACAAAAAGAGAAACCAGACATGACAGTAAAATATTCATGGAGATATTCAACACAGGCTCGTGGTCCTTTCTAATGAGCAAGGTAGGTGAATTTTGTAAGATCTATTTTAGCTGATTTTCTTTTCCTTCAGGAGTCCGAGTGGTGCAAGCCAAATAAAAATCAATCCTTGCCAAACTAGAAGCTTGAGAGTATTATTTCCCGATGGGATAAACTCACAAGTCCTAAAATAGCTTCAGGTTTCCACTCTGATTCCAAATAACCTTGGCAGATGTAGTGTCACTGTGCACTCTCATGGATGAGTGGAACCAACTTTCATCCTTGTTAACATACCTATTGGACCCCTAGTGAGCCCTAAAAAAATAACATAAATAAATGCTGGAAAAACTAGAGCATTAATTGATCTGTCACAAGGTCTTGTCTTTTTTTTTTTTTTTTTTTTTTTTTGTACTGGGGATCGAACTCAGGACCTTGTGCTTACCAGGCAGACGCTCATGCTGCTGAGCTGTCTCCCTGGCCCAAATCTGTAGACACATACATCTACACAATAGATATTAATTAATATTTACAAAGATTGTACAGGAAGACAGATCTTTTTTAGGGTAGAGAGACTTTTAGACTCTTAGGTCCAAAAATACAAGTGACAACTATTTTTACTTGTGCTATGTGATCCAAAGATTTAAGAACATGTGTGAACCGAGCTTGGTTAGACGAATTGGAAAATACTTCTCTTTATGGCCTTCAAGAATCTGGCAGAGGACAGCTTTTGTTCTCCCAGAAATAAACATGAGATCTCATAGGTTTTTGTCCCTTCTAGTGTCAGTGGCGTGGCCTTTCAGGTGCCGGCTGGAGCATTTTACAGCAGGTCAGAGAGGACCACAGCTCCCGTCTCCCACGCACACAGCCCTTGTTCTTGGCTCAGCTGCTGTGGTCCTGTCCCTGTCCCCTCTGTCCCAGCTGTTAAGTGCATCTGCAGAGGATTAACTAGCGATGCTCTAGCAGCTGAGATGCCTCCAGACAAATTTAGACATTAAAAGTAGGAATTCTTTCTGTAGCGCTGGGCATCAACCCCACAGCCTGGTGTGTTCCGGGCAAGAGCTCTATCGCTGAGCTATACACTGCAGCCATGAATACTTGTTACCAGGCGGTAAAGCGTAGGGTCACATAATGGCACCTCGCCACGTATACAGCACCCAGCGCTGCCAACATTTCCAACCTTTTTTTTTTACCCCCGAGAAATACAATATTACAGATTTCAAGGCAGCTTGGTGTATGTCTGTAATCCTAGCTACTTGGGAGGTTGAGGCAGGAGGATGACAAGTTCAAGGCCAGCCTGGGCTACTCAGAAAGACCCTGCTCAAACAATAAAAAAGCTATTGTGGTGGCGCACACCTGTAGTGCTCCAACACAGCTCTTGAGAAACTCCTGGGGCGAGGACCGTGAAGAAATGACAGCAAGAGTGAACGTGCAGAAAGCTGAGGTCAAGTGGGGGAAACAGTCGCCCCAGGACTGCGACATGCTTATTTACTTTTTTTTTTTTTTTTTTTTTTTTCAGAAGCGGGGATTGAACTCAGGCCCTTGAGCTTGCCAGGCAAGCGGTTATTCTACTGAGCCATCTCCCCGGCCCCACAGCATGCTTATTTATATGCTTGCGGGTTGATGTCAGGTGACAGCCTTCTGCCTAACGACTTGCTCGCCCAGCTCACCTTGGGCGCCTGTGTCCTCTGGGCTGGCCTTGCTCCTGCTCCACACACAGGTTGATCCTCAGCCTCAGTGGCTACAACATAGAGTTCTTATTTCAAATTTCCTGTATAAATGACATTGTCTTGCAACTCCTGTGACAGTTAATCTGTCTTTCTTTCTTTCCTCCTTTTTTTCTTTCTTTCCTTTTTTTTCTGTCTTTTGAGACAAAGTCTCACTGTATAGCCCAGGCTGGTCTCAAACTCCCAACAATCCTCCTGCCTCAGCCTCCAGGACGCTGAAATTACAGGCTTGTGCCCTATGTCCCAGGATCATTCTTTCATTTTCTCCCCTTTTTCTGGTGCTTTTTCTTGACCCAGCAGCTGCAGCCCCGTCTGGGCCCCTTGCACCCCCTGGTTGCAAAAGCCGCATCTTCTGTACTCTCCCAGCCCAAGGGATGGGGCTCAGCGCCTTCCTGCAGTTCGTAGTCTCGGAGTCATGATCCTTTCTCTGTCCTCTTGTGTCTGGCTAACATCTCCCGTGTTCCCAACGCACACCATGGTCTCTGTTCTCCGATTGGACCTAACCTATAGTACATATGTCGTTAAATGGATCTCTGGGCCACTGTTTTTGTTTTGTTTTTTTGAAATGGGGCCTCATCATGTAATCCAGGTTGGCCTTGAACTCACTATGCAGCCCAGGCTGGCCTCAAACTTGTGGTGATCCTCCTGGCTCAGCCTCCCCAGTTCTGGGGTGACAGGTGTGTACCACTGCACCTGGCCCAACACCTGAATATACATTTGTATGGTGTGAGGTAAGGATCAGTTTTTTTTTCAATTTTTTATTTTTTGGTCTTATTGAGACAGGGTTTCACTGTGCAGTTCATGCTGACCTTCAACTCACTTTTGTAGCCCAGGTGGGCCTCAAACTCGCAGCAATCCTCCTGCCTCAGCCTCCCAAGTGCTGGGATCACAGGTATGTGCCATCACTTCTGGCCAAGACTTTTTTTTAAACCATAGTGTTAAGTAATTATTCCAGCACCACTTACCGTCATTTATAGTTTCAACTCCCTCACTGATTTAAAATGCCAGTACAGTCGTGTTGTGTTCCCAGAGTCACACGATCTATTTCTGGACTGTCCTCTGTTCCATTT
>NW_004524689.1:6693263-6699565 GCF_000260255.1 Octodon degus
TTGTTTCTTGAGATAGAGTCTCACTTTGTAGTTCAGGCTGGTCTGGGACTCACTATATAATCCAGGCTAACCTCAAACTAGCAGCGATCCTCCTGCCTCAGTCTCCAAAGTGCTGGGATTACAGGTGTAGGTGTGCCCCACCGTGCATGGCCTATTCCTTAGCTCTTTAAAAATTTATTATATAGTATGTAATATTTCAATCAGGTTAAAGATACTTATATATTTTTCATTTTATTTTTTTACATATGTATTTTAGTACAGGGACCGCAGGGTCTCACTACACAAGTCAGACTTGTAGTGATCCTCCTGTTTTCAGACTCCCAAGTGCAAAGATGCTTACATTTAGTTCAATCCCCAGTACCACAAAGATAAATAAATAAATAAATAAATATATTTTCAAACATTTACCATTCTTGTTATCAGTAGGACCCCAGTAGTACCCTACCTGGAATTTTTTGTTCCTATCTCATACCCCTTGATCAGCTTTTCCCTATCTTTGCTTTTTTTGGCGATGCTGGGGATGGAGCCTAGGGCCTAACTTGGTAGGTAAGCACTCTACCCCTGAACTACAGCTCCAGCCCAGCCCAATAATAATAATAATAATAATAAAAAATCATTCCTATTTTTGGGAAGTGCTTGCTTTGATATAAGCCATGTCAAATCCTTTTGTGAGTTGGCAGAGTATAAATTCCCACTAAAATGTGAAATGGCCAATAAATATTGACTGACCAGAGTCTGAGGACTTCAGTGGCGGCAGCTGTTTTTCTAGAGCCATTAGTGTAGACAATTTCATTTCAACGTGGATATGCTTGCAAATCAGGCTTGTTGTGCCCAATAATATTGTAGTGAATGGGGGGGGGGCGCAAAAAAAAATCTGATTTTACTTTGCTTTTTTTTTTTGTGGAACCGATGATTGAACTCAGGCCCTTGTACTTGCCAGGGAAGCGCTTATTTCACTGAGCCATCTCCTCAGCCCCTTACCTTGCATTTCTACTGGTAAATCCCCAAACATTTCACAACCCTATAAAGTGCTTGGCACATGCGTGACAGTTGCAGATCTTCTCACTGAGTATGATGTGTTATGAAATGCTGAATTAAGCTGCTTATGAATAGTACAACAGTGGCTTTTCTCTGGAGCTGACTGTAGATTCTGCGCTCTCGGACTATGGATAAGGGACCTGCGGGTGCGGGGCTCTCCGTTCCCTCGCTTGGGGACACAAAGCGTTCCGTCCCTTTCCTGCCAGCCCGCACGCGCTCTCGAGCTGATGCCTACGAAGTCATGCGTTTCCATTACTCATTCCGTCTTTTCTCCCAAGGTGGCGTGTGGGAGGTGTTGCGCGCGCGGTCTGTTAAGAATAAGCCAGGGGCTCTCCGTGGGCTCCGCTCCGCCGCTTGCGTGCGTGTCGGTTCCGATCGCGCCGCTCCCCTTGCGATGTTTTCCCAGCCCACGATGACTCCACACTCGGCCGCTCCCTTAGGAATCCTGCTGCCCCACTCTCGTCCGCTCTGGCCAGTCCAGTCCCATCCTGCCCCTCAGCCAACCTTTTGTCCCCTCGCAATGCGGATGGCCGGGTTGCGAGGCGCGGACGCAGCCCACAACGCCCTCAGGGGGTCACAAGGGAGGGAACTCTGGACGCCGCCTTCGCCCATTCCGCACCCCCGCAGCGCCCGCTGCTTCACCACCAGGGGGCGCGCGGGTCTCTCTTCAGCCCCTTCAGCATCCCCGCCCTCCCTGGCTCCCCTGTAATTGGCCAAGCGTCTACAGATGTGCTCTATGATTGGCCACTTCCTGCGTCAGTCAGGGCTGCTGGGCGGGAGGAGGTGACGCGCAGCGCTCTAGCTCGGGGCGGTGCCCGTCGGCGGCGGCTGCGGGCGGAGTTTCTCAAGCCGCGACGCTGGGCAGTCAGACGGCGGTGGCCCCGGGGAGGCGTCCGTGCGGGCTTCAGCTGCTGTCAGTTTCCTCCCGCTGCCGCTCTTGATGCCTAGCCGGGTCGCTGCGTGATGGCGCGGCGGAGCGGCGCTGTGCGGCTGGCGGCGGCCGCGTCTTGCGCTGAGGTGCGTCGGTGCCCGGCCTCCCGCGCCCCCGCGCGCCGCGCCTCCTGCTGACCGCCAGCCGGCCTGCCCGGGGTCCGCATCGCGGCTGAGGTAAGCGGCAGGGCGGGCGGCGGTTGGTGTCACTGCCACCGGGGACAGCTCCGAGGAAAGAACGAGGGCCGGACCCGGGCGGGGTCGCGGGCGCGGGGCAGCGGGGAGCCTCGCCTTCGGAGTGGGGGCGGGGAAGGGACCCCGGCCAGCAGCGACTCGGGCCGGCGGTCTTTTGGGGCCCGCAGGACCCGCCCAGACCCCGTCGTCTGTCCCGTCTCCGCGTCCCCCCCGAGAGGCAGGCCAAGAGGTGCAGAGGGACTCGTGGTGCTGCCGGCCTCGGGCTCGGGGCTCGGGCTCGGGCTCGGGCTCGGCGCGCTTCGCAGCTCGGGGGTCAGCGCCGCTACGCTCCTAGTCTCTTATCTTGCCCCCCAATGATGTTGGCGTGGGGGTTCAGGTGGGAATGCGATTCCGCCCCGGTGCCAGACGCAAGCAGGAAAGGGCATCCTCTCGTGCCTGGGGGACCGAGGAGGGAGCAGGGACCGGCCGAGAGGGCGCGACGGCAAGGACAGGGAGGGGGTCGCTGGCCGGTGGCCAGCTTCGAGGGAGCTGGTGTGGCCCGCGTTGAGCCGCCCAGGATCGCGGCAGCCATATTGGGAGGATGAGCTGACAAATCCTTTAGGAGCCAAGTCCGATTGCTGGAAGGCACCGAGTGACAGCCCCTGGCAGCTCACAGGGTGACTGGCCGCACCAGAAGCCAAGTGGTGGGGGTTGGGAGGCCGCCCGAGCAAGCCAGTCATTGTTCATGCCACACAAAACATCCCCAGACGCAGAATCAGCCCGGAGCTCCCGATCACTTTTTCCTCTCCGGTGGAATTGCTAAAATGAGCTTCCCAAGTGAGCCGCCGTCGAGGTTGCATTCTTGTTGGGGTGAAATTGTGTATTCATTGTTTCTGTCCCCACCTGGTCTGGCCAGTGAGGTGGAAGGCCTGCCGATGCCTTCCTTGCGCATAGGCGGTCGGACATTGCTGTGAGGCCACTTGGGCAGCATGGAGGCCTCCGGTTATCACATCGAATCGCGTTGGATGGGCAGATTTGCAGAGAAGCTCAGCGTGCAGAGATTAAGTGAACTGGAAGGTTCTTTTGGTTGAGAGGCCTGCAACAGAATTTCTGAGTACGCAGGTTGTCATCTTTGTGGAATCTGGAGGTAGCTGAAATTAGACTGTCAACGGATCCCTTGCTCATAAATCTCTTGCTGGTCTGGGCAGCTGTGCTGCCAACACAGACATGCTGCTTTGTGTTGCACTGTGCCTGAGCCCAATGGCAGTGCGCTGATCAAGCTTGAGTAACTTCAAAAGTGATATCATGGTGGAGGCTTTATTTAAAGGCTGGCATTTTGTCTGTTTGGCTTAGTCATAATGAAACGTTAGTGCTTGTTCTCTTCTAAGAAGTGAGGTGGTGTTCTCTAATTTTGCTGGTATTGTGGTTGGAGTATAAAGTGAGGCGGTCAGTGTGCACTTTGAGGAAGGGATGTGAGGACTGCACCTAGGTTGGCGTGGTGAAGCAACTGCAAACGATCAACACTGGTTTCAGTGTGAGCCTGTGAATCTGTCTTTTCCTGCATCCTCGGTGTGGATGGGACCCGAGTGATGGCATACTTGCTGTCCTCTTTGTGTCATTCATTCCTTTTCTTTATCTCAGACTCCATTTCCCCTCCTGGCTTTGTGTACTGGGGACAGAACACACTAAGCAAATGTTCTCTCCCTGAGCTACATTCCCAGCCCATAGCACCCATTGCTTAACAATAAATTCTAACAACCTCTTAAGGTGAACTAGTTAAAAATTTTCCTGTGTACTTCTCTAGATCTTAACACTGTAGTCTGTAATTTTTATCATTAGTCTTTTTAAAGCCTGCTTGAATACAATATGGCTTCAACAGGAACTAATATTTTTTTGTATACATTAATATGAAAGAACTACAGAATGTTTTATAATTCCATGCCCCAAATAAATTTTTCTAAGTTTTTAATATTTAGAGTTACTTAGCTGCATAAAGATCTGAGGAACTGTGGTTAAATGTAATTTCATCATTTGACAAAATCAGATCTGTTCATTGTGAATCTGATGTAGAGGTTAGATTTTTATAAGCCTAAGCAGCTGTGTGCTGATGAATGTTTTTCCAGAATTTACCCTATTATGTTCCGCTTCTGATGCTTAGGACACTGTTTTCCTTTGTGAGATCAGATATGAACTCAGATTTCCTTTTTTCTCTCCAAATAGTTTTTTCCTTTTGAAGAACAGATACCACTGTGGTTTTCCTTTTTTCTCCTGCCTTCCCACCTGGAACTTGGACAGGGAATTTGTGCATAAGAAGAGTCCGTCAGCAGCGTTCTCTAGGCCTAAGTTTTCCAGCCCATTTTCCTGTCCTGCTCTTGACCTGTGTACAGAGTAAAGGAGAACAGTGGGCCCTTGCCAGGTTTGTAAACCTGTTTCCAGGGGTGCTTGTCACAGCAGGTCTTTCCCGGGAATGAACATAGCTCTGTGGTCGTGAAAAGGGACAGGTGAAAATTCACAACTTCTGATGCTAAAGGTGTGTCATGCCTACTTCATGCAGTTCTCTTTGAAAGAAGGCTTTGTTTGAACACATAGTGGTGAGCTTCTGGACTTCATAAAAGAAAATAAATAGAAGTGCTACTTCAAGAACTTTTCAAAAGACATCCTGAAAGATAAACAGGTGTGATGTGACTGCTAGGGAAGCGTCACAGCGGTGTCCTGGACTTCTCTGTGAGTTGGGCTTTTTGGTCAGCAGCCCAGTGATTCATTTTGTTTACTTTTATTATAGTTATTGCCAGATGGCTGAGACTGCAAGTGGATATTTAGTTCTTTACTCTCAAGGACCTTAAACTTTGTGGTATGACTATGGTGGGATAAAGCCAGTTCACTCCTTTCCTTGCAATTGCTCATGCCATTGTAGTTTCCATGATTTTCAGGTAGAACTTTATTTTATTTATTTATTTTTTGGCGGTATTGGGGATTGGACCCAGGACCCTGCACTTGCCAGGCAAGCACTTATTCCAGGTAGAACTTCATTGTCCTTTGTAATGTAGTACTTTTTATTACTTAATACTCAGTTGATACGTTTACAGCTATCTTGTGGATGTGTGTGTGTGTGTGTGTGTGTATTTCAGGTCCTATGTATGTAAATGTTTTTTCTTTTTTTCTTTTTATTTTTTTGGTGGAACTGGGGATTGAACTCAGGCCCTTGCACTTGCCAGGCAAGTGCTTATTCTACTGAGCTATCTCCCTGGCCCCTCTACTGAGCTATCTTTCCGGCCCCTGTAAATGTTGATAGGCATAATTTTATTTTATTTTTTTTACTTTTTTTTTTTTTTTGGAACCGGGGATTGAACTCAGGCCCTTGTGCTTGCCAGGCAAGCGCTTATTCTACTGAGCCATCTCCCCGGCCCGATAGGCATAATTTTTTTTTTTAAATTATTTATTTATTTTTATTTATTACATTTATTGTGTGTGTGTGTGGCCAGCTCAGCCCACCAGGGGGCGGGGCTGGCTGGCATGTGGTGCTGGGGGATCGAACCGCGGTCCCTGTGCTTTTGCCAAGCTTGTTTCAAGTAGGTGCTTTAGACCACTGAGCCATCTCTCCAGCCCCCGATAGGCATAATTTTAAAAAATATTTGCTATCATATTTATACCAAAGCACGTCCTTCAACTATATGTCCTCCACCATTGCCCTCTTTGACAACTTTGATTCTTTGCTTCATTTGCTCTTTCATCCAGTGTATTTATTTATTTAGGCAGCGCTAGGGCTCGAACTCTGGGCGTGTTTGTGCTGGGCAAGCGCTGTGCCACTGCGCTACTCCCCAGCTCCCATCTCAAGTTTTGGCAACAGTTTGGCAGATGTCATTGTGTAAATAGCAGCAGCAGCAGCAGCAGTGACACACATAAGGGCTCACTCACCTTGAGGACTTTGCAGGTGGCAGGCTCTTCTCTAAGCACTTTGTATTTGTTAACTCATTTCACTTGTGGACAGTCTGGTCCTACTTTCCCCATTTTTTCAGATGAAGAAACTTGAGTCAAAAACTGAGACACTGCCCGAAGAGCTGTAGAACTAGTTAGGAAGCACTGTGCTGGGCTTGCTGTGTGATGATCCTGTTCAGGCAAACCTCGGCTTGGTCCCGTTGAATAACTCGGTGTTGTGGCCG
>NW_004524689.1:6700800-6701610 GCF_000260255.1 Octodon degus
TCAGGGCCTTGCACATGCTAGGCAAGTGCTCTGCTATTTGACTGCTCCACCAGCCCCTTTAAAAAAATCTTTATTTTACCCCAGGAGTGGTACTTCATGCCTGCTTTCCAGCATTCTGCTTTTTTTTCCTCCCATGGCGGAACCAGGGATTGAACTCAGGCCCTTGTGCTTGCCAGGCAAGCACTAACTCTACAGAGCCATCTCCCCAGCCCCAATTGCAGCATTCTGGAGCCTTGCTGTAGGCAGGAGGATTGCTGTAAATTTCAGGCCAGCCCAAACTTATGTAGTGAGTTCAGGACCAGCTTGAACTGTCTAGTGAGACCTTGTTTCTTTTCTTTTTTTGGTTTTTTGAGACAACCTCTTGCTATTGAGGTTGGCTTTGAGCTCACCATGTAGCCCAGGCTGGGCTTGAAGTCCCAGTGATCCTGCCTCAGCCTTCCCAGTGCTGGGATTACAGGTGTGTGCCACCACAAACAGACCTTGTTTCAATTTTTTTGTTCCAAAATCTCTCTAAATTGCCCAGGCTGGCCTTGGCCTTGTGATTCTCTTGCCTCAGCTACCTAGGAATCTGCTATTACACATATGGACCACTGCATCCAGCCCTGGAAATCCCTTCTTCATTCCTATTTCCATCTTTATTTCTGTTCACTCTTCTTGCTCAGCACCCTGAGGTTCGGCCAGCCTTGTGGACACTCACGTTTTCAGTTCTGTACCACCCTGGTGCAAAGGCTCCATGGGCCCCACTGCTCCGACATAGCTCTCCTACTGGGGAGTGGCGTTCGTGCCCCTGCAGTACTGAAAAGTGTGGCT
>NW_004524689.1:6703482-6704527 GCF_000260255.1 Octodon degus
AAATAAAGATTAAATTTTTTTTTTTTTTTTGGTTAAAAAAGGATCTTTTAAAAAAGTAGTATACTTGCATTCTAAACTGAGAACATTGGTAGTGCAAGCCCATAATCCTAGCACTCAGGAGGTTGAAGCAGGAGTATCACTTCCAGTTTGAGGCCAGCCTGGGCTACAGATGAGTTTAAAGCCAGCCTGAATTGCATAGTGAAACTCATCTCCAGAAGACAAATAAAAACAAAGCTGAGAACATGGCATTAAAATCGAACAAAAATCTTGTCTGTGAAAAGTAAAAACTAATGTCGTTCAGGCATATAATTTTATATAAAGATTAATCGGACTATCCCAGCATTATCTAGCCCTGGGAAAGGCCTGCAATACTTGTGTTCTGTGTTGTCATCTCAAGGAAAACATACCTGTTACACTTTCAGTTCCCATGTGTCTCACAGCCACATCAGCACCTGTTGACCCACATACCTGCCCACATGATGAGCCACCTCCCAAGCTGTTAACTGCTAAGGTGTAGCAGGACCAGAATTCAGAGAGAATGCACCTTGATGACGCTCAGCCCCAGTGCCATTTCGCCACCATAGCTGTTGCTAAGTGCGTTTCAGCGTGGACAGTCCTAGGAGTAAGTGGGGTCATTTCTTCTGAGGGTAGAGGAGTGTCACTGAAATGTTGGAATTTGAGTGATGGAGTGGATGTGACAGTTGAGGGTAGGGAGGAGGGAGAAAGGACAAGGAAAATCTATAGAAGGCAGTCAGATACTAGAGGTAGCTAACTTACTAGACAGCACTTAGTATTAACTATCCAAACTTTCAGTTTGACCCTGCCTGGAAAGTTGAACAAGGAAATGAAAATGGGCCGTCAGTAGTGGCATTTCTCAGTGCTCTCGGTTTGTGAGAATACAGTCCCATCCCCAGTGAGGAAGAGGACGCTTGACTTCTTAGTTACACAGGCAGGCGGACACGCATCTGATAAATCTAGAGCCAGTCTCAGGTGTTGGAGACAGTGCGGAGACAGCGGGAGCGGTCCTGAGCGCCCGCATACTTAG
>NW_004524689.1:6705323-6713546 GCF_000260255.1 Octodon degus
AAAAAAAAAAAGAAAGAAAAGAAAAAGAAAATTAAGGGAACTGACCACAACACAATGAAATAACAATAAAATCAGGAAGCAGCGTGACAGCCTGTTTTGTTTGGTGCTGGAGGTCTCGCTGTGTTGCCCAGGTTAGTCTCAACCTTCAGAGCTCATGTGGTATTCCTGCCACAGCCTATACCACTGTGCATGACAACAGAACAGTGATTTCTTTTCTTTTCTTTCTTTCTTTATTTATTTAATTGAGCAGGATTTTTTGTTGTTGCTATTTTGTTTGTTTGTTTGGTTGGTTTGTTTTTTTTTTTTTTGTATTGTGGATTGAACTCACAACCTCATGCTTGCCAGGCAGTTGCTATGCCACTGAGCTACATCCCTGGCCCCATAGAGCAGTTTTTAAGGAATGGAAAAGCTGTGATTTTTCACTCAAAAGAAATAAAGATTTAAGAGCAGGAGACACAGCACAGTGGTAGAAAGCTTACCTAGTGTAGGCAAGGCTCTGGGTTTGATTGCTAATACTGAAGAAAAAAAAAAGGTTAGCAATTAAGGATTATATAAATTAATGCTTCCTGTTTGCTGGTGACATTTGACTTTGTCCTTGAAGCATATGGACTTATGAAGGGACATGGGCATTCACACATATGGCAGAGAAGATGGTGGCTGGTGGAGAAAGTGATGGGGTTGGGGACTCAAAGCAGAGGCCTGAAAGAGGGTTGGATTCAGTGTGAGGTTAGGTTCCAGTGGCCCAGGAGAGAAGGGTGTGACTTGAGCTAATCTCCATTGTAGAAATATAATCCTGGCTGCTTTCTATAGAAAAGGAATATTACAAAACAAGCCGGTCAAAAAAACTAGATTAAGGGGGCTAGGGAGATGGCTTAGTAGAATAAGCGCTTGCGCAAGGGCCTGAGTTCAAGGGCCCCGGTTCCGGGGAAAAAAAACAACTAGATTAATTTGTCTTCTCCTTAGACTTCTAGTCATCTTAAGAGATGGGAATTCTGAAGGGCCTAAGAGAAGCAATTAGGGGAAAAAAAAACAATCCAAAACAATACTCAAATGACTTAAACTTCAGTGTTTTGATGTCCCTTTAATATTGGTGAGTGCTTCTGGAATTTCTGCACTGTTCCATGTTGCTGATGCTGTTCCTATCAGCCTTTCCTTCCTAGCGCTGCAAAGCTTAAAAAAAAAAAAAGTGTCTTCACACTGATTAGTAAGTGTTGTTTTCCTCTGATTTCTTAGAAATAGTCTATAATTAATATTTCTTAGGACTGGGGAGATGGCTCAGGAGAGTAAGTGTTTCCCTGGCAAGCACAAGGGCTTGAGTTCAATCCCCGGTTCCACCAAAAAAACCCTAAAACAATTCTTACTATAGTCTCAAGTTGATTTCAGACTTATATGACAAGGGATTTCTTTTCTTTCTTTCTTTCTTTTTTTTTTTTTCTTTAAAAGCAGGGAGTTTTGGGCTAGTGAGATGGCTCAGTGGTCTAAAGCACCTACTTAGAACAAGCTAAGCAAAGCACAGGGACCACGATTCAATCCCCCAGCACCACATGCCAGCCAGCCCCGCCCCCTGGTGGGCTGAGCTGGCCACACACACTAAATAAACAAAATAAAAAAAAAAAAATTAAAAAAAAGCAGGGAGTTTTGAAGTTGTAATTCTTTGGTAGGCATCTGTTACGGAAGGGATACCATTTATATTGAAGGAGGCTGAGGCAGGACTGCATGAGTCTCACCTGGGCAATTTAAGTGAGACTTGTTTTAAAAATAAAATTTTAAAAAGGAGAACATGTAACTCAATGGTAGGAGAAGGAGGGAGGGAGAGAGGGAGGGAGGGAGACTCTAGTGGTAGAGAGATAACAAACTACCTCTATAATTCACTGTAGTCCACTTAAGTAGTTAGCAATTACTGTATAAAATTTTAGGGGCCGGAGATGGCTCAGTGGAATAAGCACTTCCCTGGCAAGCGCAAGGGCCTCAGTTCAATCCCTGGTTCCACCAAAAAAAAAAAGAAAAGAAAAGAAAATTTTAATTCATTTGTGGAGATGGCTGGGGTTTTACCATTGATATTTAGGTTCATGGTGTTGCAGGAAAGTAACTTTAAATTATATTATTTCCAAAAAGGATGTCTATTACCTTCAACTAGAAAGGAGTTGTAAGTCAGCCTTTTCTTTTTGACACTGTGATCTTTTTTGAAACAACTTATACTTTTTTATTAATACTACTTAAAATAGTATACTATGATGACACAGTAGGACTTTAACAACAACAAAATAACTATTTAAGACTTGTTGTGGAGATCAGGATTGTGTTTTTTAGGGAGTATCAAATGTACGGCAGTGACAATGTAATTTATTCTGTCCAGGGTAAGGTCAATAAATTGAAAGAGATGAAGGCTGAAGGGATGGGTCCTGTCCTGGAGGATAAGGGGGAGTGTTGGGACAGGGGCACACGGGCAGAAAGCATGCCACGGTCCTGGAAGCCTCTGGTGGGGGGCTAGTGGCTAGAGAACGTGGGTGGAAGGCGGTGTCTTGTGTACTTGTTAACAGGTAGTTTCTGTTATGGAGTGCTGTGAATGTCGCTGTGAGGCATTCCCACGTTATTTGATAGAGCAGGGAAACGCTGAGGCCTTTTACATATTTGTTCTTGGTATTGGGGATGGACCCAGGTCCTCACACATGCTAGGCAAGTGTTCTGCTGAGCTACATTGCCTGTCTTAGCCGCCTTTTTGAGAGATTCTCACTAAGTTACCCAGGCTGTCCTGGAACTCGGAACTTGGAACCTGTGCATGGGATAATGCAGGACCTGGCTAGACACAGAGGACCTTGACTTTGGTCTTGATTTAATCAGCACTGGGAAAAGAGAACTTGGAATCCTGTCTCAGCCTCCCAAGTAGCTAAACTTCCTAGCATGTGCCACTGTGCCCAGCCACGCTGAAGACGTGTAAGTGGACAATAAATGGAATAGAACTGCACCTCAGGTGGCTGAGTGTGGCAGTATCACATAGTATATAGATGTGGTTGAAAATGGAAATATTGTGTAGCAAGAATGGGATAGGAGGAAGAAAGTCAAGTTGGTTAAGAAGGCCAAGGCTGAGTATTGATGACTCACTGGGGTGTGGAAGTAGGAATGGAAAGATTTCTTTCATTGGTGGAAGCCAAGCAATTTGGAAAACTAATTAGGTGGATAGAGGAAGCAAGCTTTTCAGTCTGTGGGAACAGAATGGTGGGAATGTTAAACAGAAAAGAGGCGAAGGAGCCTGCATTGTCCGAGGGAGAGCTGCTTTGGCTTTGGTGTGTGAGGCTGAATGAAAGGCTGGCAGGAAAGCTAGGTAGAGGAATCAAGCAGTCTGTTGAAAAATGAATGTTTAGGATGTTAGATATTGGAGATACCAGTGTTTTTGGTTCATGGCTACAAATCTATAAAGGAGGTTCAGCGGTTATCATCTTGTTTGCAAGTCAAAAGTATTCAGCGTTTTTGTAGGCCCTGGATAGAATACAAAAAGCCTTTTTGTAAAAAAAAAAAAAAAAAAAATTAAGTACAATATCCAGTTATCAATATCTTGGAAATCTTGTTTCTTCTATACTTGATTTTTGAAAATACTTATTTTTTTTCAAAATATGTATTTTTAAAGATGATTGAAAAATCATTGCATTTGGTTGATAAATAACATATCTCTCTTGTAACTCCTTTCTCTTGATGTATGCTATTTATTTAAAGAAACTGGGTGACTTGTTCTGTAGATTTTTCTGTGGTCTAGATTTGGCTAATTTCACCTTTGATGTGTCATCTGAATTGCCTGCTTTGCTCTCTGTATGTCTTACAAACTGGTAACTGGATCTAAGGCTCCTGTCCTCCCCTTACCCCTCCCTTCCTCCCTTCCTTTCTTTCTCTCAGGAGTGGGGTGAGAGTATTTCCTAGGTGGTGTATTTTCTGTGTAGTACATGAGGAGAGAGACATAAGGCTGATTGTGTGGCTCAGATGTTCTTGGCTTAGGTTATAATATTCCCCATCAAGCAACCTTTCATGGGGTCCATTTCAATAGCCAGTGATGATTTTGCAGAAAGCCTTTCCACCAGTAAGCCTGGAAAAGGTGACATTCAAATGCATTGCTTCTGCGTTTACTAGCAAGAAATTTTACTCCAAAGAAGAGCCTAGTCTCACTGACTGGTTATCCTGGAGTATTTTACGTAAGCTGTACAGGCTAAATGTAAGTCCAGTTCTTTTGTTTCATTTGCTAGTCTTCTGAATATTGATTTTCTTTTGTGTGCTGGGGATCGACCCCAGGCCTCTTGTGTACTAGGCAAGTGCTCTGTGCCACTGAGCTAGACCCCAGCTGAGAATACTGAGGTTTTCTACGGTTATCGTTATGAACTCATGACTTTGTGTATCTGGTGGGTTTTTTCAGTCCATTTGCAAAATTTTTTTGTTTAATCCTCCTAATTATTTTGGCTAGTAGGAGCTCTTTAAGCTTTATCTGTGTTGTTTTAACGTGATATCATTCATTCTTGTCATATATTTGCTTTTCAGCTGCTAACAATCTTGAAATTTCTTTGCCTATACTTGAAATTTGCCATTTTTTTCAAGGAACATAGGTTCAAGGAGACTTTTTTTTTCCAGAACTGAGGATTGAACTCAGGCCCTTGCGCTTTCCAGGCAAGCGTTTATCCTACTGAGCTATCTCCCTGGCCCCTTCAAGATTTTTGAAGGAACAAAATTTTACTCTGGGGGCTGGGGTTATGCTCAGTGGCAGAGTGCTTGCCTAGCATGCACAGGGCCCCGAGTTCAATCCCCAGTACCACCAAAAAAAAAAAAAAAAAAGAGAAAGAAAGAGAATTTTACTCTGGGAAGCTATTAAAGAGCAGGGCAAGACAGAATGCAGCCTTATAAAAGACAGCTGTGCTCTGCAGCAAGGAGTATGTAAGCGCTATAGAAAATGCCATTGACTCCTGGAATTTTGGGAAAGCTTTCGGAAGGGGAGACGGGCTGGGCAGCCACGCAGGGAGGAAGCAGATGCCTGTGTGCCTCTGGCAGAGGAGAAATAGTGAAGCACGGGAAAGGATGAGCAGGACAAGGATCTTCGCTGAGAGGCGGGCGTGCTCTAGCAAGGTTGGTCTGGCAGCAGGTGAAGCAGTGGCCTGCAGCTGTGGTTCTGCCTAGGATTTGCAGGCACATCTCTGAAAAATTAAAAACAAAGTGCCAGACTAATACCAGGGTCTAGCTTCGACTTGTTGAATACTGGACAGGGGGAGTCTAGGCTCATTTGCTTTATAAAAGACCCCCTGTGAGTCTGTTTTGTGTAGCCCTGTTAAAGGACTATTGAGTCAAAGACTAAAAGCTCCAAGAACAGCTCATTCACTTTAAATATTCTGAGCACATGGGTTAGGGTAATGGCAGTGAAAAGGTGGGATATAGCAGTGCGAATTTATGTCCGTAATGTTTTCATCTTTTTAATGAATTCTGTTAGCACTGATACAAGGATTCAAAGAGGTGGAAACCAAGCTGACCCCTGTGTGGGAGAGAGAATGATGTGACAGAAGTGGGAACCTTGGTGGGATTGCTACTGCAGGAAAGAAGGCTGTGTGTTTCAGACTTTGGCGAAAGCCGAGAGAATGATTATGTATCAGAGCAACCTAGGAGGAGCTGAAATGTGTCTTTTTTTTTTTTTCCTGTATGCTTCATGAATTCTTGTTTTCTTTGGTATAGTATTCAGCTAGTGAATATAAAGTATATAAAATATGCTGCACTAATTGGAATGCTTAATAACTCCTAAGTTTTTTATAATTCCTGTTCTATTTAATAAATGTGATCATAAAATATATGGCATATTAAATAAAGAACTATCAAATTTAAAATGGGGAACAGACTAGAAAAATATTGGTGCAGTTTGTATAAAGGTTAATATAAAAATTTTTTTTTGAAACAAAAAAATCAGCCATCTAGGAAGAAGATTTAAATAGACCATTCTCACCGGGTGTGGTGGTGCACACTTATAATCCCAGCACCTGAGAGGCTGAGGCAGGAGGATCACTATGAATTCGAGGCCAGCCTAGGCTACATAGTGAGTTGAAAGCCAGTCTAAACTACATTGTGAGACCTTGTCTCAAAAAAGAAAAAAAAAAGATAATTCTTGTAGCTGGACTGTGTAATTCATTCGTTTAGCCAACATGTCAGGTACTCTTCCTAGCGCTAGCACACAAGACAGGTGCTCACTGAGCAGTCTGGTATGCTGTGAAAAACAGGAGAGATACCCATAACACAGGAATTTCAAATACTGCTGATGCTGTTAAGATAGGGAGCTGGCCTGTCATCCTCGCACTTGGGAAGCCAAGTTCAGTCCTGCCTGGGCAGTTTAGTGAGACCCTGTCTCAAAAGGAGGGGGAGATATAGATCTGCAGATGGCCCCATTCTGGGGGAATGACAAAGGGGATTTCTTTTTCTTTGCGGCACTGGGAATTTAACTCAGGACCTTGTGCTTGCCAGGCAAGCGCTTATTCTGCTGGGCTATTTCCCCAGCCCTGAAAAGGGGGATTTCATAGGGTATGCAGGTAGAAAGTGACTTGGGGGCTTTATTTATTTATTTATTTATTTATTTATTTATTTTTGCCTTTTCCATAGGGAAAGCATTGGTAGTGTTGAACTGCCAGAGGTGAGCATTTTTAATCTCTGCTTATTTATTTATTTATTTATTTGTATGTGTTCGGCCAGCTCAGCCCACCAGGGGGCGGGGCTGGCTGGCATGTGGTGCTGGGGGATTGAACTGCGGCCCTGTGCTTTGCTAAGCTTGTTCTAAGTAGGTGCTTTAGACCACTGAGCCATCTCACCAGCCCCCATTAATCTCTGCTTAATAGTGTGGCTTCCCCGATAATTGGACTCACACTTATTCTTTAGGCTTTTCTTTTGTTTTGTTCTTCTAGAGAATGTTTATCTAGAACATTTCTTTCTGACTAGAGAGATCTGTTGTTTTGTGTGTGTGTGTGTGTGTGTGCGTGTGCGCGCGTTTTCCCACAGAATAGTATAGCTTTTATTCTTTGGAGAGGGAAACTTTTCTTCTGAAAATACTAGCACTTTTCTTGTGGCTTCTATATGCAATTGGATTTTGGTGTGAGTCACTGACAAGTGTGAAGATAGGAGCTGAGTCTGTGGGCAACTTCTGAGCTTGCGTTACAGGAGGTGCAATATACAAGGTATCTTCAAAGCTAGTGAGAATCGCTGAGTAGTTGAGGCACCTGAATCGAAGTCTGTTCTACTGCGTAACTGTACATCATGTAACCAAATGTTTCAAACTGTAAAGCATAGAATGTTCAGTGGATTTCTTTAAAGAAAGGTAATAAAGTTTACAGATGGAAAGCTCTTGCTTAGGAAACCTCTTCAACAGAAGCTGGGTGTGGTATTATACATTCCAGCATTTGGGAGACTGAGGCAGGGAGAGTGCCACAAGTTCAAAGCCAGCCTGGACTACAGTAAGGCTGCGCCACAGAATGGAAACCTGTCTTAAAAAAAACAAAAAAAACTTCTGCAACAACAACAAAATTTAATATAGTACTAAAAAGTGATCTAGAAACAGAAAAGATAAATGCCTATTGTGCACTTCCAAAAATTATAATAAATTTAGGAACCTTTTAGGAACGAGAAGGTGCTAATGGAATAGGAAAACAAATTTCAGCCTTTAGTAGTTGATAATTTACTGCTGGGAATACAAGTTTCAGGGGAGGAAAGATGAAGATTTCAGAAATGGAAACAAACAGAACGTAAGGTAGCAGCCTCTTCTATTTTCATTGACTTATGTTTCCTTTAATTCTCACTGCCTTGTATGGAACTCCTCTTTTCAAAGGAAACTTGATATAACTTCAGAAGAAGACTTGATTCCTCGTCTCTGGATTGGGTGTATCCCAAGGCCATCAGGATGTCGGGAGCCTCGGTGAAGGTGGCTGTCCGAGTGCGGCCCTTCAACTCGCGGGAGACCAGCAAGGAGTCCAAGTGCATCATCCAGATGCAGGGCAACTCCACCAGTGAGTACCATTGGTTTCTTTGGCGTTCCTCCCCGCTGCCCTTCTTGCCATGTGCAGAAGTGAGCGTCATTGTATGAAAGCTCTGCACTTTGTTGTTTTGAAGGATCCGCCGAATGCCTCCTGGACTCAGCTGTTTGCTTCAGGTCCTTTGTGCTTCCTTTTATGTAATTAAATTTTACATAAAATGTATAGGTTTCTGATTATTGAACTTATCATTTTT
>NW_004524689.1:6714149-6715829 GCF_000260255.1 Octodon degus
GAGAAAGGAAAATGGGTAGTAGAAGGGCACATTCAAGAAATCAAAATGCCAATAGAAAATAAAAGTAAATGGATAATTTCTATTTCTGTGTGGCACTGTTCTCTATCTTGAAGATAAATTGTTCAAGATGTCTGCCCTTTTTTTGGTGTTTTTTGTTTGTTTGTTTGTTTGTTTTTATTTTAGGGAAGGGCCTACAGGGTGTTCAGGGTCTCACTACTAGATCCTATTCATAGTGATCTGCCTGTTTACAGCCTCCCAAGAGCAGGGATCACAGGCGCACACCACCATGCCCAGTCTCAATTGCCATCTCAGTGTGCCCTGGGAGTGGGGCTGGCATGGCAGGCCCAGGGATTGAACCCCTGGCCCTTCCACTATTTGGCTGCCTGCCCCCCCCCCATTTTTTGGTTTTGGTACAGGGTCTTGCTACATAGTTGGGACTCATGGTGATCCTTATGTCTCAGCCTCCAAAGTGCTGGGATTACAGATGTGCACCACCGTGCCTGGTTTGGGGGCTAGCTTGGTACACCCAGGGTTCCAGGCCCAGTATAGCATATGGTAACTGGGATCAAACTCAGGACCTTACCCTTGTAGGCAAGTGCTTACGCCGCTATCTCCATAGCCCTCCCTTGAGATTTTTATATGTAGCAATATGCATGTGGGTTAGTGGCTTTATGTCTGTGGTATGCTCAATACTACATATATAAAGTATCAAAAAGTCATCCATCAATTGTCTAGAAGAACAAAGCTATCAGAGTATGTGGTAAAATTACCTCTTCAGTGTCTTAGTCCATTTTCTGCTGTTGTCGCAGAATAACTGAGGCTGGGTAATGTATAATCTTGGAAAAAAATTCTTTTGGCTTTAGTTTTCAAAGTTCAGAAGCATGATGTAGGTGTTGGCTTGGCTTCTAGGTCCTCATGCTGCTTCCAGTCATGGTAGAGAAGTGGAAGACAGCAGGCTGGCCACCAGTGATAACAAAGCCACTCTTCATGCACATGGTGCCCTGCGGTGGAACTAGGCCATTAGTGGTCCCAGAACCTCTCAGTCCTCTAATACTTGAGACCGGTACCTCAGCATAAATTTGGTGAAGGCAGACCATCCTCAGACTATGGCAGTTTTTTCTGTATTTCTGAGTTAATTGATCTGAGTCTGCTTGATTTCTGACTTCGTTGTGTTTTGAGCATCTGAGTTAAAAACTCACTAAGATTATTGATGCCTAATGAAGAAAATGCTAGGCTTCATTGTGTATCTGAGATCAGATGCTCTTTGACCCTTTTGTTTTGGTTGATACAAAGTGAAGTGAGTTTAAAGGAAAAAGTAAAATCAACTAAGTATGGTAATTCGTATAGATGGAGGATTTTAGATGTTTTCACTTGTGTTACAAAGAAAACTGAAGGGGCTGGGGAGATAGGTCGGTGGAATAGGTCCTGAGTTCAATCCCTGATACCACCAAAAAAGAAAAAAAAAGAAAGGAAGAAAAGAAAACTAAAGAGCCAGGCGTGGTGACACACACCTGTAATCAAAGCACTTGGAAGACTGAGGAAGGAGGATTGCCACAAGTTTGAGGCTAACAAGGACTACATGGTGGGACCCTGTCTCAAAAAAGAAGAAAAAGAAAAAGGAAACTAAAGGGGGATAAAATTCCTAGTTGAATGTTTTTGGGAATAAAGCCATACAGGGCC
>NW_004524689.1:6716359-6719525 GCF_000260255.1 Octodon degus
TTAGAATTAACTGCAATATAAATTTTAGTTATTAATTTTTTCTTATTTCGCACAAAATTCTCTAATTAGTGAAATATTGATGTGTCTTTTGATGAAACCTTAAAGGTGAAATGTCTGGTGTTTATTAAAAGTAGTAATAGCTTGATTTGAGCAGGCTTGTACTAGTACGTGAAGGGACAGCTGCGGAGGACCTTGAGCACAGCGCCAAGCTCCTGGTGATTTCTTCCATATTTTATCCAGACCTTCTTAGAGCACAAGCTGAAGGGTCTGCTTGCCCTCCTGTCCTCTGTCTCTTCTGCCCACTTGAATGTGTGCTCTAACATGAGTTCTGTGTATGTGTTTGGGGGGGTGGTCACAGAGGTCCCCACACTGGGGGAGCCTGCCAGAGTCCTCAGTTTGTGGCAGGATTAATAAGTTTGATACAGAATAAAAGTGATTGAAATCCTAAGTACCACAGAAGGGATTTTTAAAAGCTCAAATGGGGCCAACGAGATAGCTCAGGATTAAGCGGCCCTGCCCCCAGGCACGCTGACCACCGAGTCCAGGTGTGGTGGCGCACTCCTGTAATCCCAGCCCTGGGGAGGCTACAAACAGGAGGATCACTGAGTATGAGACCCTGTACCGAATACATAAAAAAAAAAAAGTACAAATGTAAGTTGACAAAGGACAACTCCAAAGATGCACTGTTGAAATGGTGTGAAAGCTGGACTTTGAAAAGTGAGAGGATTTTAACAAAATATACTTGGGGAAAATTCAGAGTTATAACTTGTCAGTGGTAGTGGTAGGGCTAGCTAATAGTAACTTCACAACAGCTACAACACATTGTATTTTTGAATGTAAAATTTCAGACTTTTAAATTAATGTTAGTGTACTGGAAAAAACCCTCACTAGATCAGGCTTGGAAAAATGAGTATTTAAGGCAAATATTTTATCATGGCTCAAAGAGTTTGGGGTCATTCTGATTTTTTTTTTTTTTTTTTTAAGAGTGTCTGTTACTGGAAAGCAGATCTCAATGGGGGCTTGTATTTTATCTAAAAATCTTTCTTCTAGACAGGCATGGTGGTACATGCCTGCAATCCCAGCACTTGGGAGGCAGAGGCAAGAGGATTGTTGCAAGTTTGAGACTTGGGCTATGTAGTGAGCTTAAACCCAGCCTCAACTGCATAGCAAGACCCTGTCTCAAAAAAAAAAAAAAAAAAAAAAAAAATCTTCTCGATTTTTGTTTTGTTTTGTTTTTCGAGACAGGATCTCACTATGTAGTCCAGGCTGGCCTTGAACTGACTGTGTAGCGAGGGGTTGCCCTTGAGCTCATGGTGATCCTCCTGTCTCAACCTTGTAACTGCTAGAATTGCAGGCTTGCAACATGGCGCCTGCCTACATTTTGAAAATACTATATACCATTGTTGCAGAAAATAAACAGCACACCATAACCCCACATGTGAGCCTTGTTAAGAGACTGCTGTGCTAGCATGCCGGTCTGACTGCCACTCACAAAGTTTAGAGCTGATTGCAGATGGGCAGCGATGCAGTGTTCTGCCGTGAGGTCTCTTATGAGCAGGGAGGAAGAAGCACTTGAGGGAGCGTGCACAGTGTGAAAGCTGAGCCAGAGCTGTTTTATTTGAGCACTTTCTGGTCCCCGTGGAAAGATTTTCCAGGCACAGATAAATGTTACTGCTTTGACATTTTGGAGTCCCAAGTACATACAAATGGCTTTGCTCAATAATACCTCATTATAGTCCAAGCTTCTCCCACTTTGGAAGCATTTTTTATTGTCTAATTACTTTGTTTTAAAAAAAGATGCACACATTTATGGTTAGTTTATATGTGTAAATCTGGAGACAATGAACCTACATAAATCTCCCAGTGAAACGGGGTAGATCAAGCCAGTTTTCCTGTACACTGCAAGGGGTATTTCATTGGGTGATTGAAACCCAGTATTCCACTTTGTCTTAGTCGAAGGACTCTCTTTCTTAGCCAGATGAGTCCCATTCATTTACAGTCTTCCTCTGCCAGGGTCTTGTTTGTCCTAGTGGGACAGAAGTAACCTTGATTTTTTTTCTGTTTATTGCTTACAATGTATTTTTTAAGGCTTTTTCATTGACGCATGTACATTTTTGCACCAAATGCTCCACAGCACAGCTGGCATGGAGAATGCTTCTGTGTCCACTGCTGAAAATTTGGGATGGGAGAAAGACAGGGACAAAATGGAGATTTGACTGGGAAGCATTCAGAAGTGAATGCCAGTAAATTTGTATGTTCTAGCATAAATTAGTTCTGGTTAATCTTGCCTGCAGCCTGCTTCTTCTGAAACTTTCTACATTTTTATTCTTTTTGAAGAGTGGAATCTTTACTTTTACTCTAACATTTGGAATTGAACTCACGACTTGCTTGCCACCTAACCACTGTGCTGCTGGACTATATCCCCGGCCCAGGAATCTTCACTTTTAATTTTACATGCTCACATGGGCTAAATGACTCCCATTGAGTGGACTGTAGTAAGCAAGGCTTGTAGTAAGCAAGACTGTAGTAAGAACAGAAAGGTTTGTGTAGCATAGGAAGAAGAGCTCAGTATACTGTTCAGTTCTAGTTGGGTCCTGGTGGCAGTGAACTGTCCTTTACTTCTGGAAATACAACACTTTCCCATGGGAAGGACTTGGAGCAAGAGCAGCTAGGGTGTGAGGCCTGTTCACTGGAGCTGGTTAAAGTCAGCTTGGAACAGGTCCCCAAACGAAGGTGCAGGCCCTGGTCCTGCACCGCTGGTGGCCTTGGCTTGGCTGTAACTGAGGGCACAGTGCCTCAGCACCATCAGACCTGGCCACCTGTCTTTGCATGGGCTGCTCCTGGCCACGGTTTTGCTACAGACCTTTGCAGCTCTCATCAGTCACGTGTTTGTAGCTTTTTGTTTTTATTTTTTTCTAGTACCGGGAATTAAACTTAGAGCTTTTGCATCGAACTGTATTCCCAGCTCTTTTCAGTTTTGAGACAGTCTTCATAGGTTGTTAAGTTGCTGAGGCTGGGCCTGAACTGTAGATCCTCTTTCCTCAGCCTCCCACAGTGCTGGAATTACAAGTGTGTGCTACCATGCCTGGCTCCCACACAATTTTTGGTTGTTGGGTTTTGTTTGTTTATTTAAGACAAGATCTCTTGTAATTCAGGCTGGCCTTGA
>NW_004524689.1:6720395-6721585 GCF_000260255.1 Octodon degus
ACTGGGGAGGCTGAGGCAGGAGGATAGCTGTAAATTCAAGGCCAGCCTGAAGTACATACTGAGACCAGTGTCTCAATAAACAAACCAACAAACAAGTACATACAGGGTTGCTTGGTGATCGGAGAAACCCTGATAGAGTGTTGGTGTTGAAACTGATGTTTTATTTTTGGCATACCCTGCAGTTTTTCACAAGTTCCTGCTGGGGCTTATATTTATAGCACTGCATTGAGAGCAGCTGAGGATGATACAGCTCTTGGTTACTTCGATTAGCACGAGGATTCTTTTGACTTAGCTGTCATTTTGCAGCAGTAGTTGTTTTCTGTCTTGTTATTGTTTGGTTTATAGTAAGAAAATTCTGTGTTCAGGGGAAAAAGTCTGTAATTATGTTGAGTGTTGCCCATTTCTCAGCAAAGCAGGAAGAGTAGTGTGTTTATTTCTTCTCTGATGTGCTTCCGTCTGCCTCCAAGGGTCTCCCAGCCATTGGGCCCAGTGCTGGTCAGCGGCTTGTCACCTGGCAAGAGGACCCTGTGAGGAAGTCGGCAACCTGACAGACGCAGGACTAGTTCTGAGATTGTTTCATATTTCTGTGCCTTTGTAAAACTGATGTTCAATAAATTGAATTTATTTTTTTTTGTCATTGAGATTAAAGTTTTTTCATAATCAAAGCAGTTTCTTTCTACTATCTCCAGCACAGTAATCTGTTTCATTGCCTTTGAAATAGATCTGAATGAGGCTTGCAATCTCAGGAAGCTGAGAAATGATTTTTGGTAGCAAGTAGTAACCTCTCACCCGCCTGCCTTCGCAGACTCAGGTGCAGGGTTAGCCTCTGGTGTTCACTGGTAGCCGCTTTCCTCGCTGACTGTCAGGGTCCCAAATCCGCTCAGGGCACAGGAGGTAGGTGCCTAGTGCGCCGAGCACAGGCGCTGCCTAGCCCTGCTAGTTCTCTACTTCAGAATGTTCTGTGGCAAATGAGGTACCTCCGTGAGTTCTACATTTCAAGATAAGCTGGAGTGTCTTTTCTGGAAACAAAAGCAGTTGAAAAATAAGGAAGAGCCAGCATTTGGGAAACAGAAAACGCAAAGAAAAATCATTTCTATCCTTAACACTCAGAGAGGACACTATCATTCACATCTTTTTTATTTTATTTTATTTTATTTTTCCCATAATTTTATTGATAAACAAATAGCAAT
>NW_004524689.1:6722750-6724233 GCF_000260255.1 Octodon degus
ATACATACATACATACATACATACCAGGAGTTGAATGCAGGGAGTACTGCTATATCCTGTGTCTTGTCTTTATTTTGAGAGAGGGTTTTACTGAGTTGCCTGGGCTTGCCTTAAATTTCTGATCTCTTGCCTCAGCCTCCCAAGTATCTGTGACCACAGGTGTGTACCACCGTGCCTAGCCCAGTAAACATTTTCTTGTTTTTGTTTCTTTTGAGAAGCTCTCACTATGTAATTCAGGCTGGTTGTGAACTTGCAATGATCCTCTTGCCTCAGCCTCTCACGTGCTGGGATTATAGGTGTGCACCACTACACTTGGCCTTGGCCCAGTAAATACTTTTTGAAGAAGAATGTGTACATTTCTTCAGCAAAGATCTATAGAATAGGGTTTGATTAAAGATAGCCATATTTTTTCCTTTATGTTTGGTCCTTAAAGCTTGAACCCAGAGCCTCGAGCTTACTCTTAAGCTACAATAATGATCACATTTGTCATGGAGAATTTGTACCTGTACTTGATATACTTTGATTCTCTTATTTCCCATTCCCCTTCTCCCTTCAAAGCCCTTCCCCTCCCTACTTACAATAGCTTTGTTTCCATCTTTTTTTCTTTTCCCTTCCTTCCTTTTCTGCTTCTCATTTCCCCTCCCCATCTGGACATCGTCTGCCCATTTCACAATATCTAGTATACATTTTGGTCCTTATCTACACTTTTGATTTCTCAAACTACAGGAACAGAGCAGTATTTACACGTGTCCGATTTATTTCACTTAAAGGTATGGTCTCAAGGTGTATCTATTTGCCTAGAAATATCTCAGGTTTATCCTTATGTCTGATTAATACTCAAAACCCCACATCTTTATGCATTTATTGGTTTGATGGACTTTTGGCCTGTTTCCAGGATTTAGTATTACATACTATGCTGATACAAACATGGGTGTGCACATATTGCTGTGATATGATGCTTTTTATTCTTCCAGAAGATACCCAGAAGGGGAGTAGCTAGGTCAAAGGAAACCTATCGTTTTAGTTTTTTGAAGGGTTGGGGATGTAACTCAGTGCACAGGCCCTGACTGGGTTCAGTACCAATATTATAGGGATGGGGTGTGTGTGTGTGTGTGTGTGTGTGTGTGTGTGTGTGTGTGATAGTAAACCAAGGGCTGAGGATGTTGCTCAGTGGTAGAGAGCTTAGAGTACTTGCCTAGCATGCTTAGAGTACTTCCCTGTCACACTTGAGGCCCTGGGCTTGAATCCAGGTACTCCTAAACAAACAAATCTTTAAACCCATCAGGTAAGAAACCAATATTGCCACACTGACTTCCACCACAGTGGTTGTACCAGTCTACACTTCCTTTAACAGAGGACAAGGGTTCCTTTTCCCCCCACAGTCCCACCAGCATTTGCCATTGGCTGATTCCTTGATAATAGACATTCTTTCTGGAGTAAGGAAGAATCTCATTGTTTTATTTTATTTTTTTTTTATTTTTAA
>NW_004524689.1:6724333-6735435 GCF_000260255.1 Octodon degus
ACTACCATTTCCCAGGTGAACATAGTATGTTATTATTTCATTTGCTTTGCAGTTCAGAAATGAAAATATTTTAGCCCCTTCAATTAGGTAGAATACTCTAGTCATCATGCTATGCATTATGTAATTTTCCTCCTGTCTCAAATTAGTGCTCATGAATTGAGCTGAAGAGTCATAGAAATGTCTTCCTGGTATGACCCCTCCAGAGAGTTCAGATTCTCCAGCCCTATCTTCACCCACGACTTCCATGTCTCTATTTTCATAGTAAGTACATATATGAACTATCTACTATGTTTTCATGGTGTCTTTTTTTATTTTTAAGTTTTATTGATATAACAAATATATTTATTAATCTAATTACAAATAAACAACCCAATCCAAGACTTGATGTTATTAACATAGTAAGAGACACTGATCACAACTTTTCAGCATTAAAGGAGTCATATTTAGAACTTAGTTATACAGATACAAGCCAAGTGTGTTTATTCAACTTAACTAAGTGGGAAGACATACTTCTTCTCAGGTAATTCATGGGAATCTCATTGTTTTAATTTGCATCTCTTGAATGACCAATGATGTTGAACATTTTTTAATGTATTTATTTGCTGTTCTTAGCTCCTGTGTCAAATATAAGGTGGTAAGTGCAGCCCAGTGTCTATACTTAAAATAAATTTCTGTACAGATGTCTAAAAGGGAAAAACATGAATCTTTTTTTTTTTTTAAAAAATGGGTGTTGTAGGGGCTGGGGAGATGGCTCAGTAGAATAAGTGCTTCCCTGGTAAGCACAAGGGCCTGAGTTCAATCCCTGGTTCTGGAAAAAAAAAAAAAAGGTGGTAGTTGTAGGTACCAACTGTTGTGCTAGGAATTGAACCCAAGGCCCCATCCACGCTAGTCATGCATTCTACCACTGAGCTACATCCCCAGCCCTAATTATAAGTTTTGATAATTGGAACAGGTATTGATAACCTATAGTATTTCTAAATATGAACCAGTTTAAATTTTATGTTAATCTAGATATACTATTGCAAATAGTGTTGAAACTGCAGAAGGGGATTGCATAAAGTTGGATGACTAGAAAATGTTATGGAAATTACCTTAAATATTGGTTTCTTATTTGATGGATTTAAAGGTTTGTTTATGAGTACCTGGGTTCAAACTCAGGACCTCAAGCATGCTAGAGAAATACTCTAAGCATGTTAGGCAAGTACCCTTAAGTTTTCTACCACTGAGCAGCATCCTCAGTCCTTGGTTTACTATCACATCCCGCCCCCCTGTCCCCATAATATTGGTATTGAATCCAGGGCCTGTGCCCTGAGTTACATCCCCAACCCTTCTTTCATTTTTTATTTTGAGACAGAGTCTCTCTAAGTTACTAAGTTGACCAGGCTCGGCCCAATTTGTTTTTGTTTTTTTTAGTGTATTTAGTACAGGGTCTCCAGGATATAGGGTCTACAGGGTCTCAACACACAGATCGGACTCCTAGTGGTTCACCCCAGGGGGGGTGGCGTGCGCAGCACTCCAGGGATTAAGCCCCAGCCGCTGTGCTCTGCCTAAGCAGGTGCTTTGGTCCACTGAGCTATTTGGCCAGCCCTCCAAACTTGAAGTACTCTTGCCTCAGTTTCACAGAGTGCTGAGATTACAGGCCCGTGTGACCACACCTGGTTTATGATTCTTTTCTTCTGCCTAATACTAGCAATTGAACCCAAGACCTTGTACCTGCTAGGCAAGTGCTCTACTACTAAGCTACATTTCCATCCTTGGTTCATTCATAAATAGATTATATCATTACAGTTAATCCACAAGCTGATCCCAATTAAATCTACTTGCTTATTTTTACCTGAAGGTCAAATTAAAGTTAACTATTGGGCTGGAGAGATGGCTCAGTGGTCTAAAGCACCTACTTGGAACAAGCTTGGCAAAGCACAGGGACCGCGGTTCAATCCCCCAGCACCACATGCCAGCCAGCCGCACCCCTTGGTGGGCTGAGCTGGCCACACACACACACACACACACACACACACACACTCTAAATAAATGTTAAAAAATAAAAATAAAAAAATAAAAAATAAATAAATAAAATAAAGTTAACTATTTTTTTAAAAGATAGTTTGATTCCTTAGTGTCCTTTAGTGATAGAAATGATCTCTTCAAATTAGTGCTTTATTATTTTTTTTCTTCTTCCTCTCCCTCTCCCTCTCCCTCTCCCTGTACCTCCTTTTTCTCCTCCTGGATTAGGGATTTAAATCCAAGGGGCACTCTTGTGCTGAGCATCCCTAGCCCTTTTCACTTCTTATTTAGAGACAAGGTCTCACTAAGCTGTACAGGATCTCCTCAAACTTTTGATTCTCCTGCCTCAGTCTCCCAAGTACCTGGAATTATGGGTGTTCAACATGGTGTCTAGCCTGAGTGTTCTATTTGAATAATAAATACATCCCGTCATTTTGTTCTAGTAGTTTAGTATTCATGACTTAGTGCGCATATCATTCTTAGTAGTTATCTCTCAGTTTTCCTGGGACATTTGTCTCTTTCTACTAGGGAAGGCTGTGAGGGTGGGGACTGTTTCTGTTATTTTTTAATTTAATTTAATTTTTTTTTTGGCGGAACCGGGGATTGAACTCAGATCCTTGTGTTTGCCAGTCAAGCACTTATCCTACTGAGCCATCTCCCCGGTCCCTGTTTCTGTTATTTAGTGAGTGAATGGACAATCATTTCACATAAACTAAGATGTAAATACATATACAGGAAAAATTGTTTTGTTTTCTTTTCACATGAATTCAAAGCTGATACATTATAGTAAAATACCCACTAATCAGTTCATTGATTTATCACGTACAATCTTAAATATCCTTGACGAACATGATTTTCACGGGTATATAGCATACTTTTTTTTTTTTTTTTGTGGAACCGGAGATTGAACTCAGGCCCTTGTGCTTGCCAGGAAGCACTTATCCTACTGAGCCATCTCTCCGGCCCAGCATACTTTATTTAGCTAAATCCTTGTTAGACCACTTGAGTCTTACAGCCACCTCGTAGAACTGGCCCGCGCCTTGCCGTCTGGCCCTGCCGACCCTCGCTGCGCTGCCCCTGGCCCTTGCGTTGGCCCGGCCCTCGGGTGTACTATGTCTGGCTCTTCCAGCGTCGCCGCCATGAAGAAAGTGGTTCAGCAGCTCCGGCTGGAGGACGGGCTGAACCGCGTGAAGGTTTCCCAGGCAGCTGCAGACTTAAAACAGTTCTGCCTGCAGAATGCTCAGCATGATCCTCTGCTGACTGGAGTATCCTCAAGTACAAATCCCTTCAGACCGCAGAAAGTCTGTTCCTTTTTGTAGTCAAATGAATTCCTGAGTTTCCCAGACCACTTTTAACCAACCAGTGACTATTCTGAAAAAGAAAATTGAAGCCTGTACAACAACTTCCCCTTTCTTAACATGTGCCATAACATACACACTTCTACTTTGTCAGTCCTTAACATCTACCTCTCTGGATTTTCATGAATTTCTATTCACGAGGGTATTTTATATACGCTGGTGCCAACATACAATAAAATACTTAGTATAAGAAAAAAGAACCACCTCATAGAACTGCTGTGAAGAAGGTGAGGCCGTGTGGATGGGAAGGAATTGTCTCTAGAAGGCAGTGTTTCCTGACTTCCTTTCTCTCTGCCTGCATAACTAGCAAATAAAAATGTCAAACTTGGCATTTCCAAAGTGGAATTGCTGGTAGGTCTTCTCCCAGCCCTGATACTTTGCTCTCTCCTTCCGCTCAGTGAATAGCAACTCTGCCTCCGTAGTTGCTCTAGGCAAAGCCCAGCTAAGCATCCTGACTTCCCTCCTTCTAGCCCACAGGGCCCCCAGAGCCCAGCTGCTGCTCATGCCTCAGCGCACACCTGCGGGACCCTCACAGGTCTCCTTCTCCCATGGCCTTAAGTGTTGTTTCTCAACAGAGCAGTGGCTGTGATCCTTTGAGAAGAGAAGACAAAGCATTTTTTCCCTTGAACTCTGATTCACTTGGCATTAGAACAACAGCTGAAGTTTGTGTGATGACCATTGTGTCAAAGCATCATAGTATCCCTGGTCTGTCACTTACTGGTCTGTTGGGTGCATTCTCCATTTGTTAAGATTTCAGAGGGCTGGCCAGATAGCTCAGCGGACTAAAGTGTCTGCTTACGCAGATGCTGGAACCAAGAGCTCAATCCCCAGCTTGTTGTGCTGGCTCTGCGGTGGCACACGCCTATAATCCCAGCACTTGGGAGGCTGAAAAACAGGAAGGGGCTTTATTTTCTTTGAGGACACAGGAGAGAAAGTGGGGCAGGATGAGGAATTCTCTCAATTGGAACAAAGGGAGGCTCAGGCTTTTGCCAGGGGAGAGGTTTGAAAGGGATGTTTAGATATACCTAAGGGAGCTGATTGGGTGTTTTTCCTGAGGTGGCAGGAAGGGTAGAAGTAAGTAAATTATGTCTTGGGCTAAGATGGAGAAGGGGGAGGTGGTCTTGGGAAGATGGGCCTTTGTTTTAAGGGCACTGGCCATATTAGATAGATGGCCACTGTAATGGTTTTAGCAATTCATACTAGGGCCAGAACCTATCACCCTGTAGACCCTGTCCTAAATACATTAGAGAGAGAGAGAGAGAGAGAGAGAGAGAGAGAGAGAGAGAGAGATTGATTGATTGATTGATTTCAGGGTGGGTAGTGTAGCTTATTAACAGAATGGAGGTGGAGTCTGCATGAATCCAGCCAGGTTCAATCCCAGTACCCCTTTCATCTCCTACAAAAGAATGTGCTTTCATAGCTCTGTGGCACTTTTGTATTTATGAACTGTGCTTTAATTTGACTCTCGTTATTGTTCTCCTGAGCCTTCAGTTCTTCATTTGTGAAATGGAGATGCTGGCTGGTGTGTGTGTAGCTTGGTGGTGGAGGGTTTGCTTAGCATGTGTGAGGCACAGGGTTCAGTCACCGGCACCAAAAAAAGAAAAACAAAACAGAAGTGCTGCTGAGGTCTGGTCAGCCTGCGACTCCAGAGTTACTGTAAAGATCAAATGAAATAATAGATACTGTATAGGATGGTATTTGAAAAAATTATTTTTGTGGTTAATTTTATGTATTGAAGGGCAGAAGTAATTGAACCTATCATTAAGTTCCATGGAGCTTTTTTCCATTGTGTGTTTGGAACTGCTTTGTGTTGTGTTATGTACTTCAGCTACTTAGTTTTCACACCAAAACAGCTAAGAAAGACAACTAGGTAAAATCTCACAGGAAAGTAGTCCTTTCCTTGCCATTTTGTGTTGCTTCTGTTGAAATCCCAAGTGTACCTCTAGCTGCCTTTCTTTTTTTTTTTTTAAATTTTTATTTATTTATTGTGTGTGTGTGTGTGTGTGGCCAGCTCAGCCTACCAGGGGGCGGGGCTGGCTGGCATGTGGTGCTGGGGGATTGAACCGTGGTTAAGTTTGTTCCAAGTAGGTGCTCTAGACCACTGAGCCATCTCACCAGCCCCTCTAGCTGCCTTTCTATGCGCTTTTCTTGGTTTCTCATAGGAGACAGCAACTGTGACCAGTAGGTTGTTATTGTTGTTGTTGTTCGCTTTCAAAAGTCCATGTCAGTATCATGGCGCGGATTGCTTTTGGTAGTTGCCTGGTGGAGTGTAAAGTGCCGTAATGGGAACTGGCAAAGTCTGCAGAGCGGTTACTGACGAGGGACCGCGCCTTCAGTCCTGTGTTCGGCAGAGTAGGCGTTCGCAGGTTGAAGCCTTGGTCGGTCGAGGGACGCGTGTTGAGCGTAGGCTCAGTGCTGCTCTTAGTTGTACTTAACTGTTCAGGGGCCAAGGCTGTGTACTTAAAAGTGGAAGGGACAAAAAATAGGATGTGAGGCTTTCCTCTAGGGAGTGAAGCTCTGTTGTCGAGCACATAGGCTGCAAGGCACCGTGCTTTCAGAGAGTTTTTAGTGTTGCCTTGAGTGTGCTTAAAGGGTTAAGCAGCACGATGACCGCTGGAAAGCACTGTGGGGATGAGAGGGAGAGATGGACAGCGTCTGAGAAGCCCTTTGTTTGGGCAGGACAGAGCTGAGCAGGGCCAGAATTAGCAGCCACACGATGAGGGAATGATTTAACTACACCTATTGTTTCCCTAGACATTGTTCTGCTCTCACATGGAGAGTTCACTGTGAATAAACTGGAAAAGGCAAAATGGGTAAAGAGAAAGCCAAAAATCTTTACTTTTAAGTTGCTTTTTTAAAAATTGCCTTTTATTGGGGAAAAATACCATGATTAAAAACCAACAACCAGTTAAGCTGTGCCAGGTGCACTTAGGCACTTACAGATTTAAAATTTTTCACTTCTTACAATAAAGGACCTCTAATTCACCTCATTTCTAGGAGCCGGCATCGGCAAAGAGATATTGGCTTACTCTCCTGGGCTCTCACATCTGAAAACTGGGAGAGCTAGAAATGAACTCCCCTTGAGCCCTGGCTTTTGCCCTACAGCTGCTCGCAGCAGTTTTGACTTCACTATTCTGCGTGGCAGTGCTGAAAGTCTGTGTCTAGTAGGAATTTCACTGCATTAGAATTTATCTCAGTGTCCCCTGATAGAGAAATGATGAAATACTGTGGTGGGGGTTATTAGTTCATAGGTCTTTGGGACACATTAATGGGATCTAGGGCTTCCAAATCATTTCTCTTGAATAAAAATTACTCAGAATTGCCATAGGGAGAGCAGAATTGTTTGTTGTTATTGTTAATTGCGACTTTAAAGTATTATAGCTAACATTTTACATCAGAGTGATCACACTGACACTGAAGAGTTGTTTTTTTCTGCTGTGTATTGTTTAGTACTCTGGGATTAGGTATATGGTGAATACATAGTGCATCTGTATCCCTTTCATAAATTTATTATCTAAGTTTGTAATTTTATAGGATTAAGAAGTTTATGATTGTAGGTGTTTTGCTCAGATCCACTTTATGGTGATGTGATTTATACCATTTTATTATATTTCCAGAACTATATCACTGTGGAGAGGGACCTGTCTATGGATTTAAAAATATAAGGAGGACACAATATTTTTTATGATGTGCTGTTTTACCTAATTTTTTTGATATAGAAGGCTTTTAGAAGAGGAAGATGGTACTGAAGATATCGCTGGGGTTTTTAATAAGCCCCAAACATGCTGTGTAAGAAAAGTTAATAAAAAGTTACATGTTCCCACACTGATATCTTAATTATAGATGCAGGCACAATCTTAGTAGTTTTCCCAGCAACAGTGTAATTACTACATTAGAGGCTTTGAGATATTAGATAAACAAATTTATTCTGGAGAGTAAAACGCTTTAAGTATAAATTTTGTTTGGACTGCCTTAGTTTCTAGGGTTCACTAATGAAAACAGCATTTTTGTATTTTTTGCTCAGATATCAAAGCTAGAAAGAAGGCAAAGGGCGGTGGAAAGAGGGAATTTTGTTGTTTTTTATTAGCACATGCTTGTAGTGCATAATGGTTGCATTTCTTTTTTTAAAAATTTTTTTATTATTATTTTTTTTAATGTGTGTGTGTGTGTGTGTGTGTGTGTGTCCAGCTCAGCCCACCAGGGGGCGGGGCTGGCTGGCATGTGGTGCTGGGGGTTTGAACCGCGGTCCCTGTGCTTTGCCAAGCTTGTTCCAAGTAGGTGCTTTAGACCACTGAGCCATCTCACCAGCCCCATGATTGCATTTCTTATCCGGAGTTGGTAGTATGTGTATACATCTCAAGTGTTTTTTTCTCCCTTTTTCCTCCCCTCCCGGTCTCCTCCTTCCATCTTTTGATCCCCTCCCACTTGAAATATATCTGCCTCCTTCCTATCTTTTATTTTGCTCTTTATTTATGTTTTGGTTTCTCATACGAGAGAAACCTTGTGATATTTAAGCCTAGTGTCAGATTTATTTCACTTAACATCATGGTCTTAGTATACATCCATTTTCCTACAAATGACTCAGATTTATCCTTAAGGCAGAATAAATACTCCATTGTGCATAAATGCCACATTTTTTTTTAATCCATTCATCTGTTGATGAGCATATAGACTGCTTCGAAGATTTAACTATTAAGTTATGTGCTGCTGCCAGGCATGGTGGCCCAAGCCTGTAATCCCAGCACTTGGCTGCGGCAGGAGGATTGCCGCAAGTTTGAGGCTAGTCTGGGCCACCCAGACTATAGTTAGTTCAGGGGCGGTCTGTACTAAACAGCAAGACCTTGTCTCAAAAAACAAAAGCAAAAGCAAAACAAAAAAAGAACTGTGCTGCCATAAATGTGGGTATGTATGAATGTGGGTATGTATGAAGCTTTGATTTTTTTTTTTTTTTTTTGTGTGGAACTGGGGGTTGAACTCAGGCCCTTGCACTTGCCAGGGAAGCGCTTATTCCACTGAGACATCTCCCCAGCCCTGGTATGTATGGATCGCTGTAATAACGTGTCTTTAACTCTTTTGGGAAGATACTTAGAAGGGAAATAGTTGGGCCAATTGGAAATTCTAGTTATTAATATATTTGTTTATTTATTTGTTTGTTTGTTTATAGACAGGGTCTGGTTATACAGTTCAGGCTAGCCTTGAGCTCACTTTGTAGCCCAGGCTGGTCTTGAACTCTCAGTGATCCTCCTGCCTCAGCCTTGTGAGTTCTGAATTACAGGTGTGCACCACTATGCCCACCTAATTTTATTCTTTTGAGGAATTTCACTACTGACTTCCACAATGTTTGTATTAGTTTACATTCCCATCAACAATGCAGCAGAGTTACCCACAACCCTGTTTCCCCAGCCTCATCAGCTTTTGTCATTATTTGATTTCTAGTTGGTGGCTATTATTTCTGGAGGATGGAATATCAAGAGTTGTTTTAATTCTTATGTATCTCATGGTAATGTTGAACAATTTTAATGTATTTATTTTCCATTAGTACTTCTCAGAAGTGTTTATTTCTTTTGCCTATTTTTAATTGGGTCTTATTTTGGGATCTAATTTTTTGAGTACTTCATGTATTCCAGATAGTAGTCCTCTGAGAAATAGCAATTTTCCCCCATTTTATAGATTGTCTCTTTATTGGTTGTTTGCTGAGCAGAAGTTTTTTAATTTGGTATGGTCCCATTTGCTGATTTTTTTTTTTTTTTTTTTTTTTTTTTTTTTTTTTTTGGTACTGTTGCTTGTGCCATTAGGGTTTTGAAAGTCTTTGTCTCACCTTTGTGTTCAAAAGTTTTATCTATTTCATCTTCTAGAAAATTGTTTCTTTTTTAACAGTTCGATCTTTGATCCATTTTTATTTTAATTTAGCACATGGTGAGATATATGATTTAGCTCTAATTGCCAGGTGAATAGTCATTCTGTCCAGCATGATTTATTATTTCCTCTCAGTCTATTTTTGGCTCCCTTGTTAAAGATCAAATGATTGATCTGGGCATGGTGATGCACGCCTATAACCTCAGCACTTTGGAGGCTGAGGCAGGAAGGATTGCTGTGGGAGTTCGAGGCCAGTCATTCCCAAGGGTAGCACAGTCTAGTCTTTCATGTACCGCCTGCATAGGTATCTACTTCTACAGGGTTTCTTGAGTGCTTGGACTGGTAAGACCCTGTCTTTTTTTTTTTTTTTTTTTTTTATGGTTCCAAGAAAGATGAATTTTATTTCATTGCAACAAAATTATAGAAAATGCTTGCAAAGTTCTTAAGATAGACAGCTTATCAACAACTGGGCTAGCTCTTTAGCATTATTATAAAGGAGGAAGGCAACACTGCCTCAAAGCTCCTGCTGATAATACAACTGGAAAAGGTCAACACTGCCACTTGATTCTGCCCTTAGAGATACTGCAGAGGCAATAACCACTAGCTCACTTTTCCACAGTGGTACAGATCTGAGCAAAGTCCTTGAGTGTCAGCCCTCCAAAGCCAAGGGGCCAAGATGTGCCGAGGCTCAGGAAAAATGAAGAAACTGCATCTTTTTGTGAGTGTCTGAATCCTTAGAGATTTTTTTTTTTTTTTTTTTTTTTTGTGCAGAACCAGGGATTGATCTCAGGCCCTTGCACTTGCCAGACAAGTGCTTATTCTGCTGAGCTATCTCCCTGGCCCCTCCTTAGAGATCTTAAGGTTTCTACTGTTGCTTATTTTCAGAAGATATGGAAGTCAGGCCAGCCATAAAGAAAGGAGTCCTTCGAATATCAGAACATTAGAAAGCATCACCTTGGGAAAGGTTTTTGAGCAATCCCCGTCCTGGCCTTACACTGTTCAGACTTGAAGAGCAGGGGAGACACAGGACACCCTCTACAGAAAAAACAAGATTCTACCCCTTACTTATGCAAGCTTGGGAAGGCTCCCCAGCTCTGAAGTTTGGTTATTTATGTATCCAAGGTAGTAGACATTTATGATGCCACCATACCCATCAACCAGTCTTCAAATAGTTATTGAGCACAGAGTACTGTTCTTGACTTTTAGGAGAATGGGCAGATAAAGAAAAATCCCTGTCTTGTGGATTTCACCTCTTACAATTTCCTGGTGTCCTTCACACGCCACCCCATTGGATTTCCACTCTGTTCCACTCTTTTGTTGAAGAGAAACCCTACCTAGATGGTTAGGATACTGATGGCTAAGTTTTGCTTTAGTTTTACAGAATCTAGAATCATTGTAATATCTCTCCTTAATTTATAGATTATGAGACCCTGTCTTTAAAAAAAATAGAAAACAAGCAAACAAACAAAAAGTTTAAGTAGCTGGATATGCCTTGGGTTCTACATCCTCTCTTCTATTGCATTGATCTGTATATCTGTTTTTCTGCCATACTGTATACCATGCTGTTTTTATTACTATAGCTTTGTAATATAACTTCAAGCCTGGGATTGTGTTGCTTCCTCCTTTGCTCTTGTTACCCAGAATTGCTTTTGTTATTCTGGGGATCTTCTGATACCATATGAAATTTAGGATTACTTTTCTAGTTGTGTGAGCAATGCTGTTTGTCTTTTGATTAAGATTGTGTTAAATCTGTATATCAGTTTTGGAAGTATGGCCAATTTAACTATACTGGTTCTGTCTATCCAGGAATGGGTTATCTTTCTATTTTCTATTTTTTTTTTAAACATTTATTTATTTGTGTGTGTGTGTGTGTGTGTGTGTGTG
>NW_004524689.1:6735535-6747221 GCF_000260255.1 Octodon degus
AAGCTTGTTCCAAGTAGATGCTTTAGACCACTGAGCCATCTTGCCAGCCCCTATCTTTCTATTTTCTGATGTTTTCTTTGATATCCTTTCTCCTTTAAAATTTTTTTCTTTAAAAAAAATTTAATTAATTAATTAATTAATTTGGTACAGGGCCTCCCTACGCAGTTCAAACTCATAGTAGTCCTCCTGTCCCAGCCTCCCCAGCACTGGGATTACAGGTATGTGCCACCACACCTGGTTTCAGAGCCAGCATGGTATGCCTGGGGTTCTGGGGTTGGCAACGGCATGTGGTACCAGGATTGAACTCAGGTCCTTGCACTTGCCAGGCAGGCACTTTACTTAGCACCAACCTATCTCTCCAGCAACCCTCCTACTTTTTTAAATTTTAAAGAGGGGGAAAAAACCCAAAAACAAATGACAAGAACAAAGACAAAAACAAAGCAACATAGAACAATAAAAATGGTACAGAATTTTCAAAACAAGAATAGAAAATTAGCAATGATTGTTATATTACACATTGTTATCATCAGATTTGTTGCTCAGATATAGGCATGTAAGGTTCATCAAGCAAATTAACTTTTCTTTTCACTAAACCTTAATTTTTTCCTTGCCCTTTTTACTTTTTATTTTTTAAATTTAAGAGAGTGTATAAAAATAGATGAGACGGGCTGGTGAGATGGCTCAGTGGTCTAAAGCACCTACTTAGAACAAGCTTAGCAAAGCACAGGGACCACGGTTCAATCCCCCAGCACCACATGCCAGCCAGCCCGCCCCCTGGTGGGCTGAGCTGGCCACACACACACATACACACACACACAAATAAAATAAAATAAATCTTAAATTTAAAAAAAAAAAAAGATGAGACATTAGAGATGATCCACATTTAAAAGAACAAGATGCAAATATTCAACCGTGGTTGTTACATTGCACATTGCTGTCCTCAGTGAAGCTGCTCATATTACAGATATAGCATATAGAGTTGGTCAAAGTAAAAATGTTAACCAATAACTGCTACCTTCGAAAAACCAACTGCAATGGAGTTGTCTCTGCTATCCTGTGTATAGACTTGCATTTTCCCCTTTCTTTTCTCCTTTCCTTCATCTCAATAGTTTATTCTTTTTGTTTCTTTCCATTTTACTATATCTGTTTTACCTTTCCGATTTTATTCTTCCGGGTTCTTACACCGAGGAGACAATACAGTGTTTACACATGTGGGTCTGATTTATTTCACTTACAAGTATAGCTTCTAGTTGTGTCCATTTAGCCTCTGATTTCCTTTTTCAGAGTATTACAGTTTTCATTGTAGAGATCTTTCACTTCCTTGGTTAGGTTAATTCCTAAGTAATTTTTCTTGGTGCTGGCTCTAAATGGTATTTTTTCCTAATTTTTTTCAGTAAGTTGGTATACAGGAATGCTATTGACTTTTATGTGTTGATTTTATATCCTGCTATTCTAAGAGTCTTCGGAATTTTTTAGGTCCTTCATGTAGAAGATCATCTACCAATGATAATTTCACTTCTTCCTTTTTTATACATATCTGTTTTAGTTCTTTTTCTTGCCTTATTGCTCTGGCTAATGTTTTAGTGACTACATTGAATAGGAGTGGTGATTTTAGAGGGAAAGCTTTCAGTTTTTCTTCTTTAGTACATCAGTAAATGACTTTTATCAGATTGAGATAAGATCCTTCTGTATCTATTTTCTTCAGGGTTTTTAAAAACCATGAATGGATGTTGGATTTTTGTCACAGGCGTTTTCTATATCCATTGGAATGATCATGTGATTTTTGTCCTTCTGTTTATGATGTATTACATTTTTTGATTCATGTATGTTGAACCATCCTTGAACTCCTGGAATGAAACCTGTTGGCCATGATCTTTTTGCTTTTTTTTTTTTTTTTTTATTTATGTATTTGGTACAAGGTCTCACTACGCAGCTTGGACATATAGTGATCCTCTTGTTTTCAGCCTCCCTGGCACTAGGATTATAGGTGTGTGCCACCATGCCCAGACTCGTTCGCCAGCTCAGCATGCCCTGGGGGCAGGGCTGGCACAGCATATGAGACCAGAGATCAAACCCTGGTCCCTGTACTTGGCAAAGCAGGTGCTTAGTCCGCTGAGCTCTTCCCTGGCCCTTGGCCATGATCTTTTTGATAATGTGTTGCATTCTATTTGCCAGATTTGTTGAGAAGTTTTGGGTCTATATTCAGTAAAGAGATTGGCCTGGGGCTGGGGAAATAGCTTGGAAGTCTAAGCCCCTGCCTGGCAAGCACAAGGTCCTGAGTTCAGTCTCCTATGCTAAGCTAGCCCTGGAACTGGGCATGGTGGCACAAGCCTATGATCCCAGCACTAGGTAGGCTGAGACAGGAGGATCTGGGAGTCTGAACTGGGTAGTGAGACCCTTTATCAATAAGGGCTGGGGAGATAGCTCAGTGGATTAAGTACCTGCCCAGCAAGCATAGGGTCCTGAATTCTATCCTTGGTACAGCAAAAAAAAAAAAGAAAGAAAGAAAAAGAAAAAAAGGAGGGAAGGAGAGATTGGCCTATAATTCTCTTTGGCTGGATCCTTTTCTGGTTTTGGAATTAGTGTAATATCTTCCAGGAATGACTTTCAGAGTACTCCTTTGCTTTCAGTTTCATTAAAGAGTTTAATAGATTTTGTAAGAGTAGACTTCAAGTGACTATTCCATGGTCATCCAGTAAATTAAGGCTTTTGAAACTTTTTGTGGTTCCTTGTTTTGTTTTTTTGGATGCGATACTGGAATTGACAGGGAATGATCACCTGTGTTCCTAGCACATTTTAAACTTTCGTTTAGAGTCGAGCTCTTGCTGAGTTGCCCAGGCTGGCTCAAACTTGCAGTCCTTCTGCCTTAGTCTCCTCAGTAGCTGGAATTACAGGTGTATACTTCATACCCTGCACGATCATTGCTTATTGTGGATTAGGTTCTTCAGCTGAGCCTTTACAGCAAGGGCACTATGGTGCTCTTTCTAGCTCCCCTAAGATAATGAATGTGGCCTGCAGAATGAGGCATAAAGAGGAAAATGTGTGAATGTCATGTGGAGAGGAGGAGCAAGAGTTCATCTGTACTGTTGTTTTGTTTGTCTTTTTGGAACAGGGTCTCTATGCAGCTCAGGCTGGCCTTGAGCTCACTTTGTAGCCTAGGATGGTCTTAAACTGGGATTACAGGCATGTGCCACCACACCCAGCTCATCTTCCATTTGGACCTGGGAAAATGTATATCCAGATCTTAGATGGCTTTAGATCTTAAACTCTTTCAGATTTATGGAATATGCAGAAGAATAGCCTTGAAACCAGACAAGATTTGGATGGTGACTGCAGCCAAGAAATAGAGGAGCAAGTGAGATGAGGAGGGCTTGAGGAGAACGGGCGACATTGTGCATAGACTCGCTCCTGGGGCAGCAAGTCCTGAAAGAAGTTATGGTCTTGATCATGGCAATGATGGTTGGGAATTGCGACGTGGCTGCCTCCCTGAGCCATTTTTCTCTTGGCTTTCAGTGCCCCACCCTTTCCAGGTTGCCTGCCTGCCTGCCTTCCCCCAGGCCATTTTCAGTTCTTCCCCATCAAGCCAGGCTTTTGTCCTCAGGTCTCTGTCTCTGGAGAAGACAGATGCTGTGGCTAATTTCACCCACTTCCAGCACTTTTGCAGCTGTTGGGATCCTGACATCCAAATTGATCTCTCCAGTTTGGACCTCTTGGGGAACTTGAAACCTGTGAACCCACCTGCCAACCTCTCAGGACTGGAAGACCCAAGGCGTGTGTCTGTCCAGCTCAGCATGTCCTAAAGAGAACTGTGGTTTTTCCTTCCCTCCCCATCCAGACTGGCTCCTTCTTCATTCATCCTTACCATTCTTTTAGTTGGTCAGGTAAAAAACTTTGGACTTATCATGTCTTTTCCTTTTTTCTCACAGACAGCTCGTCAGAACTTCCTGCTGTCTTTGCCTGTACAATCTGTCCCCAGTCTGGTTACCTCTTACCATTTTACTCTCCACATCAGTGGTACAGTAGCATCCTGTCTCTCTGCTTGGCCCTTGTTTTCACAGAGTAGCCTGCCATGCTTTGCAACATAAATGACATTAAGCCTCTCCTCTCCCTAAAATATTTTGTTGACTTAACAGTTTTAGAATAAAGCAGAAAGTTTTCACTTCAGACACAAGGCCCCAGTGGATTTATCCCCTGGCCAATTATCTGAGTTCATCTCATCATCCATCCTTGCTATATTGAGTCTTGCTGCTCCTTAAAATTTCATTCACATTCCTGCTCAAATCATCTCTTCAGTGGTGGCAGTCATCTTACGTATCCTGATCTTGCTTTATGTTTTTCCAACATTACTATCTCTAATAGTAATTATCGGACTTTCTCACTAGAATGTAAGCTCCCCGAGGGCAGGGGCTTGTTTTCACTAGATCTCTTTCAGGTCTTGAATGTGGAGTACTCTCAGAACATTTGTTCAGTAACATATTCTGAACATTTTCCTTGTGGCAGACCCTAGGTAGGAATTGACATGGCTTAGCAATTAAACTTCACAACAGTTCTGTGAAGTTAGGCACTATTACTAGTGCATTCATTTTACATATAAGAAAACTGAGGGTTGCAGTGTTGTAGTGCGCTCAAGTCGCAGACAGACCTGCAGTAGTATTTCACACCTAGAGTGGAGTCAGGACAAAGCCTTTGCAGTATCCTACTTGCTCCATTGGTAAAATCCTTGAAAATGTCAGTGTTTTAAGGGTCAGCTTGCCTTTTAATAATTGAATGTTGGATCAAATTGTAAGAGAAAGTTTAGTCTTGAATCAAGAGACAAAACTCTTTTGATAAAGGAGTGGACTCTTCTCTTTGAAAACACACATACCAGGACTCACACATTTCTGATTCTAGATGCAGTTCTCTCAGGGGTCATTCTTTTATACAGAGGGCAGGCAGAAGTATCTAAGCCTTCTGCAGCAGCTGACATTTCCTGTGCATACATCTGTTCCATGCTCCAGTTAGGGGACACCACAAGTATGAGAGGTGGTGATGTGGACTGGGGTTGTAGGGAGGAGCCCTGGGATGCTGGAAATACTTGTAAGGAAGCTGAAGAACAGATCAGCTGTGGAGGCGACTCCAGGGCATCTGTGAAAAGGCAGCCGTGGGGTGGGTCCAGGTCCAGAATATACTGTACTGTGCGTCCAGGAACACCTCAGAGAGAAGACCTCAGATGCAGGCGTAAAAGCAGCCTTGACAATTACAGTGAGAAAAGGTGGTTTTATAGGAGCGAACCCACACTCTACAGTGCTTAAAAGAGAGGAATGTTCTGACTTCAGCTCTCAAAAAAATATGACTGGAATCTATTTCTTGTGGACAAATGGTGATGTGTCCTACATAAAGCCTGTTTGCTGGCAGCACTCCACCCTGCGAATGGGTGCTATATTTGGAACAGCTTTTACCTTGGGAAAATATGGCTTCTATGTTGACTATTTGGTAATTACCATAACCCTATTCTAAGGTGCATGCTTTCTGAGAAATAAATTAGAAGCCCTACCCTCTGTTTTAAGCTCAGTCGACTTTGATATAAGAACCATTTGTTTAAGCTAGGCATGGGTGTAATTTCAGCATTCTAGGAGGCTGAGGTAAGAGGATTATGAGTTCAAGCCTAGCCTGGGCAATTTAGTGATTTCGTGAGACCCTTTAAATGATTCAACATTTAAAAAATAAAAGGCTGGAGATCTAGCTCAGTAAGAAGGTCCTGTGCTCAATCCCCAGTACTGACATTCCAACCCCCTCACCAACCCCACTGTGTTTTTACCCAGTCTTTCAGTAATTCTGTTTTTTTCTATATTCTGTCAGGAAAGTTGATAAAACCTGCTGGTATCTTACATTCCCTGTTCTGATTGTTCCTTTTGTTCCCTGGAAAATGGTATGGTATTCAGCCAAACTTAAATTGTGCCCCGCACGGAGGGCACTTGACCGCAAGCCAGCTTTGTGGAGGCGATGTAGAGCGTCCGTAAGATGTCTCTTTGCTCTTAAGGGATTTGTGAGGCAGTAGGAAAAGCAGAGACCTCACGCACAGCCTCCAAAGGCTGTGAATATTTTACTCTGACTCTTGCCAAGAAATAACATTCTCATTTTATGCTGTCCTTACTTTTTAAATTAGTGAACAGAAATTTTCTTGCTGTGGTTTAAAGACCATGAAGCATCATTTTCATACCAGCAAGTATTGAGAGAATTTAAAACAAGATACAAAATACTATTTTAAAAAATTTAATATTTGTGTAATGCTTTACTTATTTAATTCTGTAAAGTCTAGTGAGTGGTGGTATGGTACCTGTGTTATTGTGTTTTTCTTTTAGGACAAAAGAGGTTAACATAGAGTTGTTCTTTCTAAACTAAACCTACAGTCTTTAGGTTTAATTGCAGTGTTAGCACTTTGCAGTAAATGAGTTTGGGGTTACAGTTTGGTACTTGGTCTCTAAATGTTCACCATTACTGGTCTAGATATTACCTCAATTTTAAAGAGCACTCAGAAGTACAGTAATATGTAAGGTCACAGAAAACACCTAAATATAGTATTTGTTCCATTGTTCTTTTTTTTTTTTTTTTGGTGGAACCAGGGGTTGAACTCAGGCCCTTGCACTTGCCAGGCAAGCGCTTATTCTACTGCGCTAACTCCCTGGCCTCCCCATTGTTCTTTATATGAATAGAATATTTAAAAGGTGTGGCAGGCTACAGGTACTGGTACTGGTCATTTTTGCCAAGTGCTGTGTTCTGTGACGTACTATCTCTCTCTCTTGTATTATATCATAATTATGTTAAAGGTAGTGAGCTGGAACTCAAGTATTATTAATTTAGAAAGAAAAATCCCTTGGCATATATGAAAACAGTAACTCATTGTTCATGGAAGTAAGTGGTATATTTGGTATTTATTTATTTATTTATTTTTAGATAAAGTCTTGCTGTGTAGTTCAGGCTGGTCTCAAACCTACTGTGTAGCCCAAGTCAGCCCGAAACTCACAGTGATCCTTCTGCCTCAGTCTCCCAAGCACTGGGATTACAAACATGCACCACCATGCTTGGAGTGTCCAGTCTTCAGATTAGCAATGCTGTCATCAATATTTTATTCCTAAAAGAATCTTTCCATTTGCAAGTTCTAGGACTTTCATTTTTTTATTAGGAAATATTTCATATATTCAAGGTAGTATGTGTCTTGCTGTCTTTTCCAAGCTAGCTTCAAATTTTCTAAACAGTCCTCCAGCTTGTGTTCTTACTGTCCCAACCTTCTGAGTGTTACAATTAGAGGTATGTGCCACCATGCCTGGCTAAAAAGAGGTTTTTTCTTCTTTTTTTCCTATAATTTTATTGATAAACAAATAGCAATGAGACAGTTTCAAACCAAATTGGTAGGACATTTTCAATAATTAACAGGTTGCATAATTCTTCCTAGTGGTTATTTGCTGTACAAGATGCAGACATGATATCCTATTTACAAACACTATTAGGACAAATCCCTCTATTCATTAAGAGAATGTAACTATGTATCTATCCTAACCACTTTGAATACACAGATACAAAATGGACATTCATCTGTATCCCTTTTTTTTGTTTAGTTCCGTTATTTGAATATTATAGGTGTGTTAACTCAGCAAAATATTCTAAGAGTCCAGTAGTCCATAATAGTATTGGGTCTTCTGCTTCACTGGCAGTATCAGAAATTGTTGACCTGAGTCTCCTACAGCTCAACATAACACCATGGCTTTACTTCTTATACTTCGTTTTTATACTTTTCTGCTGGGTGGTTAAGACCAAGATAAAGCAAGACCTGTGCAACAAGAATTGTAGCTTTTGGGTCTGATAAGGTCAGTGAAATCCCCTCAGGATTTATCCTGAGTATAAAGAGTTTTCAACAACAATCTTTGTGGTTTAATTTTAAGATGATAGCCATATACACATACACTTTTGCATACAGATGCATAACCTACTTCTCTCTCCCTTGGCAAACAGTGGCATAGAATAGGCACCTGGGTGAGGTCTTGGCAGAGAGCACACGCTTGAGCCTAACGCTCCTAACGCTCCTGCTCCAAACTCTCCTGCTGCAGTGTCCCCCTGCTCCTGCATCTGCCGCTGGCTAGCTAGGCCTGTAACCTTGGGAAAGTGCCTAAGCCTCTCTTGATCTGCCCCATGTCTGGCTGGGAGGGGTAAAAAGGTTCATCCTTAACGGCAGCCTGAAAAAGATGTCTGCTCCCTGAATACAGTATTGCTGTTATTTAAATCTTGTGTGTTGGTTAGAAGCGCACTTCTTTGCTTGCATTACCGTGTGCATTGGAGATGTTCTTTCTAGAACTGTGTCCCCTTGTCACGTGCTTGTGCACAGTGTGAGCCTTATTAATGCTCTTGTCAGCATTTGAGGTTGGAACATAAGTGTGTGGCTTACCCAGTGGAATCCAGCGGAGAAGTAAGCACCATAGCAACTGTTGCTATTTGTGTCCTGAGCAGCAGCTGCCTGGGACAGATTTATTTTTTAATCCTGACCTCACTGATCGCTGAGGATGTGTCCCTGCTGTAGAGAAGGGGATTGGTTTAGATGTCCACTCTGAGATTTCATGACCACATGTTAGAAAGATTTTGTTCCACATGAAATATGAGGAGCTAAAAGCTGAGTTCTATCCCCGATTAAAAAAAAAAAAAAAAAAAAAAAAACCTTTGTGTGAGAAAGAAAGTAAGAAATTATTAGGCTTTTGCAGTCACAGGGGCCCCCTGAGGTGCAGTGTGCCTGGTTTGATTACGTGAGAAATCACTTTTATTATGGGCAGTGAGACTTCGTGCTCTTCAGTCAAAAAGTATTTCTGCTGTTTGTAGCATTCTACAGGTGATTTAGTAGTCTGGGACTCCCCTGTGTGAATGTACTTACATATACACGTTTGTGTGGAATAACTTAACGTGTTTGTTATTGTCAGCTGTGGGTTTTAGAAATAAGACTGCAGTGAGTACTTTGTTACCAGATGCTTTCTGAAGTAGAGAGTAAGATCTTTAGAAAGAATTTGTTTCCAGTTGTGGTTGGATTAATGCAGTCCTGGATGTGTTGAAATATTTTAAATCTTACGAGTTGCCTTGAAATAGTAACACCATCCATTTCCAAATTTTGACTGCTAACATGTCCATGGCAGATTAATTCTCACTTGCAGAATATTTTCTGAGAATTTGCTGTATACCAGGCTCTCTTCACAGTATTGGAAACCCATAATGAATGTCACTGGTCTGATTTTTTTCTTCCAAATTCCTTATGTAAATTTCCTCTTAAAAATGTGGTACTTCTTTTTATGATTATTTTATTGAGACTTGGCGGTTTGAATATACTGATTAGATGTTTTGAGCATGCAGTATGACATCATGTTGAATTAAAGAACTTGTACCTGATAGATTTAACAGAAATAAACATTTTCATTCTCTAGGTATTATTAACCCAAAGAACCCAAAGGAAGCACCAAAGTCCTTCAGCTTTGACTACTCCTACTGGTCTCACACCTCGGTGAGTCTCCTGCTCCCCTTTTCCTTCCTATCTGCCTGTTTGTCTTTTCTTTTGTCTGAACAGGTCCAGTTGTTGCTTTGTAAGTGTGGTCTAGCCTGAGTTCACTTTTTGATACAGTGAATACTGTCTGAAGAATAAAGTATCTTTTGTTGATGTTGTTTTATTGTGACAGGATCTCACTATGTTGCCCAGGCTGGCCTTGAATTCAGCAATCCTCTTGCCTCAGCCTCCCAAGTTCTGCAATTACCAGTGTGCACCACTCTATCTAGCCAGAACAAAGTGTTCTTAGTAAAGTATTTTGGTTGATGGAAAGTTTATGTATAATACACACATAAAAACTGATCTTTGTAAACTAAGTCTATAATAAACCTAATTTAATCTCATTAGACTCTCTTGAGTATTTATTTAGAAATATCTCAGAGGGCCTGCGAAATAGCTCACCAGACTAAACGTTTGCTTAGGCAAGCACAAGGGCCAGGCTTCAATCCCTGGCACCACATGCCATGCTTGCCTTGCCCACTGGGCACGCTGACCCAGCGATGGAGTCCGGGTATGGTGGTGCACATCTGTAATCCCGTCAGTATGGAGGCTGAAAACAGGAGGATCACTATGAGTCCGAGCTGTATAGTGAGACCCTGCACAAAAAAAGAAAAAGAAATATCTTAGGATTCTTACTACTATACTTATAGATTTTAGGGAGTGTCAAATTTTAAAAAAACTGTTCAGTGTATTAATTTTAAATTAAAGTTTGAGAGAATGGCTAGGAAGATTGGAATGACCTCAGTTAATTGTTTTAGTTGCAGTAGGAGGAGGTGGGCTTTGAACTTTCTGGGAGCGCCTACCAGTTCTCAGAGTAAATGAGCTTGTAGCACCCAGGAAGTGGAGGGGTGCAGCTGTTCCCCAGCGCACAACCTCAGAGTAGAGCCTGGTCTCACTGATTCCTGGCAGTGTGTCTAACCTAGAACTCATCTCTGCATTGTCCATCTCTTGTCACACGTTTTGATTTCATTTTTCCTGTTTTGTGTTGAGGAGTAAGGTATGTATTGAGCTGGTGACAGAGCCCAAGTGCCAGGGGAAGGTCTGTGGCAGGATGAACTATTTGCGGAGAGGAAGAGAAGGATGCTCCCGTTGGAGCTTCTCAGGACTGGAAGAACAGTACCAGCAGGGTGTAGAAAGTGAAATGTAATCAGGCCGGGTAACTTCATGGAGCAATTTTTATGTATGGCTAACTCACTTTGCGTATGAGCATGTGCACACACCGCTGAGCAGCATGTGTGTAATGAAAAATCTGTGTAAGGGCTACTTTACAAATGTATAGTACAGTTTAGGCGACTTTTCTGGTTTGAAACACTTAATTATGGAAGTAATCATATAATATAGGAAAGAATATGACTAAAATGCCCTTTGTTATTCCGCTTAATCTTTACAGCCTGAAGACCCTTGCTTTGCATCTCAAAACCGCGTGTACAATGACATTGGGAAGGAAATGCTCCTGCATGCCTTTGAGGGCTATAATGTCTGTATTTTTGCCTATGGGCAGACTGGTGCTGGGAAATCCTACACAATGATGGGTAAACAGGAAGAAAGCCAGGCTGGCATCATTCCACAGGTAAAAAGTGACTTTGGTCTTAAATTGCAATACTAGGATTTTTATTTGGCAAACATGTATTTGGGAACTATGATGTGCAAGGCACAAAGGTGACCCGGTCCCTTTCCCTCTGAGGAGCCTAGGTGATATGGAAGAGATTGACTATACATATGCCTGTCTTTTTTTTTTTTGAGACAGGGTTTCACTCTGTAGCTCAGATTGGCTTTGAACTCACTTGGTAGCAAGGCTGGCCATGAACTCACAGTGATCCTCCTGCCTCAGCCTCCTGAGTGTTGGGATTATAGGGATGCACCACCATGCCCAGCCTCACATGCCTGTCTTTTTTTTTTTTTTTTTACATGCCTGTCTTTAAGGTAGAAGAATTAATGTTTCATGAAGATTTTGCTCTACCCTCGGTGCCATATTAATTCTTTGACAAGTGGCCTGACTGTCTCCACCCCTAAGCCAAGATCTTATGCATGCTGGGCATGTGCTGTACCTGTTACCAACTTCTTAAAGCTCTGTGTTGTCCTGGGACACCCAGTGAATATTGATCTCATTCTTTTCAGTTCCACATATGGATC
>NW_004524689.1:6747438-6751546 GCF_000260255.1 Octodon degus
CCTTTCGCTTGCCAGGCAAGTGCTTATTCCTGTGAACTATCTCCCTGGCCCCTACAAATTGCTTTTGAGCTTGCAATCTCCCTGCTTCAGCTTATGTAGTTGGCATTACAATGCATGCTTCATGCCTATCTGGCTCCCCACTGGCTTTTTTTTTTTTTTGAGACAGGGTCTTACATAGTCTTGAATTCACTATGTAGCCCAGGGAGGCCTTGAGCTCATAGCAATCCTCCTGTCCCATTCTCCCCAGTACTAGGATTACAGACATGTGCCACCACACCTAACTTTATTTTTGTTTTTTTGATGTTCTTATTCAGAGATGCTTTAGTTTTATCTTGCAAATTTAATACTGTTACTTTAAATTTTCAAGCAATTTGAGATTTTTTAAAAAGAACAAGTTCAATTTGAATTATTTCTTTCTTTCTTTCTTTTTTTTTTTTTTCTGTATTTAGGACAGGTCTACAGGTCTACAGGGTCTCACTGCATAGATCAGACTCACAGTGATTCTCCTATTTTCCGCCTCCCAAGTGCTGGGATTACAGGCGCGTGCTACCATGCCCAGTCTCAATCACTGTCTCAGCATGCTTGGCAAGCTGGGGATTGAACCCTGGCCAGTGTGCTCTGCCTAAGCAGGTGCTTTAGTCTGCTGAGCTATTAGGCCTGCCCTTGAATAATTCTTTTGAATAATTTCATCTTTTGTTGTTTGGAAGAAGAAAAAGTAGAGGCAACTTTTTAAACAACAAGGTTGTAGTTTGCTTTTGTTAATGATACTTGAGGTTAATTTAAGTCGGTTTTTTTTAGTGATTCATTGAACTCAGGCCTTACATGGCATAGGCATGGGGTTAATTTTAGGGTGTTCTTTTGCCACATGGCTAATGCCACCATTTCTATATTCTAAGAGTGAGTAAGATGACTCCTTTTTCTTTTGTGTTTTATTAGACTATAATTTTAAATTCAGCCATCAAGGAAATAATTATCAATAAAATGAGGCCATTTTTAGAAAAAAATACTAGACTAGTACACTAAAATTAATCTGTATTAAGACATGTATTTAGGAATTGTTCTTGCTTGACTGTAGTAGTAGCACAGGTGTGAGTACTTTACAAATAGCTTATCTGAGCCTCCTCGTTGGACCCTAAGAGATAGGTAGATACATTTGTACCTTCCTTTTTCATTTTATTTTTTGGGGGGATGTTTTGTTTTTGTTTTTTTGAAGAAGAGATCACTGTGTAGACCAGGCTGGCCTCAGAGTCTCAGGAATCTTCCTGCTTCAGCCTCCCAAGTGTTGGGATTTAAGGCATGCACTGCCACACCTTGCTTGCCCCTCCCATTTTACAGACAAGAAAACTGAGGTACAGAGAGATCATATGAATTGCTCAATTGAGAGTGCCATGACCCAAATGAAGACAATAGCAATAGAATAATTGTTTATAGCAAGTTATACTTAAGCTATATGTTTTATTTTATTTATTTATTTATTTATTTTGCGCGTGTGTGTGTGTGTGTGTGTGTGGCCAGCTCAGCCCACCAGGGGGCGGGGCTGGCTGGCATGTGGTGCTGGGGGATTGAACTGCGGTCACTGTGCTTTGCTAAGCTTGTTCTAAGTAGGTGCTTTAGACCACTGAGCCATCTCACCAGCCCTTTAATTTATTTTTTATTGAGAAATAAATGTGAATGAGACAGTTTCACAGCTGATTAATAGGACAGTTTTGATAGTCTATACACTGTACATTGTTGTCTTCTTAGTGGTTATCCATAGTACAAGAAGCAGACAGGATATCCTGTCCAAACACTGTTAGTACACCTCTTTCTTCTCATTGAATTAAGCAAAAGTAGCTGTAAATTTATCCTAATTATTTTGTATATATAAATACAAAATGATCTTTCCTTTGTATCCTTTTTTTTTTTTTGTCCTGTCAGAGGTGCATATTCTGTTGGCATCTAAATACTATAGGTGTTTGAATTCAACTAAACAATCTAACACTGTCTAGCAGTCTATAATATTAGTGGGTTATCCTCAGAAGTTATTGACTTGAGCCTTTTACAGCTCATCGTATTAATATGGATTTACTTTATATACCTCATTTTTATACTTTTCTGCTGGATGGTTAAGACCAAGATATAGCAAGACCTAGATAACAAGAAATGTGACTTTTGTATCAGATAAGGTCAGCCAAGTACTCTCAGGATTTATCCTGTAGCCCTGTACCGCCCTTTGTACATCCTTTTGTCAGTGTCTGACATGAATGTCACATATTTTAAATCAGAAATTCAAGGGATACAAAGGATGAAATTTGTAGTTTTCTTAACCTAGAAAAATTGATTTTTGTTGAAATGTCAACCATGTAGTAGAATAGCGTTTCTCACAAGGGTGGGAGTCATGAGATGATAAAAAGAAAGTTTTATACTATCTAAATTCTTGAGTAGACCTTCACTTACCTTCTCCACACAGTGTAATTCTGTCTCAGGATCAGCGGTCGCTGGCTGGAGGATAAGCTGTGTGTGGCTTCAGTGACACATGTGCAAACACCATTTCGTAACAGCTGTGCTGAAGGTAGTGTCAACAGGAGGGTCCCAGCTGCGCGAGCGCAGTATGAGGCGTAGGATCCCCAGGGCGCAGCGGCTGGTGCTGCGACTCTGGAAGAGACACTCCCCGCTTCCTCTGGATGTGGCTTTCTAATCCTGAAGGAACAGGATGGAGGCTCCGTTGTGAGGGAGAATAGAGCTTAAGTGAGAAGAGGGGAGTCACAGTTCTTAAAGTTCACTCAAAGCAGTAATCATCCCTTGAGGTTATAATGTGCGTGTCGAGGGAGAGAAAGAACCAGGCCTCACGGATTTCTTTAGCACTTGTGGATAATGTAATGCTTCTCTGATTTGGCCTTTTGTGCTGTTCCTCTCCTTCCTTAGTTGTGTGAAGAGCTCTTTGAGAAGATCAATGACAACTGTAATGAAGAGATGTCTTACTCTGTAGAGGTGAGTAGTCAGCTCGGCGCGAGCCTGCAGCTCTGGCCAGCGCTCCTCAGCATTATCGTGCAGGGCCTCCTGTTAGTACCTGCCGGGGATCGCTTAACCCTCCCTCGACTTTGTACTTTTAGATGATTTCTAATTTTTGGTTATAATGATAATAATAGTGGATTTAAGTTTCTGATCATAATTCTGTCTTCAGTTATTTTTGGAGGTATCTTGATTGTTAATGACACAGTTGGATTGCGAAGTGGCCTTTTAGAGAGGTTGTAACTAGGTCTTAATTCCACCAGGAAGATGTAAGCACCCATTTTGCCCTTGCCATTATTTAATATTTTCAGTTTTTAGTCTTTGCTAATTTGAGAAGGTATAATTTCTTTTATTTAATGTTTTTATTTTTTGTATCAGGAATCAAACTCCGGACCTTGTACTTAGCAGGCAGGCACCGGTAGTGCGTAGGTGTCTGTGCTTGTGTATAGTGCGTCTCGGGGGATTCAGGATTATATGTACAAGTTTAAGTGAATAAGAATTTTTAAAAGTATTATCTCACCCTTGAGGGCGAGTTGCTACCAGAAACAATATTTGTTGTCCATTTTTATTCTCAGTTATGTAGCTTTCAGGGTTAATTTTTAGCTGATTTTTAAAAAACAGTATCAAAACATGGACTGATTGAAAGAAAAAGGAAGTGGAGACAAGGTTCCATTTCAGGTACTTGGAAAATGTGAGTTTAATGAAAACCATGGGCGTTTCTGTTGTAGCCAAGCAGCTCAGTGGTGCAGGAGGGTCTACCTTGTGGGAAGCATCCTCATGCGGCCTGAGGCAGTGACTAGATCCCAGTTCCAAACTTGAGTACTACAAGTCTGATTTTATGATACAGTTGGACAACACTGTCCTTCAAGGATAGAATGTTTTTGTTTTGTTTTTTTTTTTTTGGGTGGAACCAGGGATTGAACTCAGGCCCTTGCGTTTGCCAGGGAAGCGCTTATTCCACTGAGCCATCTCCCTGGACAAGGGTAGAATGTATTTTAAAGAGAAAAAATAAAATAAAATTTCACAAGATAATAGGAGAGTGACATTGGTGAATACATTGCATATTTTTTAGCTTTAAATTAGTTTCTCAGAGTACAAGATGTTAGCATTTAATTGT
>NW_004524689.1:6751646-6757073 GCF_000260255.1 Octodon degus
CAGGACACCCATCTACATAGTCAGGCCCAACCAAGATTTTACAAGTATTTTAAAAAAATCAGTACATTTAGGCTGAAAGTCCTCATTCCTTGTGGTCCTCTGTACTTTGGAGTAGGAAGTCACACACCTAATTCTTTGCCACTCAGCCTACGGCCCTATTTAGGTATACAGGGTCTGAGGTGATCTGGGACACATGGAAAAGAACTTCAAGCATATATCTTTGTCAAAAGTCAGCACTGCTATTGTACAGGAACCTTGCAACTGAACCCTATACAATAGCAAGAACTGCCCACACCAAGATCGAGAAACTGGTGGTAGGGCATGAGGCACAACCGAGGGGGAAAGGAGCCTAGAATCCTCCCCCGTATAAGTGATAACCTGTGACCATGGGATGCAGCCTGTGTAAAGTAGCTTTATCCTGCTCTTAGTACCCAGAGTGGTGGTATTAAAGCCAGGGGCAATGTTGGCAATGTTCTCCCTGTGGGCACCATGCCTGAGGGACCTTCTTAGAACCCGAGGGCAGCTTCACTCTGGTCTTCTTGGTTTCAGGGTTGTGGGATATGACTGTGGCATAGTTCCCACAACAGTGTCATTCCTCCCACAATCCAAGATCCCTGGGCAGAACAGACCCCATCATGTCAGCACCTGTGGATGAATACCCCAGCCAACAACTCCACAAATAACTGAAGTCGGGGATGCCCCATTGCCTGAAGAAAGTTGCCAACCAGTCCAAAGACAAATTTTATTGAGCCCCTCAGCTCTAGTTCTCTTTCTCCTGCACTGTCTTGGTTCCACGGAGTCGCCCAGTCCTGCGAGCAGCAATAAGACCCACTTTGCGCCCTGCAGGGGCATCTCTGCGGATGGTTGAGGGTTTGCCGATGTGCTGGTGGTTACCACCTCCATAGGGATGCTCCACAGGATTCATGGCCACACCACGTACACGTGGCCAGCAGTTCCTCTTCGCCTTGTATTTGTGGTAGGCTCGGCCAGCCTTCAAGATAGGTTTATCAATTCTGCCACCACCAGCTACTACACCAACAACAGCTCTGTTGGCAGAGGAGATGACCTTCTTAGAACCCGAGGGCAGCTTCACTCTGGTCTTCTTGGTTTCAGGGTTGTGGGATATGACTGTGGCATAGTTCCCAGAGGCTCGGGCCAGCTTACCCCGGTCCCCAGGCTTCTCCTCCAGGCAGCACACAATGGTACCCTCAGGCATGGTGCCCACAGGGAGAACATTGCCAATGTTGAGTTGGGCTTTCTTGCCGCAATACACGAATTGGCCCATGTGGATACCCTCGGCGGCGATGAACAACTCGGTACGCTTCTTGAATCGGTACGGATCCCGGAAGACCACCTTAGTGAGGGGTGCGCCGCGGCCCGGGTCGTGGATAATGTCCTTCACGATACCCTTGATGTAGCCGTGTCGTTCTGCAAAATCCACGGCGCGTAGACGAGCAGCGCCCTTGCGATGCTTCACGTGCGCGCGAAACACAGACCCAGCACCCTTTCTCTGTCCACGGATCACGCGGCCCATGACGGCGGGTCTGTCCGCGAGCGCGGCCGAAAGCCCTTTCTTTTCAATGAACTAAGAAATTAGCAGTATAACTATCTTAGCTATCTTCTATATATATTTATATATTTTTCCTTTCCCTTCTTTTCTCCTTTCCCCTTTTCCAGTTTCTCTTTCCTTTTGAACAGTTTCTTCCCCTTTTAAAATATCTGTTGTACAATTTGGATCTTATTTACTCCTTCAGCTTCTCACAGTAGGGAGACAGGATGATGTTTACATGTGTGTCTGGTTTATTTCACTTATGAGTATGGTCTCAAGTTATTTCTACTTACTATAAAAGTCTCCAGTTTATCCTTCTTTATGGCTAACTTGTCTGTTATAAAAATAGACCACATCCTTTTACCCATTCCTTGGCTGATGGGCATTTTGGTTGTTTCCAAGATCTAGCCATTAGAAATTGTGTTGCTATAAACACAGGTGCACATTTATCATTGTGGCAGGATGTTTTTAATTCTGCTGGGAAGATAACCGAATGAAGAATAGCTGGGCCAAATGGGACCTCCAGTCCTAGTTTTTGGAGGAATCCCCATGCTGATTTCCACAGTGGTTGTACCAGTTCACACGCTGATCCGTAGTGGAGTAGGGCTCCTTTTTCCCCACAGCCCCACCAGCATTTGTTATTGGTTTATTTCTTGTTAACAGCCATTCCTTCTGGGGTGAGATGGTATCTTAGTGTTATTTTAATTTGCATCTCTTGACTGACTACTGATGTTGAAAATTTTTTCATATATTTATTTGCTATTTATATTTCTTTATCTGAGAAATGTGTATTGATCTCAGATGCCCAATTTTGGATTGGGTCTTTAAATTTGGAAGGTCTGACTTTTTTTAGTTCTTTATATGTTCTCAGTAGTAGTCCTTTGTCTGAGGAACAGCTAACAAACCTTTTCTCCCAGACTATGGGTTGTCTCTTCACTCTGCTGCTGATTTCTCTTGCTGTGCAAAGCCTTTTTTTTTTTTTTGACAAGGTCTCACTGTATAGTTCAAGCTGCCCCTGAACTCACTATGTAGCCCAGGCTGGCCTTAAACTTGGGGCAATCCTCCTGCCTCAGCCTTCTGAGTGCTGGGATTATAGATGTGCTCTACTATGCCTGGCCTGCAAAAGCTTTTTAGTAAGATGAGATCCCAGTTGTTGATTCTTTGTGATAGTTGGGGTTTTCTTCCTAAAGTCTTTGACTATACCACAGTCAGAGACAGACTCTTGAGTGAAGCTTGTTTGTTTTTGTTTTATAAATATATTTGGTCCAGGGTCTCACTATGCAGCTTGGACTTGTAATGATCCTCCTGTTTTCAACCTCCCCTGTGCTGGGATTACAGACATGCACCACCACCGCTACAGGGGGCGGGGTGTTGTGGCATGTGGTGCCAGGAACCCTGATCCCTGTGCTTGCCTAAGCAGGTGCTTAGTCCACTGAGCTATCTCACTTTCCCCTCATTTGGCTTTGTTATGAAACCAGCATGTGGGTCTTTACCTTCTCATGAGAAGTATCTGTTTCCTAAACCAGAATGCTCACCTTTGCAAGGCAAGTGTGTTATCTTTCTGGAAACAGTACTGTGCTTGGAACCCCTCCAATTGTGTGGTGAACATAGAGTGACAAAGAGGGGAGTCGATTAAGTAAATGAAACATTAATTGTTTCAGGCTGAGAAGTGAGGACCTGAGGTCACTCATCATCACAAGGGGTCATCAGGTGCTGCTGGTGGGGTTTGTGAAGTAATGACCTGTGGCCTCCTCTTCATTTGTTCACAGGGCTGGTCCACCCTCACTGCTTCTGGTGCAGACATTGTCTATAGTTAGTGTGATCAGTATAAAATTAAGTTGTTTGTCTCTTTGTCTGCACTGGACTGCTCATATTCGTTGATTTTAACTGATGGAAATCTTATTTCCAAGAGCTTGGGTTAACCTTAGTTTAAACCTCAATTACTGGTTAATACTATTCATAAAAACTATTTTAGCTAATATTGCTTCTAAAATATCTTTTCTAGCAGGAAAAATGGAAACAAAGCTTTAGTAAGTAAGGTTGAAGAGAGGGTAGGGAAGTGGGAAAAAGAAAATCAAGTTATATCACATACAGGTACATATTCTCAGTGATTAATGTGATCATTATATATACCTAAAATGTACCGATAGTCTTTTCTGCAGAATACAAGTAGCAGCCACTTTGTTCCAGAGACAACTTGGTTATCTTTTTCTTCCTAAGACCGTCAGAAGGCTTGTTTTGACCTATACGGTGTGATATCCATGGGTACTGTTAATAGAATAAATGGGCCTAGAACTATGGCATTTTGCTTCATAAAGCTTGGTGACTACTCATCATAGACTTTTTTTTTTTTTTTTTTGGTATCAGGACTTGAACTCATGACCTTGCCCTTGCTAAGCCGGTGCTGTGCTGCTGAGCTATATCCCTGGCTCTTCGTATACACCTTTTTATAAAAGATTTTAGATTTTTTTTTTTTGTTATATTTTATTGATACAGGGTCATGACTATTCCAGGCTGGCCTTGAGCTCCTGTCCCTCCTGCTTCAGCCCACTAGAGTATTAGGATTAAAGGCATGTACCTCCGTGCCCACATTTATAAACTTTTTAAGAAATTTTTTACTGCAGGTGATTTCTTTTTCTGAGTCCCCTAGTTCACTTTAATAATGTATTTCCAGGTGAGCTACATGGAAATTTACTGTGAGAGAGTGCGAGATTTGCTGAACCCCAAAAACAAGGGTAACTTACGTGTGCGCGAACACCCACTTCTCGGCCCCTACGTGGAAGACCTGTCGAAGCTGGCGGTCACTTCTTACACAGACATAGCTGACCTCATGGACGCTGGGAACAAAGCCAGGTATGGTAAGAAACAGGTTAATGACTGAGCTCTTTGGCTCATTTTGAGCCCTTTGTCCCCACTAGAGGTGTTGAGGCCACATGTAAAGCAGTGACTGTCGGTTTCATTGTGGGCCCCTGTGGTCCTCCATCTGCACAGAGGGGTAGGCTTTAACGTCAGGAGGTGTCTTGTGAAAACAGTGCCCTGCTGAAATAGGCTAGAATGTTAGTTTAATTCTTCGGGTTTATCAAGTCATGGTAAAATGTTAGTATCGTGTCTGTATTACGCTGTGGTAGTAATTGATTCTAGAATAAATCAGCCCGTAATAAAGAATAAAAATGAAACTCTCCGGTGGCTTCCAAAGGGATGGCTGGAGTACGAAGAATGATTCTGACAGGCTCCCTTTGGAGTTGGAGGGTAGCTCTCCGTCAGGCCGTGCGGAGAGCCGTTGTGTGTCTCACAGTCTAAATGAGTTTAAGGCTGTTGCCTGGTATCCATTTTAACTCATATAGAATTCCATTGTCACATGTCACTTTTTGTTTATTTAGGACAGTGGCAGCTACCAACATGAATGAAACAAGTAGCCGTTCCCATGCTGTGTTTACTATTGTTTTCACCCAGAAGAAACATGACTCAGAGACCAACCTTTCCACTGAGAAGGTAAGAGAACTCCATTTGGGGCTCATGTTGTAAAGATTTGAATTCCCAGAAGGCCTTTTTCCTACTGTATATACATATTTTTTTGAAGGGAAGGAGAGTTGCTTAGAGAGTATAACTTGATTATCATTTGTCTTCTGCATTGTACCAGTTTTCAGTATGGGTTCATTTATTTAATAGTGGTGGGCATGGAACTCAGGAACTTAGGTGTGTTAGGCAGGTGCTTTAACCACTGAGCTATACCCTCAGCCTCAGTTTGGGTGCTTCAGTAAAATGCAACATAGAAAATAGAGTTAAGAAAAATGGGGTCTGGGGAGATGGCTCAGTTGAATAAGCACTTGCCTGGCAAGCTCAAGGACCTGAGTTCAATTCCCGGTTCTGCAAAAAAA
>NW_004524689.1:6757234-6816800 GCF_000260255.1 Octodon degus
CAGCCTCAGGTTGCTGTAGTTCGAGCCCCACAACTCCAGCCAGCCAAGACTGCCCTGAAGGTATTCGGAGCAAAAAAAAAAAAAAAAGGAAAACAACTTTGAATCTCATAAAGTCTATGCAAGACAGCTAAGCAGTTACGCGGGGGAGAAAATCCTTCATTCTTCTCTGAGTGGACCATGTAAGTTTAATTGATGAGGTTACTGGGGTTACATGTGTGCATGCGAGTGATTAGGCAGGCGGAGTGTGGTCTCGTTTTGTGTGATAGTTAAGTATTGGAGACTTTGGAATCGGACTGCTTGCTTTGAATCCAGGCTCTGCTGCTTTCCAGCTATATTACTTTGGGCAAATAGTGTAACCTTTTTGTACCTCAGTTTCTCTGTAACACCTTCATAGGGTTAAATATAGGTAAAGTGCATATGATAGTGGCTGGCACAGAGTAGCCAGCCACTCAGTAAATGTTAGTTTTGTTATTTTATTTTTTTATGAATTTAGCACAGGGTGTAAAGGGTTTACAGGGTCTCACTACCTAGGTCGGACTCGTAGTGATTCTCCTCTTTTCAGCCACCCAAGTGCTGGGATTACAGGCGTGTGCCACCATGCTCAGTCTCAATCCCTGTCTCAGCACACACTGGGGTGGGGCAGCATGGCAGGCTGGGGATCGAACCCCAGCCGCTGTGCTCTGCCGCAGCAGATGCTTTAGTCCACTAAGCTCTCTGGCTGGCCCAGTTTTGTTATTGTTTATATAAAAAGATTATGTTGCATCCTACTCTGCCTACATTTTGAAGTGGAATTCTTTTTTTTTTTGTGGTGGGCTTAGCTTACCCTGGTGACGGGACTGGGGGGCACGTGGTGCAGGGGATCGAACTGCAGTCGCCTGCACTTGCCTAAGCAGGCACTTGCCTAAGTAGGCACTTTAGACCGCTGAGCTAGCTCACCGGCCCTGAAGGGGAATTCTTAAATCTGAATTTAGATTTGTTGTCCTGGCAGCTACATAGGATCCCTTTCCTTATAAAATGAGTACTTTATGATACCATTGTTACTAAAACTTAGAATCGTCTTTTACTCAGTGACTTTGTTTAAAATTATTTTTAAAAATATACTGTCATGTAGGTGATCAAATAACTTGCTTTGCCAGAGGTAGCAAATTTTTTTTATTATTTATTTATTTGTGGGGGGGTCAGCTCAGCCCACCAGGGGGCAGGGCTGGCTGGCATGTGGTGCTGGGGGATTGAACCGTGGTCCCCGTGCTTTGCTAAGCTTGTTCTAAGTAGGTGCTTTAGACCACTGAGCCATCTCACCAGCCCTATTTTTTATTTTATTTTTTTGAGGTAGCAATATTGATGCTACTTGATAGTACTTTTCTTAATGCCACCAAGGAACAGTTCACTTGAAAGCATTTTTTGTCCTTGTCCCATAATGTCAAATCTGTAAAACTGATGTCAATCCCAGGACCATTTCATCCTGGCTAGTGTGCTTGCTTTTGGGGGGCATGGGGTATTGGAGGTTGAACCTAGAGCCTGTGGCTAAGCATTCTATCACTGAGCTACACCCTTGGTCCAGTAGTTCTTTTTTCCCCGCTTAGTACTGAGGATCAAAGTCAGGACCTTGACTTGTCAGGCAGGTGCTTATGCCACTGAGCTATCTCCCCGGCCCCACTAATATCTCTTTCGATAGTCTACTTTGAATACTTTTGTCTTAACTTCTCTGAAGCAGCTGTATTAAGGTGTACAGTTACTTATAGCATGCTTATTTATTTATGTCTTTTTGAGATGGGTTCTTGCTATGCAGTTCAGGCTGGCCTTGAGCTCACTTTGTAGCCGAGGCTGGCTTTGAACTTGCAATGATCCTTCTACCTCAATTTCCCAAGCGCTGGGATTATAGGCATGCACCACCATGCCCTACTGGCATGCATATTTCAAGTGTAAAATTTTTTATCAGTTTTCACATGTTTATTTATACCTGTGAAACTGGTTCCAGAGTCCAGATCATGAGAATTTTTGTGACTCCTAAGTATTTCCTTGTGTTCCTTTATAACATGTCCCTATTCCTTCTTCCACCCAATCCCAGGCAATTCCTGATCCACTTTTTGTTACTATAGATGAATTTATGTTTCTTGGAATTTATATATATGGAGTCATATGGTATACACTATTTTGCTAGGTCTCTTCTGCTTAGTATAGTTTTGAGAGTCATCTGTTTTATTGTATGTGTTAATAGTTCTTTTTCATTGCTGACAAATATTCTATTAAGTGGATACAGTACAGTTTATTAAATCATCTGTCAATGGATTTTTAAACTTTCTATTTTTGAGTATTATAAATGAAACTTCTGTGAACATTTGTGTACAAGTCTCTGTATGGAAATTTAAAATTTTCACTAATGATTTTTTAGGTGTGGATGATTGATTCTTGTGGTAGATGAATGTTTAGCATCTTAAGAAACTGCCTTTTTCCAAAGTGATTGTACTTTTTTTTCTTGGAGAGTTTTTTTTTTTTTTTTTTTTTTTGAACTGGGGATTAAACTCAGGCCCTTGTGTTTGCCAGGGAAGCGCTTATTCTACTGAGCCATCTCTCCAGCCCCCTGATTGTACATTTTTTTTTTTTGATTGTACATTTTTATACTCCCAGTATGTGAGAGTTCCTGTTGCTTTCAGCTTCATTTTTAATATGCCATTAATGGGTTAATAAGTTTGAGATATTTTTATGGGACACTAATAAAATGTGTCGTGTTTACCCTAAAATTACGAATTAGTCAATTTTTTGTTAATGTAACAAAATACTTGAGTCTGGGTAACTTTAAAGGAAGAGGCAGCTTGAGGTATTGGTGTCACACACCTGTGATTACAGCACTATTGGAAGCTGAGGCAAGAGGAGCTCAAGGTTGAACCCAGCTGGGTTATCTTAGCAATTTATCAGGACTGTGTCAGAGTAAGTGGACAAGGGGCTGGGGCATGGCGTAGTATGAAACATGGAGTTCAATCTCCAATGCAGCAAAAAAAAAAAAAAAAAGAAAAATGATTTTGCTCCTAGTTGTAGAGGTGACACCAGGAACATGGCACTTGCATCAGCTTGGCTCTGCTGCGACCTTATGGCAGATGGCATCACAATGGCAGTGGCATGTGTGGAGGAGGAGGGAGTGTGTCACCAGAAGGAAGCCAGAGAAGCTGTCAAGGGACCACTTTTTCCTTTTGTAACAGCCTTCCCTTGAGAAGGGCTGGGGCCCTGAGCACTGTGCCTCTATTGCTCCGAAGAACTTCCCCTGGGCCACCTCTCAAAGCTCGCACTGCTTCTTAGCATAGCTGCGCTGAGGACCAAGCTTCCAGGGTATGGACCTTTGGGGGACAGAATCGCAGCTAGACCACAGCACGTGACTTCTAAAGCAAGACAGTCACCATGAATGTTGTTCACTCCCGTGTCCTTCAGTGCTAGGGCTTAAACTCAGGACCTACGCTCTACGATCGACCTACACCACTACCCCAGACACCCGTAGGCCATGATACATCTTGTTTATGGCTTCATGATCCATATTGAAGAACTTTTCATATTTTAGTCTTCTTTAATCTTTAATAAAATTCCCTGCCTTTGCTTGTTTTTGAATTGTCTGTATGTTACTGTTCTTTACCAGGTCAGTAAAATCAGCTTGGTGGATCTAGCAGGAAGTGAACGCGCTGATTCAACTGGTGCCAAAGGAACTCGATTAAAGGTATTTATTCTACCAAATAAACTGCCTAGTCAGTCAGTGTTCTGTAACATGGGCCAAATCCAGCCCAATGCTGTCCTCATGAATGAAATGTTATTGAGATATAGTTACCAATCATTAGTTTTATATGTTATCAGTGACTACAGTGGCAGAATTGTGAGAGATCGTATGATCCACAAAACCTAATTTTTTTACATAAAAATTTACAAAATAGGGAAGACAATGGTCAGCATGAGAGTTGAACTGCATTTTGAGAAAACAGGCAAAATTTGGCTAAGTGTTACTAGAAGACCTTAAAGGGAATACGATACACAAGATCCAGATGGGAGAAGATCGTGGAGTTTGGTGGACACACATTGAGCACCAGCAGGAGCTTCATGTGCGAAGAACGCTGCATCTGTAAGGTTTTAGAGAGCAACATCTCTGGGGCAGGTGTGTGGTCCCAGCAGGTCGACAAATAGAGGAAAGATTGAGGATGGAAGGCAGTTGTATAACTTGTGATCATAAGCAAATATGCTAGCATATGACAGGTCTCTGTGTATTTTATCCTCTATATGAATGAGAAATTACTTACCATAATACTTTCATGTTTGGTGTTTATTCAGGAAGGAGCAAATATTAACAAGTCTCTTACAACTTTGGGAAAAGTCATTTCAGCCTTGGCAGAAGTGGTAAGTTTTGTACTTCATTACAAGCAGAATTTGTCTACTTAGTAAATACGCTTGATAGTTTTATGTTTGCCCATGAAGGCTGTCCTGTTTGGGCCCTTTCTCCTTTGAGAGCTTTCTAGGTTAGAGATTAGTATAACAGTTTGACTTTGTACTGAGAGTAAAGTGAGAAGTAGATGTGTGTAATGCTGGGGTGAAGACCTAAGGTCTGACTAGTTTTTAGAGGCTTGTTTATGATCTCACAAAAAGTAAGCATGTTTAGTGTATGTCCTTCTCCTGTGCATTCGTTTCTAGGTGGGATGCACAGTATCTTTTGGAGATTTTTTGAGCAGTTTGGCTTTGGCGAATGTTGTTGATTTGCGGGCCAGAAATATGTTTCCAAATATAGTCATAAGTTTTAATGAGGGGTCCGTGTTGTGGGAAATGCATCCTTATGCATTTGTCACTTTGGGGACCCATAATGTACGCTCACACAGACACGGTGACAGTGTGGTATACTGCAGCCAGGGTCATGATGGAAAAAAATAAGGTTAAGCCAAGCACAAGAAAAACAATGCAATCCAAAATCGGGGTAAACACACAAGATGTTGAGGCCACTGCTGGTGTAACGTGGTGCACTTTCAAAGTTAAAAACAACAACAAAAAAAAAAAACAAGATAAAACAAAACCATTTTTTTGTAAGTAGAAAAAAATTCTTTAAGTGGGAAAGAATACGGCACAGTAAAGACTCACACCAGTGACAGGGTCCCTTATTCTGCGTGTCATTGTACAGCACCTGCTGTGCTGCTGACAGTGCTTGGGTTTCTCTGCAGCAGGTCAGTACAAACCTGTGAGCAGTGCCTGGTGCTGTGCCCACGGTCTGTTCTGACGTAAGGATTTTCCAGCACTATTTCAGTGTTACAGGATGACCAGTGTGTACGGCCAGCAAGTGGAAGAAAATGTCACTGTAGTTTCATTCTTTCCTATCACTTAACAGTAAACACCAAAGCTAAGTTTCTTCACTATTTGGTTTACAAGCCAAAGGAAGTGTTATTCGTCACTGTGTGCCCTTGTTGAGAGCAATACTTCATTTAAGTCACTAAAAAGAATGGAATATTTTGTGTCTGTCTCTGAAAAGTCATAATTATAACTTCCATTTAAATAAAATACTGTTTTTTATTTGGAAGCTTACGCTCTGTCCTTATTCTCTCCTCTAAACGCTTTCATCTGCAGGATAACTGCACCAGCAAGGTATGGTGGGGAGTGGCGGAGACAAACTAGCTATAGAATCAACTCGTGGTTGTAAGTCCACAGGGGATGGAGAGAGGCATAAGCAGGAATGGAACTTTCAGAAATTTTCATCATGGTCTTCTGGCCCTGGAATTTAGAATGGCTATTGAGTGTGATCATAAATCATAAGACTTCTCATCAGAATTAATTTAGGAACATGATGTGCTTGGAGAAGGAAATAAGAATAGAGAAGACAGAAAGTCAAAGTTTTATGTCATCTTACAATGTTTGTCTTGGTGATATATAGGACTGGACTGTTTCTTTACACTTGAAAGTTCACCATATTAAATTTCTTTAGCATATTATTCTAAAACCTGCCTGGCTTCTTGAAATTATATGGGTTGAGACAGAATCTTGCCATGCAGTTCGGACTGACCTTGAACTCACTTTGGATCCCAGACTGGTCTTGAATTTGCAGGGATCCTCCTGCCTCAGTCCCCTATGGTCTGTTCTGACGTGGTGAGATTACAGATATGTTCCACCATGTCCAGCCTGGTATATATATATATAGTTTTAAGCTTCTTTGCATTATTTTATTTATTTCCCATAATGATAGGTCATGAAAAATTTAGAACATTAACTTTTTTCCTATTCTTTGATTACACATAGATAAAGTGTCAGCTGTAGAATTAGGTTAAAGTTTTAACTGCTTCTGGAAATCTTACTTGTATTTATCCAAAAACTATAGATTTTTCTCTTCCATATTTCTGTACAAATATTCTAGGATTTATTAAAAGTACTCGCACAATAATATTTAGAGCACATGATTGTTGTGAATCACACGAGGGAAATTGGAGATAGAGGCAGGATTTGCAGTGAAATGTTCTATTTTTTTCTTCTTCTTTGTCCTCGTCTTTGTCTTTTGAGACAGGGTCTCACTGTGCAGCTCAGGCTGGCCTTGTGCTCACTTTATAGCCAAGGATAGTCTTGAACTTGAAACAACCCTCCTGCCTCAGCCTCCCAAGTGCTGGAATTACAGGCATGCGCCACCATGCCTGGCTAACACTTCTCTTTTCACATATTTAGATTTGTGTATTTCCCTCATCTCTGTAATGATAATTTAGTAAAATAGTTTGTCTGTTTTGGTCTTCTATGCTTATCAGCAGAAAGTATATTATATTCAGAAACCTACCTGCCACTTCATAATATATGCATATGACCGTTCTTCATTTATATAGTCTGGGCCTCAGAACTATGAAGTCTGTTAGAATTTAATGATCTTTCTAATTTATCTTGTGTCTGTGCTCTCCTATTAATGTATCAACCACAAGAAAAGTTTACAGAGTATTTTCTGTATAATTTGTACATGATTTTTACAATCAATTTTGTAAAATGTAGTTTTGTACTTTGCATATGTACCATAAATTTTTTTTTTTCCTCCCTTCCTTCCTTCCATCCGTCCACCCGAACTTTGTACTGGGGTCAAACTCAGTACCTTGCTCTTGCAGGCAGTGCTTATACTGAGCGATCTTCCCAGAGATTGCATATATACCGTAAGATCAGACATAAATTTTAGTTTTCATGTAACAAACATACCTTTTGGTCAACCTAAGATATTTTTTCCACTGGGGAGAGAACCAGGCTTATTGCCTTCCGCACTCAATATTGGTTGAATGTCCTTACCCCAAAAGCCTAAAATCTGAAGTATTTCCAGAATGTGAAACTTTCTGAGCTCTCTCTCACTCTTGCTCCCTTTTTTTGCGGTACTGGTGATTGAACTCAGGACCTTGCACTTGCCAGGCAAGTGCTTATTCTACTGAGCTATCTTCCCGTCCCCTTTTTGAGCTCTTGTGTGAAACTATAAGTGGAAAATTTCACATCTGACCTCATGTGATTTGCAGCAATCAAAACACAGGCATGCTGAAATTACTGTAAGAATTTACTTTTAGGCTATATGTGTAAAACATAGATGACACATACACTTGGGTCCCATCCCCAAAACATCTTTTTTTTTTTCTTCAAAACATCTTATGTGTTTGGAAATATTCCAAAATAAAAAAGAATCTGAAATATTTTTTATCCCAAGCATTTCCCATTAGAAATATTTAACCTGTAGTTCTTCTTAGAGAGGTTAATGATCTAAGTGAACTTTTTATCTAACTACTGGAGAGCTTATTTTCTAGATCTGAGTAAATGTGAGAATAGGTCGGATTAATTGTAGAAAGCAAATAGAAAAGAAATGGCCAGAATTCTAGAATATTTTCAGATGGAAAGGTCTGCATTTCTTACTTATGTTCCTTCATTTTAGCAAATTCTTCTTAATTTTGTCTAATTGACAGAAATAAAATTAGAATATTTGACAAAACACTGCTTTTTTATTGTACTATTTGTGGTTACGGTGACTGATACTCTTTTAAGTTTTATAGCACTTTCGGTACTAATAGTGGGTAAGTGGCTGTGTTAGCTGTGTTTAAGATAAACTAAAGTCTTAGTTTTAGCTTTAAAGGGATAAACTAAAGTCTTACGCCTCAAGATTTTGTAGTGGAGCGAAAGTTTGTTCTGAAAGGCTTCATTCTTCTTGGAGCCTGCTACTAGAAATGCCTTTCTCGCGGGTGCAGTGTGCATCTGTGGCTGGAGTGAATAAAATCTTGTGCATGGGTTTGTTTGCATTGCAACAGATCAAACCCTGGGCCTTGAACATGCTAGGTAAGCATTCTGCTGCTCAGCTGCGTCCTCAGCTCAGTGTTTGTGATAAGAAATGGAATTTCAGTGTCACTTGCCTGCTCCCTTTTCTGTGCCACAAATCTGAGGTTAGCCCCCAAGTACTCATTTTGTAAATACCTGTGCTTTTGCAAAAAGCAGATTATCCTTTGTTGAACCTTGGATTATGCCAGGAATGGATTCCAAAACTGCCCCTTGCAATGCCAATCAGAAACCCTGGTTTTTCTCCATAGTAGCTTCTTAAGGCATCAGAATACACTAGCCAGCCAGCATATATCTAAGTAGTGATTGTCTGCAAAACGTTTGCATCCATTCGTTTTTGCCTCAAGAGGATCTGATTTTTCCATTTCAACACTACCTTTTCAGTAGTGGTTTTTGTTTTGTGCAGTGGTGATTAGAAAGGTCATGAAGAGAACATTATAAATGGATCCTTAAAATGTATAGAAAATTCCCAGCAGTCTTTACAGATCCCTAAATTAGCAAAGCACATCATTTTCCTAGGACTTTTCACTTTTAGTCCTTGTACTAATAGTTGGATTTCTTTGTCATAGTTAATTAGATAAGCAACAGCCTACATGGTAATTTTATGGTTGGCTAAGTAAATTAACTAAACAGCTTATGCTTACATAGCCAGCCTAGCAACACAGGATTTATATTACCCCTCTGTAAAAATTAAATTTGTTTTGGGGCCAGATATTAGATGATAGTGAGGCATTGTTGTTAATTTTGTTACGTATGCTTTTTGTTACAGCTCTTTTTTAAAAAAATTATTTGGTATAGGGCTCAGTACACAGCTGGGACTCATAGTGACTCCTGTTTTCAGCCTCCCTAACACTGAGATTACAGGCGTGTGCCACCACATCCTGTCTTGGTGGCCGGCTCAGCATGCCCGGGGAAGGGGGATATGAGGTTCCAGGGATTAAATCTCGTTCCCTGTGATTGCCAGTCCCCTGCACTGTCTTGCTGGCCTTATAGTTGTTGTTTATTAGAGACACATACCTATAGAATTTATAGGTGAAGTGTTAGATTTGCTTTAAAACAGTAACACCTGCAAAAGACTTGAACAGCATATTAGGAAACAGTATTATATTGCCATTAAGTTTCCTAAATTTGGTGGTTGTGCTGTGAAAGAATGTGCTTACTTTCTGATGTGTTTAGGCAGGTTGTCTACACCTTACTCCAGAATGGCTTAGGAATCTATAAAAGTATTTGGAGGATAAATGAAAGGTGAACATGGCAAAATACTAATAATAGTTGAAGATGCATTGTATTATAATTAGCTCATTGTACTGTTCACTAGGCTTTTGTGTAATAAAAATTTCCAAATAAAATGTGGAAAGAATATTTGCATGAGTTTTGTGTGTGGAAGATTTCAAACTGCAAATGATAAATTTCAGCAATGGATTACAGAATGAATTACTATAGTACTAATGGTGGATTGCTATTATAATTTGGTATACTTGTGAATTGTAAGCTGGCTTGTATTTTATATGAGGTTTTTTTTTTTTTTACCTTAACAATGCTAAGGCTGTTCCTTTCTTTTAATAGAGTAAGAAGAAGAAGAAAACTGATTTCATTCCTTACAGAGATTCTGTACTTACATGGCTTCTTCGAGAAAACCTAGGTATGTTGATTACTGGTATGAGTTAATTTTGTAGTTATCTTTTTAAAGCCGTTTATTGAATATCTTTTGTGGTTAGTTGTTCTCTGACTGTTTTACAGAAAAAATAATTATCTGTAGATACTTATGTTACTAACTTGAGTGCTTCTTGCTCTTCATTTTTACTCCAGACTTCAGCTTGTTTGAGTTATCTAAATCTGGGTGTTCTCCTGTGTCTCAGTTAGGTCAGGGCACAAACTGCAGAGCGGTTGTCTTCCTAACTTCCAGATTTGCTTCAAACTATTGGTCCTTCTCAAAGTTCTTCAAAATCTCTTGTTCCTCCAAGGGCACAGAATTAGACAGCACCAGCTTTTACATTGCCTTATTGCTGGTGTTTTGCGGCCTTCCAGTCCCTATCCTTTATTTAGTGTCCTTTGGGCTGTGTGTGTGTGTGTGTGTGTGTGTGGTGCTGAGGATTGAACCCAGGGCCTCCTGCATGAAAGGCAAGAGCTCTGCTGCTGAGCCTCATGCCCTGTCCTAGTACACTTTCTTACCCAGAGGGAGTGATGGGCTGTGTCAGATGTCTCTTAGAGGGGAAAGAGGCTGAAACTAAACCAGTGGGCTGCACCCCAACCACTGCCATCCCACTGCCAAGAGCAGCGTTGTGAGTGACTGAGATTTGATGGGAGTGGGTTCAGGAAAGAGTGGGAGCATAGGAACCAGGCCCACGGGATGCAGATGCTAAAATTTGAGTGTAACGGTGCGTGACTGGGGATATTTAGGAAAGTTGCTGGCTTTTGATTAACTGTTAGCATCTGAAATTGTGCTATCAGGATGGTGATACATTCAATAAAACTTTCTCAAATGAGACATTTGAGATATTTTTGACTCTTCTTAGGTGGCAATTCTCGGACTGCCATGGTTGCTGCTCTGAGCCCAGCAGATATCAACTATGATGAAACCCTGAGCACTCTGAGGTATTCTCTCCCAGCCTGAGGTATTCTCTGGTAGCCCCTCAGGCCACATTGCCACCGTAGGGCCTTTACCTCTGCTGTGTGGCGGTCCTGTAGACGGGAAAACATGAGGGAAATGAGTTTTACTATAATGAAATTTATCTTTTTATGGTTTACAGTTTTACTGGGAATGGCAAGAAATTTTTCATAGGAAAGATGTTCAAATCACATGTGGGATTTTCAGATAATAACAAAATTTTTATTATCATTTCTATAAAAAAGTATTCTCTTAGCACAGACTTTTTTTTTTTTTTTTGTGGAACTGGTGATTGAACTCAGGCCCTTGTGCTTGCCAGGGAAGCACTTATTCTACTGAGCCATCTCCCCGGCCCCCAGACTTTGTTTTTATAGAAACACTAAAGTTAGAAGAAATAACACAATTAGGAGTACATGTAGCTTTTAAAAAATCAACAGAATGTTCACTAGTAGAATACTTTTATATGTGAATAGGTTCTGTTACTTTAATCTGGAGTTCTCTTTTCTTATCTCATGTAGGTTTTTTTTGTTTTTGTTTTTTAACCAGGAATTGAACTCAGGACCCTGTTCCTGATAGGCAGGAGCTTATGCCACTGAGCTATCTCCCCGACTCCTCCCATATAGTTTTGATACAGTAAAAGAACACCGTCTAGTCTGACAAACTGGATTTGAGACCTCTGTGGTTTTTATTTCAGTTGTGATCTTGGGCAAATCACTTGTTCATCTGAGCTTTTCCTCTCATCTTTATAAGACTATGAAGCTATATGTATATAATTTTTTCTTTTTTGAGACATGGTCTCACAGTATAGTTCAGGCTTGCCTTAAGCTCATTGCGTAGCCCAGGCTGGTCTTGAGCTTGTGGCAATCTTCCTGCCTCAGCCTTCTTTTTTTTTGCGGAACCAGGGATTGAACTCAGGTCCTTGCGCTTGCCAGGGAAGCGCTTATTCCACTGAGCCGTCTCCATGGCCCTGCCTCAGCCTTCTGAGGCTCATAAAAATGTGTAATTCTCAGGATGTTTGATTTAGAAATAATGTTATTTTTGTTGTTGTTGTTGTTGTTTGTTTTTTGTGGTACTGAGGATTGAACTCAGAACCTTAGGCTTGCCAGGCAGGTGCTTATGCCCTTGAGCTATCTCCCCAGCCCTAGACATAATGGTGTGTTACTTATGAGAAAAAGAATACCCAGGAAATGGACATAATTTTTTTAAAAAAATTTAGATATGCAGATCGTGCGAAACAGATTAAATGTAATGCTGTCATCAATGAGGACCCCAATGCCAAACTGGTTCGTGAGTTAAAGGAGGAAGTAACACGGCTGAAGGACCTTCTTCGTGCTCAGGGCCTGGGAGACATTATTGACAGTAAGTGAATTAAGATCAACACAAAAATCTAATCTTCCTCTTCATGTTCTTATAATTAAAATACACCTGAAATTTAAGAAATTTAGTGCGTGTGGTTCCATAGGCCTGTAATCCCAGCACACGGGAGACTGAGCCACGAGGATCTCCACAGATTCAAGGCCAGTACATAGCAGGACCTTGTCTGGGGGGAGGGAGTGGGGACTGTGAAACTAGATGGTGGTCAAAATGGTTTTATGTTTTTCTTAAAAACCCCAGTGAAACCCAGGCATGGTAGTGTGTGCCTATAATCCCATCTATGGGGGAGGCTGAAGCAGTATAGCTTGAACTCATGGATTTGGGGCTAGCCTGGGCAACACATCAAGGCCCACTTCAAAATGTAACTAGCAAGAAGCAGTGCAAATGATCATGAAGTTTCTCTAATGTGTACCAAGCCATCGTGAATTTTTTCTGAATGTTAACTGAGAAAGTATAACTTTATAAAAATGTAACTTGGACCTTTTGTTGCATGTATTGGCAAAATTGTGTAAGTAATCCACTCCTCAAGTCTATTTTCAGGTAAGAGTTGCCTTTAAATGGCCTATGTTCCTTATGTTTTTATGAAGGAAAAGGTCCAATTCCTCAAGTTCTAGAACTAGACCTCTAGCAAATATTACTTTACACTATTGTTCTACAGTGCATCTTTTACAAATCTCACTGATGTGCCAGTATAATGTCAATCCAAAATTCTCTAATCTAGTGCAGTGGTAAATCTAGTGCTTCTGTAATCTCAGCTGTTCAGCTGAGACAGAAGAAGCACAAGTTTGAGCCCACCAGCTCAGTGAGACTGTCTCATTGAAATGGGAGCACGGAGCTCAGTGGTGGGGTGCTTGTCCACCGTGCTGTAAGCTCTGGGTTCAGTCTTGGAATGCCTCCAAGAAATAAGTGAATAGTTGAGTAGATAAGTTATCTTAAGTGAATCAAGTAGATTATTCAGATAGTAATCAGGATTGTTGATTATTCAGTAATGGAATAATACATTAGAATTCTTTGACAGTTATTCAGGATTACACCAGAGCTATAGGCATCCTAGGCAAGCATTTCTCTGCTGAGCTATATCTTCAGCCACCCATCCCACACCTTTTTTTTGCTACAAGGTCTTACTAATTTTCAAAGACTGGCCTCAAATTTGTCAATCTTCTGCCTCAGCCTCTGGAGTAGCTGCATTATAAGCATGTACTACTGTACCTGGTTATAATTTTTTAGTATAAAATTAGTATTCTTTGACATTCTGATAGATTTTCAAGACCTCTTTTAGTTTCATTCTTGCTGATTATTAGAGTCTGAGTTTAGATTAATGCAGCTTGTAAAATTAATTACATATTGTATTGACTTAATTCGGTGCCAAATGCCAAATGCTGCTGTTTCCTTTCTGTGTCACTGCTGAACCTGAACTCTGACCCTTCTCGTGTTTTCCCTCCTGCTTACCTTCAGTTGATCCGTTGATCGATGATTACTCTGGAAGTGGAGGCAAATGTGTGTATTTCATGTATTGGTTACTCCAGTATGCTGACTTTCTAATCTGCCTCTGCTGGATCAGCCTTAAAATGAGCTTTGCATGGCAGCGACGCTAACAGGGAAATCCCAGACAGAGCATGCTGTAGAGTCAGCACTTCTCTTATTTTTGCCTTTGTCCATTTAGGCAAAGTGACCCTTGAAGAATTTCAGTTTGTTTGAGTAAAGTTGAAAGACTTAAAATTTTCTTACTTGTTTCACGCTTCAGTTTTTCCCCGTGTGATTAAATGAAGCCCAGAATCTTGGATGATGAGGACAGCAGTGATGGCAGCTCACACCATTGGTGTTCCTAATGCACTTGAGAGTTACTACCCTGCTTACTTGTGCCTCTGCCTGACGTATTTGGGGCAGGAGTGTTCTGCGGTGTCCCTTCACCTGTAGCTGAATGATGATTGTTTAATAGAAAAATCATTTTCACTGAACCTTGTAAACACAAGCCTTTGTATAATTAATAGCATGATTTCTAGTTGGCCAGACTGTGAGGGAGACGCTGCATGTCTGCCAGCCCTCACCTCTGCTTAGGCTGAAGTGTATAAAGTATATGATTGAATTGAGGACATTTTAATTTTTTTTTTAAATGTATTTAGTACAGGGTCTACTGAGTCTCACTGCACAGATTGGACTTGTAGTGGTCCTCCTGTTTTTAGCCTCTGAAGGGCTGGGGTTACAGCCACGCACCACCATGCCCAGTCTCAGTGGCCTTCTCAGCGTGCGCCAGGGTGGGGCCGGCAGGGCAGAGGCAGGGATCAAACCCCTGGTCCTGGTGTTTGCCTAAGTAGGCGCTTTAATCTGCTGAACTATCTGGCTGGCCCTTGAAATGAGAACATTTTATAAAAGATCACACTTGAGGAAATGATTGCTTATTCTTTATAATTCATAAAGGAATTACTTTTAAAGACTTTTTTTTCTTTTTCTTCTTTTTTTTTTTTTTTTGGTAAACGGTAATTGAACTCCTGAATTTGCATTTGCTTGTGCTGCTGAGCTATACTTTGGCCCAAAAGACATGAATAAGGTTCACACTGATTTTTTTTTTCATATAGTTAGGCACATCAGACAATGGGGAACTGCGTAGGAGATTCCAGGCATAGTCCAGATTTGATGAGTTAGGTCCTGCAGATCCTGGACTGTTCTAATAACATGTGACTCTTGGACTGGAACAGCTCTGTCTGAGATTTTCAAAGCTGAATGATACTGGTGTGGAAAAGATGCCTTCTTGTTCTCGCTTCTGTGCGCAAGTTGCTGCTGCCAGCCTGTTGCAGACCTCCGAGCAGCTGTGGCATTTCCTGAGAAACCATGCATGACTAAGTTTTAAGTCCCTATGTTTGAAGGAGGGCAGCCCTGAGTACTTCTTGGCTACTGCTTGGATCTACTCTTAATTCCTTTCAAGGCTTGCATGTGTTCGCCAGACCTTCTAACCTCCAGCGTCCCACCCTTTCCCACCTGGCCACCATCACTTGGTGGCTGACTGGTATAGTTCCAGTCCCCCTTTAACAATATGCCTCTGCTTACTTTCCTGTGTTCTGTACTTACAGATGGTGGTTTTCAAACTGTCTTGAAGCGACTGCAGGCTTTAAAGAACTGTCTTTAATTAAATAGTAAAGATGAGTAGACCTAGAGAGAACAAATTATATTTTTTGTGTTATTTGTATTGCTTCATGTTATGTCCTTAATTCTTACATGAATTTTAAGCAGTGTAGGTTTTCTCAAATTTAAAATGAGCTAACTTAAGTATAGAAATGCACCTCTGGTGTTTATTGAGAACTATCACTGAGGAAGGAAACTATAAAAAAGTTAATGAACTTGGTGGTCGTGGACTTTTTAAAAAACAAAACTGAGGGGTGTTTTGTGTATTTTTTGTCTTTTTATGAAGAGTTTCATTACACAATTCAGGCTGACTTTGAACTGGATTAACAGACAAAACTAAGTTTAAAATAAATTTACAAAAAAAAAAAAGTAAATTTACAGTTCTGTTAGATACTTTAGCAAATGAAACTCAGTCCCTAAAACTGGAATATCATATTAGGAAGCAGGCTTCCTAATAATCCCAGGGTTGTACTGTTGTTTTCTTAAATTAGCAAATAACCACTCTTTTTATTTATTTTTGTATTTTAGGGAAGGGTCTACAGGGTGTACAGGGTCTCACTACTAGATCAGACTTGTAGTGATCCACTGTTTACAGCCTCCCAAGAACTGGGATTACAGGCGTATGCCACCACACCCAGTCTCAATTGCCATCACAGCATGCCCCGGGGATGGGGCCTGCATGGCAGGCCCAGGATCGAACCCCTGGCCCCTGTGCCTGCTAGCAGGTGCTTTAATCTGCTGAGCTATTTGGCCAGCCCCCCCTTTTTTGCCATGATTGATTGATAAGTGGAAACTACACCAAAATATATCACTTTGCTAATTGTTATTGAGGTAGTTATTGAGTTTTGAGTTGAGCCACATTTAAGCAGAATTCTGCTCTCATTTCTACAATTACATCTCTTTTTAAGACATTTTAAAAATCTTTAGGCATGTTGAAATCGTGTTATACAGAGGATAATATTATGTGTTCCGAGTTCTGTTTTAACTATAATATTTCCTTGAAAATTTTCCATAAAATACCAGCCCAGGCCAGTATGGAATATTATTGACAAATGACCTTAGTTTTCACTTTACTGTTACAAACCCCCAGAATTTTAAAATAGTGTAAATCTGAAGGCATTGTAGATGTGGAATGGTAGACTAGAAGAAGGTCGCATGGATGTTCTGAGACAGTGCCTGGGAGGCTCTGGTCACACCCTACCAGATACAGAGCTAATTCACATTGGAAGTTTGGAGTTTCTAAATTCAGAATTTATTCTTAACCTTTATGACAGCAGCATTAAAAAGACGTGTTTTAGAACTGCCATCTAGAACAGTTAGAACTTGTCTTTGTATTGTAACGTGTCTTTGTCTTGGAGCTTTAATGCTTTCCTCTTACACTGGTGTTCCTTCCTGTCTTTTCCTTCCTCTGCCCCTTTCCCTCTTTTTTTCCTGCCTTCTTTTCTTTCTTTGCCTCTCAGATCTGAAAGATTTTCAGAACAATAAACATAGATACTTGCTTGCCTCTGAGAATCAACGCCCTGGCAATTTCTCCACAGCGTCCATGGGGTCCCTCACTTCATCTCCATCTTCATGCTCACTCAGTAGTCAGGTGGGCCTGACGTCCGTGAGCAGCATTCAAGAGCGGATCATGTCTACACCTGGAGGAGAGGAAGCCATTGAGCGTCTGAAGGTAAGCCCTCGCTCAGCCTGATGCAGAATGTCTGTGGAGCTCCCAGCACAAGTAGGACTACAAGTCGCTAAAATTTCGACCTCCGACATGGAGAATTCTTTAACTTGTAGAAGTGTTCTGAAAAGGAATTTTCTGTTCAGTAAATTCATTTCTTTTCACTAAAATGCTGGACCCAATTTGACAAAGATGGTCACAGAGTAACTGATAAATAGATGCATACGTTAATTTGGGGGTAGCTTGTAAGTCACAGTGAAGTTGTTCAAATATAGAAGGATTTTTTGGGGGAAAGGGGACCGCTCAGGTTGCCTTCAGGGCAGGTCTGGTTTGGCTTGAGGATGAGGGGATTGAACCACAGCATCCTGAGCCTGACTGCTTTGTTTCAGCAGGCACTTAAACACCTGAGCTAATGGGCAGGCCCCCAAGTTGTTCAAATATAAATTGAGTTTTAAATGAAATAGAAACACTTGGTTAAAAAAAAAAAAAAAAAGAAAGAAACATTTGGTTTTGTCAAAATTTTGAATAGCCATTGTTAGTAACAGTAACATATAGTTAAAATTACGCTTGAACATTTGAGAGACCATAGAAAGTTAATTTGGCTATACTTGAAATTATACATCCTGGAAGTTCAGGGGAAGCCTTGATACCCTCTGATTTTGGTAATGGAGGGCTTTCTTTTCCTCCTGTGCTGCTGGTGCATGTGGTCTCCAAGGCCACTATGCAGTCACCCTGGGGCCCAGCTGTGCCAGTGGTGGATTCCCCAGCGTGTCACAAGCTGCACCGCTGACAGTGAGCTAGGCTTGGTAGTGCCGTTGTCACATGCTTTCCCTTCTGGTTCTCAAGTGAGGCTGATGACAGTGGTATAGGAAGAGCAGGCTTCCACTTTTTCTTTCTTGACCATCCCACTTTTCCCCTAAGCATTTTACTCATTTCAAAAAGAAGGTGCTTCAGAAATGAAAATAATGATCTTGTTTCTTCCCTCAGAAAGTAAAAGGGCCGGCTAGATAGCTCAGTGGACTAAAGCACCTGTTTGTGCAGACGCAGAGACCTAGGTTTGATCCCCGACGTGCCCTGCCAGCCCTGCCCCTGGGGCACACTGAGAGGCTACTGACACTGGGAGTGGTGGCGCGAGGATCACTATGAGTCCGATCTGTGTAATGAGACCCTGTAGACCCTGTACTAAATACGAAAAAAAAAAAAAAAAGGAAAATGAGTAAAGTTCTGAAATACCTAGGAAATGGGGGGCAGGGGATCTGTCCACTCAGGATTGCAAGCTCAGGGAAAGTTCTGCTGCTGGTAAAATTTGACTGAGATCTTTCCAAAGATCTTGAGCCCTGGGCAGGAAGGCCTCTTCATTCAGGAACTTTGTCACAAGTAGGTGTCAGTGTCCATGTGTCTGCAGGGCTCTGTTCAGAGCCAGGGCTGGAGCTAGGGGGCTTTGCGGAAGGAGAAGTGAAACCTCCTGCTATTTAACATAAAATGTTCCTTTTCTTTGCGGATTTTGAATCTTATTTTTTGCTTATTAAAAGACTTAGTGCACAGATGAGATTATCCTTTCCTTTGACAGTCATCCTGGTATAAAGAGGAAGTGTCTCCCTAAGTGCCAAGTGGACCAAACTAGAAATAATGTCAGATATTAGGAGTCAAGACATTAAGCTTGTTAAGAATTAGTGTCTTCCAAATAGCTTCTAAGGGAGAATGGTGTGGTTTTCCAGGGAACTCTTCTCCCATCTCCTTACTCCCGCTAAAACAAAACAAATCGTATTATTTTAATCAACAAATAAATCCCTCTGCTTTAATTCTCCTTTAAGCCAACATAAATGAACTCCTGCATTTTCCCTAGCTTTGTTCTCGAGAGAAAATGACTTCTTTGCAGTCTGGTGTTGGGGGCAACACAGCGGTTCACTGGAGCGTAAGCGCCTTCATCCTGCTCGCTCCTTGTGAATGGTGAGAACGCCCTGGGCAGGGTTGCCGTCGGGCTGCAGGCGATCACGTCTGTGTCCACACACAGCAGGCGTGCCTGAGACTCTCTAGGAACTGTGTCCCGAAGTGTGACACTGCTGAGGAGAGATGCTTTCGTGGAAAATAGAAACAGTGAATTCATTTTCCTGAATTTGTTTCCCTTTGCCTGTCTTTGTTTTTGATGTAAGATCAGTTGTTAAGGGTATGATAATTTTACTTTATTTTATTTTATTTTTTGTATTTGGTACAAGGTCTCACTATGCAGCTTGGGCTCATAGTGATCCTTCTGTTGCAGCCTCCCCAGCCCTGGGATTCCAAGCATGCACCACCATGCCCGGTCTTCGTGGCCTGGTCTTGGTGGCCTGGTCTTGGTGGCCAGCTCGGCACACCTGGGGCAGGACCTGCATGACACGAGGTACTGGGGATCAAAGCTGGGTCCTTGCGCTTGCCTAGCAGGCACTGAGACCACTGAGTGGCCTAGTATGCTAATTTTATTTGTGGTGCTCCTCCCGCTTCGTTCATTGAATATCCTTTATTTCCACCTGTAACATAAATATCTTGATTCCTCTATAATACTTTTTGGAAAGAGAGTGCTATGTAAGTGCTTCTCATTTTAAGGCATACTCAGAGTTTGCACATGGTAAGTCTATATTCTACCATTGAGCTATGTCTAGGCTCTTTTAAAATTTTACCTTGGGGCCGGGGAGATGGCTCAGTGGAATAAGTGCTTACCTGGCAAACACAAGGGCCTGAGTTCAATCCCCGGTTCCCAAAAAAAAAAAGAAGAAGGGAGCCAACCTGAAAGGCCCTCTTTGTTACCCCAGTGAAGTAGAATGAGTCAGTTCTATGCCAAGTGCTTTGGTCAGACAATAATGGACTATAACTATTGAATGTGTAAATCACAGTGTATAGTAAGTTCATCGAGGAATCATGTTTTAGTTCATATGTCTATATATGTAATAAACATTCAGTAGATGACTGGTAAGTTGTCATATCTATGGTTACATGAGGTTTAATACTAAAACCATCCATCCTAGTTACTGGGTTCTATTCAGAGAGGGGATTGTGGAGTAGTGAAACCTATGCGATAAAAGCAATGATTTTCTTCTAAAGTTTATTCTTTTTTTTTAAAAAAAAAAAAAAAAAAAAAAACCTATTTAGGGCCGGGGAGATGGCTCAGTGGAATAAGCGCTTCCCTGGCAAGCACAAGGACCTGAGTTCAATCCCCGGTTCCACACACACACACACACACACACACACACACACACACAAAACCTATTTAGTACAGGGTCTGTAGGGTCTCACTACACAGATCAGACGCATAGTTATCCTCCTGCTTTCAGCTTCCCACATGCAGGGATCACACATGTGCACCACCACACCCATCTCAGTGCACCCCAGGATCAGGGCCAGCACAGCACACCAGGGATCAAACTTGGGCAGCTGGGGAGATAGCTCAGGAGCACAAGCACCCGCCTGGCAAGTACAAGGTCCTGAGTTCATTTCCTGGTACCACACACAAAAAAAGCTCAAACTTGGGTCCCTTCCCTTTGTCTGCCTAAGCAGGTACATTAATCCACTGAGCCATCTGGCCATCCTTGAAGTTTATTCTTCTATAGAAGTGGTTGTCAGGGACTTGGGAGATGGCTCAGTGTCATAAGCATGTGTGTGACAAGCACAAGGTCCTGAGTTCGATCCCTGGTAGGAAAAAAAAAAAAAAAGTGGTTGTCAGAAAAAGCATTTTGCATTTGGGGATGTTAATATTACCTTTCCTCCATTTAGCACACATGCACACACACAGAGATACTGGCTATTCAGGTATTTTTATGAAGACTTAGAGGATTTATATGCCTAGGACTGACTTAGTTTTAGGCCCAATCTTTGTGTTTCTTACAGTATATATTATTTGAAGATCTTTAATGATTTATGCCCCAGATCCTCTGCTTCTTGCCTTCCTTCTTGGATATGGTATGTAAAAATCAAAGATTCTGCCACTTTAAAGGTGAACTCCTTCCTTAGGAATCAGAGAAGATCATTGCTGAATTGAATGAAACCTGGGAAGAGAAGCTTCGAAAAACAGAAGCCATCAGAATGGAGAGGTTAGAATATTAAAGTGTGGGACTGTTTCTAAGTTTCTAGGGAATCTGGGTTACTTTTATGGTCAGACAAGATGAAATAAAAGTTAAAAGCAAAGGACCTCCCTGCTAAAGCACAAAATAGAAACCAGTCTGGCTAGGGACTTGTGGTGTGGAATTCGTACTGTGAGGTAAACTACATATTTAAAGATTCTTTAGGGTTCCTATGCTTAGTAGTTAGCATACTACTTTTTTTTTTTTTTTTGTATTTAGGACAGGGTCTACAGGGTCTCACTATGTAGATCAGACTTCTAGTGATTCTCCTGTTTACAGCCTCCCAAGTGCTGGGATTACAGGCACACGCCAGCAGGCCCACTCTTAGTTGCCACCTCAGTGTGCCCCAGGGGCAGGGCCAGTGTGGCAGGCCCTGGGATCGAACCCCCGTCCCGTGTCTGCCTAAGCAGGCGCTTTAATCTGCTGAGCTATTTGGCCGGCCCTTACTTGTTGAGAATCAATAAAAATGGAACATACTGAGTGAAACAGTTTTTTATTTGCTAAAACTAGGTTGGTTGCCTTTGGCAAAGCACCCTTCTGACTACTGTCTTTCAGAGTTACCTTTTCAAGAACTTCTTTGGTAAAAGATATAGTTTAGGTTGTAATTTATACTTAAGAAACCAGTTCCTATCTTTTCCCTTAATAGAAGTTGAGGCAGAAGTGAATTCTAATGTACTGATACAATAAATACAACAAGAATGGTTTTTACTGGGTGGTATGGTGCATACCTGGTATTCCAGCTACCCACGAGGCTGAGACAGGGGAATGATACATGTGAGACCAGGTGGGCACCTTAGTGAGATCTTGGGACTTTAGTTCGGCACTATTTGGGTTTAGTTCCTCAGCATTACTCCCTTCCTGCCCACACTTCCCCCAGAATTCTTGTTTATTTTAGAGATTTTAAACCAGGATTTTAGAACAAGGAGAGTGGATAAGGGAAGATAACATTTGAGGAATGTCACATTTATAGATCATACTCCATTTACTCAAGTTACTTTCTGATTGATTTATTAGGGAAAGGTTCTAGAGAAATAATTCTTCCAAATAGATATAAATAGGTGTCCCCTTCTTTGCTTTTTCTGTGTTAATAGATGTGTTGTTTATGAATTAGTGTCCATCTGCATGGCAGAAGAGACAGGAGCGTGTGGTGGGGAGGGCTATGCTGGGGCCAGTCTTCCAGCCTTGATTATGCAGGCTCTCCACTGAGCCCTGTTCCCAGCCTGAGAGAGCTCTTGTCAGGGTAAAGAAAACTTTAACACAGGAACATACTTTAATTTATTTTAAATGTGCTGTGTCTCTTAAAAAAATAACTTTTCATTGATGAAATAAGCACAGTATCCCACATTTCCATTATCAACTTTAGACATGGCTGGTTGTTTTAGCTTTGCATGCTTTACTTCCCACTTCGTATGAGACTAATTGAATTAGCATTCTGGGGTTGATGTTCTCATGTACTTGTTTTCTTCTAGAGAGGCCTTGTTGGCTGAGATGGGCGTAGCCATTCGGGAAGATGGAGGAACACTGGGGGTTTTCTCACCTAAAAAGGTAGGAAGCCAGGTTGTAAGACTCAGCCAAACAGAAGCACTTTTGGGGTTAGGAGTGCTCTAGGTAGCAGAGCATCTGCCTGCCACCCATGAGGCCCTGAGCTCAAATCCCAAAACAGAAACACTTGTTTTGGTCAGTGGGACCCTTCATGTCTTTCAGTGATGAGATCTTTGCCTCCAAAGTTTCTCTTGCTTCAGTTTTGCTCATTTTGCTTTAGCTTTCTGTACTCCTTTGGAGAGAAATGTAACATGGACCATGTCCAGACTCAGTGTTGGAACCTGTTCTTGAGATTCTCTGTTACATAGGTCAGGACCCTGCTTGGGCTTTAAGGCTGCTGCCCAAAGAGGGTTTGACTTTCTCAGGCCAGCCTTAGGCTACAGGGGCAGATGCTAGTGGAGTTGGAGGTTTTTCTAATTTCTGTTTAACTGTCTTTGGCTGTTCCATTTCTTTATCCCCTCATCTGACTGCTTTTGTTTTTCCACATTTGCTGGCACTATCTTGAGTAGATTTTGGCCCCAAGACCATGTGACTTAGTTTTGGATTCCAGTAGGGTCCTCACCAAAGAAGGTTGGTTTTAAAAAAAAGAGTTTAGAAATGTTAGAATTAAATGAAGAAGATTTTTATTTTATTTTTATTGCTATCAGTGGTTTTAATATTTAAAATTTTCCTTAAAGACTAATAAACTAAAGTCAATGCCTGAGCCCATGGAAAGCTGTTGAAAATTATAAAGGGCAATGGCAGGGGTATGGGGACACTTTAATAAAAGTAAATGAAAAATTAAATCTTCTTTTGAGGTTTTTGCCCAGGCATTTACATACATTGTAATCAACCATCCTGAGAACCAGTATGTTTTAATATTTCCTGTGTGTAGCTAAGCTTGGATGTTATCAAGAGTGGGTCCTATTCTGCATCCCAGAACATGTGTATTTAAATAGACTGCATTGATGTAGTTTGGGAAGCCCTGAAGAGAGTGTTTGCTCTTCACTGTGGAGTTGTAACTACTCACAAAACGCGCTCTTCAGAGCCTGCAGGAATGTGAGAAGCCTGGGAAGCAAGCCGGGCCCTGCAGCCCTGCGGCTGCTGCTGTGCTCTGGTGTTCCTCGCTCCACATCGGTCGTTTCTAATCTCTTTCAGACTCCACATCTTGTTAACCTCAATGAAGACCCACTGATGTCTGAATGCCTACTGTATTACATCAAAGATGGAATTACACGGTATATTTGTTTCTGGTTTTGAGAACTTAATATTCTTCTTTCTCCTAGATAATTAAATAGCAAAAGGGAAATTGTTGACATTTTTTGATAATATTCTGCTGTTTATCTTGCCTGAAATAATCACAAACTATCTTCTCTGCTCTTTCCAAGTTATGTGTGTAAGTAGAACTACTTAAGAGCAGACCCAAATAAAATTTTTCTTCCTGGGCTGGGGAGATGGCTCAGTAGAATAAATGCTTCCCTGGCAAGCACAAGGACCTGAGTTCAATCCCCGGTTACACAAAAAAAAATATCTTCCTTTTAACAATGTGCATGAGTTCATGGGAGCGGTTGGCCACGTATGAGAACAGAATTTGCCATCAAAAGCTTTGAATCCAAAGAGGCGCTACCTTTATCGTACATAGCAAAGGATACTATCTGGGAGAAAGTGGTTCATTGTGTGTGAGTGCTCTTTGTGTCAGAATTTTCCTGGGAAACACTTGCTCTTGTGTCCAGGGTTGGCCAAGCAGATGCCGAGCGGCGCCAGGACATCGTGCTGAGTGGGGCCCACATTAAGGAGGAGCACTGCATCTTCAGGAGCGAGAGAAACAACAGTGGGGAAGGTGAAGTTCCTTGCTGGAGCTTTTCCAGCCACTTTTGCTTCCTGTAGCATGAGAAATTCTCAAGACTTGGGATTCCCAGTTTCTGTTTGTGCTGCTTTCTTGCACAGTCTGTTATTGAAAATGGAGAAACCTGGGCTGCTTATAAATACAGGGACAGACATAGCTGCTTTACATGAAAATAACATGGACAAAAGGAGACCTTTTGTCACTGCCAGGAACTGAGCAGGACAAGGGCAGTTAGGATTGGTCCAGAATGTCAATCACGGAATGGAAAAAAAGAGAGGAGTAAATACCATGGGGAATGGGCAATTTGAAGAACCTCAAGTCTTAGTGCAGTAGAATTTATCTAAAAAGAAAGAAGAAAGTCAGCCTTGATTTTTGCCCAGGTTATTAGCAAAACAGCAAAAATATAATAGTATTTTGGGACCTGACTTACAGTTCTTCCTTAACCAATCTTCAGTTTTCTTTAGCATATGATTCTTTTGTAACCAAAAGACTGTACTAGCTTTTACTCTTGAGCATCTGTTTATTTCTTATGTCCTATACTTAACATTTCTGCTGTGTTCAGTGTTACCGGCTAAACTGTCAGGTATATTTTATATATTCTTCTGAGATTTGTCACATTTAAATGTTTCATCTGGGCCTCAGCCCCTAATAGCCTTATACTGGCACTCGTTCTAGTATCCTAAAAAGGAACTCTCTTCCTTACCAGACGTAGGTGCTTCAGCCACTTGTGTGGTTGTAGGAATCTGTTGTGGTTCCCTCAAGTCTTACTAGGAAAATGCTTCCCTTTATGTGATCGTGGTGGGCTGTGGTGGTGACAGGCGTTTGTGTTCCCCCAGCTATCGTGACTCTGGAGCCCTGTGAGCGCTCAGAAACCTACGTGAATGGCAAGAGGGTAGCCCAGCCTGTTCAGCTCCGCTCAGGTGCGCCTGGGGATGTTGAGGTTTGCGGCAGTGTATGTGTGGCTTGTGTTAAATTTTGACTCTTTGTTTTAAGAGCTGAACTGATAGTTGACATTATGATATATGTTCTTTTTAAAAAAAATTATTTACGTATTTGGTACAGCATCTTGGCACACAGGTCAGACTTGCAGTAATCCTTCTGTCAGCCTTGCCAGTGCTGGGATTACAGGACTGTGCCACCAAGCCTGGTTTTGGTGGCCAGCACGGCTTGCTGGGGATTCTGAGGCTGGCATGGAATGTGGTACTGGGGATCAAACTCAGGACCTTGCACTTACCAGGCAGGCACTTAAGCAGCTGAGCTCTCTCCCCAGCCCTAGGGTATATGTTCTTATAATACTTGAAAAGCTGTCTTTTTTGTATTGGAATGAAATTATTAAAATTGATAATACAGATTTAAGCAGTGATTCTATAGGGCTGGGTGGGGTAGCATATGCCTGTAATCCCAGCTACTCAGGAGGCTGAGGCACAAGGATTATGAGTTTGTAGCCAGTCTGGGCTATCTCAAAAACCCAAAAGAATGAAATAATGGGTGAAAGAGTATTTAAAAATTGATGGGGAGAGGGCCTGCCCCTTAGCTCAGTTCTTTAAGAGCCTGCTTAAACAGTCAGTCAGCTCAGGTTGCTGTGGTTTGATCCCCAGACCTCAAGCCAGCCAAACCAGCCCTGAAGGCATTCTGATTGAGCCAAAATATAAAAAAAATTTAAAACTTAAAAAAAAAAATGATGGGGAGATAGCTCAGTAGAATAAGCGCTTGCCTGGCAAGTGCCCTAAGTTCAATCCCTGGTTCCGCCTAAATAAATAAATAAATAAATGAGTCAGTGATTCCTTGATTCTGTTTTATGCTAGGAAATCGTATCATCATGGGTAAAAACCATGTTTTTCGTTTTAACCACCCGGAGCAAGCGCGGGCTGAGCGGGAGAAGACTCCTTCTGCTGAGACCCCCTCTGAGCCTGTGGACTGGACATTTGCCCAGAGAGAGCTCCTAGAGAAACAAGGCATCGATATGAAACAGGAGATGGAGAAAAGGTAGTGGGGGACGTAGTCACTCCCCAGGTGACTGGCTTAAACAGCATTTATGACACTGTGGCAGTTTCACAGTTCTGTTTTGTTTTGTTTCTGTTTTTCCTTCCAGACTACAGGAGATGGAGATCCTTTACAAAAAGGAAAAGGAGGAAGCAGATCTTCTGTTGGAGCAGCAGAGACTGGTAGGAGCCTCTCCTGAGTCTGCTAACACTAGGGAGGGCAGCTGCTCCCGCCCGGCCCGGTTCTCAGTTGAGTTTATCAGGCTCACTGGTGCCATGTGCCACTCTTTCCTTTCCTTAGTGGAGGACTGAATCTCCTGGTAGCTGTAGTCTGAAAAACTATATAGAGCCTCTTAGATCTGAAAGTTAAATCTTTATTTTTATCATGAGTGAGTGATTTTTTGAGGAAGTAGTTTTTCTGGTGCCTTTGCCTCTTGGTGTAGTGGTTTTTGAATCTGCATCAGTGGTGGTCCTTTTTAATGATAATTACTTTGATTGTTGAATTCGATGGAGTTTGCCTTGGTTTTGTTTCTGATCACCTGATAGTACTAATTCTCTGCTCTTGGGCTGACTTGGGGATTGTTCTTGTGCTGGCAGATTTTTTTTTTTTTTTTTAGTTAAATTGTGTCTAAAATGTTGCTGCACAGTTGCATGTGTTAATCCTTTTCTGTCCCCCTGCATGGAGTCTGAATTCTCAATAAAGTTCTCAGTAGCATGTGTGGTAACAGTGGGAGCAGGGGCCACACACCCACCTCAGACAGGATGGAGGAATTGCCGTCCTCCACATTGAAAAAGGATTTGGGGTGCAAAGTCAGTTGAGGGTCCCAGCTATAATGCTAATGGCTTTAGCATTTTATGCTAATTGACTTTCCAGGGTTGATAGAAATGGAATCTCATGAATAAGTACATTGATCTGTTAGTTCGATTTTCACTTTTAAAAGCAACCAGTTTTGATTAACAGTGCCTTGGTGTAAGAAGCTCTTGGGCATTCATTTGATACACCATGGAAATAGTTCAGGAAGTTCTTCATATTTGAAGCTTCACAGGCTCCTTTGAAGCTAAAGGGGCATTAGAGAGAAAGCTCCCCCCGAGCTGGGGATTGAACTCAGGCCCATGCGCTTGCCAAGGAAGCACTTATTCCACTGAGCCATCTCCCCATCCCCGGAAGCTTTTTTCTTGAACATAAATTATGGCATGTAAATTAAACAACCCTGCTTGCTTTGGAGAAGAAACTCTTAGGACATAATGGGCCAAAAAAGCCAAGAACTAGAGCAAGAGTAGCCTTTTCCAGGGCAGCTCGGCTCTCAGGCGGGCAGTGGGTTAAACCAGTTTGTTTGGTATCTTGGAAATTATAGTAAAGCCTCCAAAGGTATGGAATGTAAAGATGAAGAGTTTGGGACAGATAATGTCAGTGTTGCAGGTAGAGCCTCTTTGTGGGACCCACTTGGCATTAGCTTTAATGAAATAGATTTATCTACTATATGATTAGGGCTTAAAAGGTTTGTGACACATGAAGGAGCCTTTTGTGTTACAGCTGTAGTATAATCTAACAACATGCCTCTGATAGTTTGTGAGATCAAATGAGGACATATGGTATAATTAAGCTCTATGATTAACAGTAGTGTCTTATATTTATATAGTGCTTAATAATTTACGAAGAGCTTAACACCCTTCATTTTACTTGACCCTTAAAACAGTCCTCCTTGGTAGGTGTGTACGTAAGATTCTATGTTATTATCCCTAGTTTATAGTCAAGGAAACTAAAGGCTAAAATAATGCTGTCTTGCCCACTCTTAAACACCTGCTAAATCAGATCTGAGGCTTCATCTTGGGTCTTCTGACTTGCTTTCATGTTCTGTTCCTTCAAGCAGTGCTTCTCAGCCACCTTGGAATCTTGTGGAAAGTCGATGTTGAGTGAGGAGGTGTGGGGTGGGACCCGCAGTTGTGTGTTCCTAACAGCTCTCTGGTGAGGCCAGTGCTACTGGTCCATGACTTGGAGTAAGTAGGCGTGAAAGAATAACGATGCCTGGGACTGTCCATGACCCAGAATTAGTGAACATTAAATAAAGAGAAAGCAACTGTCTCTAAGACGTGCTTACTTTGTGGGGAACATTCAGTCTCCAGATGATCAGGTTCTGGTTGTCATTTGCTCTGTGCATCTGAAAGCGGAGTAGGGTTTCAGGAACATTTCTGCATAGCATTAAGGTTTCTTTCCTCCCTCAAAGTCTAGCTGTCTATTTCACCTAAATCTGTTGATCCCAAGAGAAACTGGAAAACACTTTTGCTTAAAACATACCTATCAGTAATAGTACTGAGCAAAAGTAGTTTTATGACTCAATATTCAACCAGTACATATCCTGTGAGTAAAGACTGACAGGATACAAAGGAATTATGTTCCTTCCCTGGCACCCCATGCAGTACCAGCTCTGCCCTCGGGCAGGCTGAGCTGGCCACCGAGACCCGGCATGGTGGTACATGCCTGTAATCCCAGCACTGGGGAGGCTGAAAACAGAAAAAGGAGGATTGGACTCGTGATGATCCTCTGTACCAAATACATTAAAAAAAAAAAAAAGCCAAAACCCAAAAAAACCCAGAAGAATTATTCAGTAAATATTTAGTATTTATCATATAATTATTTTTTGTATAATGGCAACATTAAAAATGGACTTTGGGCTTATAGGCTTCTGTGGTAGTTCCCCAAATGCATCCTCACCATTTTGTGCTTGAATTTTCACACATTTGGGTTTCTCCTTCCATTTTTATAGTCATATAGAGTCTCTTTAGGAGACTTACTTTGCACTTGGTATACCGAAGGATTATTTAATAATTTGTAAAACAGTCAAACCCAAATGGGTGTTTGAACCTGATAATCAGTGAATCTAAATACGTTAAAATCTTTTGGGTTTTTTAGACATGAGATAGGACTTTATATTTTGTACATAAACTTCGCATAAAGTTTTTCGTATCGTGGCCACAATGTGATACTCCACAGAGCCAGTCTGACAGTGTTTTAAAAACAAAACTATGGCTGTCTGATTCAACTTGAATTCTTCTGGAATTATGTGGACTCATATTTTTATTTTAGAGTTTAAAGATGTAATTTTTATCTCTTACACCTGATATTAAAGCAGTGATTAGAATAGTTGTCATTTCCTAAATTAGACAATATTCATTTCATCCTTAAGCAATCATAAAAGAAAAATCATCAGGGAAAAAATGATAGCTGTCAGTTATATGGGAAGAATCAAAGAGAGTGTACATTCTATAAAACTCAGTTAATACATGTTTGCTGAAACAAGCCTGCTCACCTACTCTTTTTCTAACCTCTGTTAACATCATGTCCACCTACATTAGCCATTCTACAGGTCTCCTTTTGCAGTGCTGGGAATGGAACCCAGGGCCTTGTGCCTGCTTGGCAAGCCCTCTGTCACTGAGTCACACCTCAGCCCTGTTCTGCTTCCTGAAACTAAAAGTGAAAAAAAAAATCTAGAATCTATAAATATAGCTACCTATCTGCTTTTGTTATCAAATAGGTGAGGATTATTCAGTGGGTTTAGTATTTATTTATTTATTTATTTATAGGCCAATAGAAATAATACAAATCAGTAGTAGTATCTTCACATTCAGGGGGCCTGCTCCTTAGCTCAGTTGCTTAAGTGCCTGCTTAAACAAAGCAGTCAGGCTTAGGATGCTGTGGTTCAATCCCCAGATCCCCAAAGTAAACCAGACCTGCCCTGAAGGCATCCTGAGCCCACCACAAAAAAACAAAAAACAGTCCTTCACATTCAGAAGCCAAATTATTGTCATCTTATTAAAGTTTTTCTGTCCCTAGATTTTTGCTCTAGAAAACAAGATTCTATTTTTCAGTTGCAACCCTCCCCGCCTTTTTTAAAAAAATCTTTGCTAGACCTATTTTTGGCTGCCACAACCAAGAAGACTATTAATCATATTTACTAGATTATTTTAAATTATCTAGCATTTTCTTTCTCTTTTTCTTTCTTTTTTTTCTTTTTTGTTTAGGGAAGGGTCTACAGGGTGTTCTCACTACTAGATCGGACTCAGAGTGATCTGCCTGTTTACAGCCTCCCAAGAGCTGGAATTACAGGCACATCCCACCATGCCCAGTCTCCATTGCCATCTCAGCATGCCCCGGGGGTGGGACTGGCAGGGCAGGCCCAGGGATCGAAACCCCTGCCCCTATGCCTGCTTGCAGATGTAGCATTTTCTTTTCTACAACTTTTATTTCCTGAATGGAAGTCTTCCTAATGCTGATACATATATTAATTTTGAGTCAAGCTACCTTTGAACTCACTGTTTTGGCCTTAATTCACTGTGATCCTCCTGCCTCAGCCTCCTGAGTGCTGGGATTATAGCCATGTACCACATGCCCAGCCTTGTTGTATATAATTCTAAGTCCAACATTGCTTTCATATAGATTGAAATTATGAAGATTTGAGTGTGTTAAGAGCAGTTGGTTATTAACTAACTAGCCCCTAAAACTATGTTGTTGTGGAATTCAGACTGCTGTTTTAGTCCTAAGTAAAGTTTTTTGGAAAAGAGGTAATGGTACACAGCTGGAGAAACAACAGAGAAACATTTTTAAGTGGATCCATTTTACAGGTGCACAATGTAATCTTTGTCTTAATTGGAAGAGTTGTTCCTTTTAAGTATGCCCCTCAAATGACCAGAAATGCCTTGGGTTTTCTATACAGAAAACATCTCTTAAATTATATTTATTAAAATATGCTGTTACCTGGGGAAATTTATGTTTAAATGGAAGTGTATTTGCCTACCTTAATTTTTTTCTGGTAATTTATTTCTCAAAAATTTGGAGGTGAGATATTATTGGGTTAAGTGTGTAAAAAACAAAAACAAAATAGATCCACTACAAGGATTCTTTTTTTATCCTTCCTTATTTTCTAGGTAGCAAACTGTAATATACAATTGAAGTAGATTAATTTAACATGACAGAAGAAAATAGCAAATCCTGTATGTTCTCATAGAAAGTTTAGTTTCAAGGTCCTTTCTTTGCTTGCCAGAAAAAAGAATTTGGTAATAAGCACCTTGTGTGATCTGCTAATAGGGATTCTTCACACTTTTAACACCATCCCTGTTTGCTTCTTTTTCTGCTTTCTCATGTAACTTTTTCCTAGGGCTGCTCTTTTCGGTAAAGCTAAACAAACTTGGCATCCTACAGCCTTACTAACCTTTGTTAATCCGCCTGCTCATCACGTTCTGTATGGCATCTGTGCTCACTCATGAGGGAAGGAGATTCTGGAAGAAGCAACAGCAATAACCAAGGCAAATGGGGGCAGTGGCCGCGTGGAGGGGTAGCATGTGCTGGGAAGAGTTTGGCTGGGTTTCCTGAGACAGTGGCGATGTGGCCTCACGTGGCCTTGTGGGCTGAGCACGGGAGATTCATTCTCTGTGTCAGCCCTGCTGACAAATTCAGCTACAGATTCATCACTTGAGCCAGCAAGCGAAAATTGGGATCAGGACTGCAAATCAGCAGGTCTTTATAGTAGCCGTGATAGCAGTCTGCGTATGCATATGTCTTAGTGGACTGCCACATCATTTAGGGGTTTTCATTTTTGTTTTTTGATTCGGTTGGTTTTTTTAGTTTTGTTATTTTTAGTTTGGTTTTTAAATTTGGTTAAGACTTTTTTTTTTTACTTTTATTTCTTTTGCTTGCTTTTTCTTCAATTTGATTTTCTTTTTTTTACATTTTAATTTTGGTTATTTTGGGGCCATTTTTTGATTTTGTTTTTCCAAAGGACGCGGATTCTGATAGCGGGGACGATTCTGACAAGAGGTCCTGTGAAGAGAGCTGGAAACTGATCACTTCTCTGAGAGAAAAGCTGCCTCCTAGCAAGCTACAGACAATTGTTAAAAAATGTGGCCTCCCCAGCAGTGGGAAGAAGCGAGAACCAATTAAAATGTATCAGATCCCCCAGAGAAGGCGCCTGAGTAAAGATTCCAAGTGGGTCACCATCTCAGACCTTAAGATTCAGGCCGTGAAAGAGATCTGCTATGAGGTTGCACTCAACGATTTCCGGCATAGTCGGCAGGAGATCGAAGCCTTGGCCATCGTGAAGATGAAAGAGCTGTGTGCCATGTACGGGAAGAAAGATCCCAATGAGCGGGACTCATGGAGGGCAGTGGCCAGGGACGTGTGGGACACTGTTGGTGTCGGGGACGAGAAGATTGAAGACATGATGACAGGTGGTAAAGGTATAACAGATGTAGATGACCTCAAGGTTCACATAGACAAGCTGGAAGATATTTTGCAAGAAGTCAAAAAACAAAATAATATGAAAGATGAGGAGATTAAAGTCTTAAGGAATAAAATGCTCAAAATGGAGAAAGTCTTGCCGCTGATTGGGTCTCAGGAACAGAAAAGCCAAGGAAACCACAAAGCAAAGGAGCCCATTGGTGCTGGTGTGAGTGGCAGCCCTGAGAATGACAGCAGCAAAGGAGACAGCAGAGACCTTGGCAAAGAAGAACGAGTTTCCCAGCTGATGAATGGGGATCCAGCTTTCAGACGGGGACGACTGCGTTGGATGAGACAAGAGCAAATCCGATTCAAGAACCTGCAACAGCAGGAGATAACGAAGCAGCTTCGCCGGCAGAACACGCCTCATAGGTTCATCCCTCCTGAGAACCGGAAGCCCCGCTTCCCCTTCAAGAGCAACCCTAAGCACAGAAACTCTTGGAGTCCGGGGACACACATCATCATCACAGAAGATGAGGTCATTGAGCTTAGGATTCCCAAGGATGAAGAAGGAAGGAAAGGAAGTAAAGAGGAGAACCAAGAGAAAGGGGGAAGAGCAGCTTCTAAGGATCCCCAGTCACCATGGGGCTCTCAGGGAACGCGAAGTCAAGAGCACATCCAAGTTAGCAAGCAGCATGTTAATAATCAACAGCAACCACCTCAGCTACGCTGGAGAAGCAATTCTCTCAATAATGGCCAGCCGAAAAGCACGCGCTGCCAGACATCCATCTCCTCGGAATCCTTACCCTCCCACCCTGGCCAGCCCACTGCTGACCTGCAGACTTTCCAGGCCAAGCGCCACATGCACCAGCACCGGCAGGCTTACTGTAGTTACCACACTGGAGGTCAGGCCGAGGGCAGTGCAGCTGGGCCCTGTCAGAAGCAGACTGACAAGCCCAGCCACTGTAGCCAGTTTGTGACACCTCCGAGAATGCGGAGACAGTTCTCAGCACCCAACCTCAAAGCTGGTCGAGAAACCACAGTGTGAATAAACTACTGGACAAACTTGAAATCGTAGTGGAGGACACAGGCACTGTTAATGTTAGTCATGGTCTGAGTTGGTTCTACCCTTGGCCTTTGAGTTCCTAGTATTTACATTGTGATTTTAATGTTGTGCTCCTACAAATATTAATTGGTTTTACATTGTTAAAATGTACAACACTGGTAAATAGTTCAACACCTTTTCTTTTATCCCATCAATGGGCAGTTTCTGGAATTCTGGATAAAATATTTAGACTGAGACGTCTTCTGAGACTTTTTACCTGCCTTGGTGCCTAGGTAATTAATATGTGTACTTACACTGACTTGTGCTATTGGGTGTAAGTTTGTTCTGCTTTTAGCCTGCCTATAAATTGATCTGATATCCAGAAATATCTGCCTCTTAATTTATGCAGACATTCAAAAGGGGAATTTGATATGTAGTATTCAATGTCTGTTATTCCCCATAAATATTAGAAATTAGTTAAAAAAAAAAAAACCAACATGTGTCTGTGGACATAGCTTTGGATTTGTAATCCGTGAGTCTCTTTTTAAATCTAATTGGAATTGTCAGAATTCTAAACTCAGTGTCTTCAGATATATTTTGTAGTACACAGCTTTGCATCTCCCACAGAACCTCCACACCTTATCCTATATTTTACATAGAACTGATTCAGTGTATTTTTTTAATGTGTCAGAATACATATTAAATTTGTCACAATACTGAAATCTTTAAATTGGCACCATATCTGGGTTTCTGTCTGTGATTTACAGTTTGAGGTTTAATGTGTCATTTCATACACAGTTCACCAAACTCATGTTGCCAGAAATACCAACAAAACACTTGAGTGCTTTGAGCAGTACCTAGATGTTTGTAAGGAGATGATTTGGTGGGAAAAGGAAGCAAGGACATGGGGAGAAGCCTACCAGACACGGCTCCTTTCTTCTTTTTGCTAGTGGGTGATGAAATAGTCATTGATTGTTATCACTGGTTAGATCTAGCGTAAGGAAAGGGGTATCTATAATCATCTTTTGGTCGACAGTAGTGATGCTCACAGACACTCAAGCAAGGAAAGAAGTCCTGATGAGCGTGTATCCTATCAATACCTCATTTGACTGTGTCGTGGTCTCAGTTTGCCTCACTGGAGAATCCACTAAAGAAAGATTGATTTTAATGAGAAGAAAAGACTAGTTTCCTTCTTCATCTCTTGAACTGGGCGTATGTTTTTCTGAGAGGCAATGTGAAGAGCCAGAGATCGCCAGACTGTGCAGTGCTGAAGGTCTCTGTGTCCCACGAATCACCCATCAGACACATGTCTCCCAAATGGCGTGAGAAATGGCAGCCAACGTAGCAATTATCATTCAAGAAAGCCTTCAAGATTGTGATTATATGGTTTATTTTTTCTTTGTGTGTGGGCACTCTGCTTTATTAGAACACATTATTTTTAATCATAATATTTTTTTCTTTGCTTCCGAGAACATACTTTCTTAAGGCACAGAAAGTTGCTTCCAATTCTAATTTTCTTTTCCCTTTAGAAAGAGAACCTTTGGGGGATATTTTTGCTTGCCTGGCCAGAAGAGTTCTAGTCTCAGCAGAGGTCTCTGTGCAGATGGGACACGGGTGAATGGGGTACTTGCGGTGTGCTGACCCCATCGGGATGACAGTGCCCTGTGTATCTAGTTTGAGTGTAGTCCTTACAGGCTACTTCAGCTCAGTCATGTCAGTGTATCTTTGGTACACCCAGTTGTCCTTCTTTATTCTTCTTTAGGCATAATTATGATAGTCCTTTCTTGTTGAGAAATTCATTTTCTAATATTAAATTCATAATCACTTAGCTTTTAACTCTGTAGTAGAAATGGGCCCTCATCTCCCTAACTCGAGATGACACCAGCAAGGCACAGCTATTTTCCCGCTCCACAGTGGGGAGGCCTGACTCTCCCTTGGTGACCAGGTAACACTGGAGTAAAGAGGTCCTTAACATTTGCATGCACAAATGTGACTTGTGGTAAGGACTATACCCAGAGCAACACTCTAAAGAACTGAGCTTTCTGTGCCCTTGCTTTGCTGAATTGCTTGGACATCTAAAAGAGCCCTTCATTCTGTAAGGGATCAGGAAGAAGTAAGCCGAGGTTTTGGCAGCTCCCATAGATGTCCCTTCACACATTTCAGAGCAAATGCTCATCTTAAAGAGTAACTTTGATGAACAGAATGTCTTCATTGACTCTAAATAAGTAACTAATGCAAGCTGACATGGTGACACATATCCATAACCCCAGCACTCTGGGAGGCTGAGACAGGAAGATTACAAGTTTGAACCCAACCTGGAAAACTGAGTGACGTAGCAAGGTCGTGTCTCAGATTTAAAAAAAAATGTTACAAGAGTGGGGCTGTAGCTTAGTTGGAAGGCCCTGGGTTCTACCACCAGAACCACCAAAACAAATGAAAACAGCAAAAATAACTTTTGTGGCGTACTAATACAGGCTAGCTTTTTTATCTGGTCTCTCTCCATAAGCTTACTTTAAAACCCAAAGTGAAGTGGTCACCATTAAAGCATTATTTCATTGTTGAGGTATTGCTAGCTGTTTCAATGAAATGAAAGAAAACAGTGCTTACACGAGTGAAATTTTATAATCTGACATTAACATGAATGTAGAAGAGTCTTAATTAATTGGTAGTTTTGCAAAACAGTGAGGTAGATATTCTGCAGAAAGTCTAAACCAAAGGGCATTTCCTTTACCTTTGCTTCTAATTCTTTCTAGCACAATTAATTGTTTACTTGGAATACAATGACTGGGGATTGTTTATTATATGGAAGTGACCTTTCATGCTTCAGGTGCAGGGTGATGCTTAAAAAGCAAAAAGACAACCCTGTGTTTGTTGCCACTGTGTCCATGCTAAATGCTGTCAGGCTACAGGAAGCTGTGTAGACACCCCCAGTCAGCTCTTGTACTGGTGCCTTACTGGTCCTTTGCAGACTTGCCTTAATGATTTGCGTAAAAGACCGGAAGGAGGGGACACTGCCTGTGTCCTGCTGTACCTTAATGAACAAGCCTTTGTAGGCGCAATACAAAGCAACTATTTGTTCTATGTTGTTGGAGCCAAAACTGTTATGAGCAATATTCATAACTGTCCCGTTTATGTCATCTTTCCCAGATTTCGAGGTCTGTTCTAGATATAGTTTGGACTACTTTAGGTTTGGAATATAATGGAATTCCTCCCGTTAGTACTGTAAAATGAAGTTGTGGGGTCGGGATGCAGCTCAGCGGCATAGTGCCTGCGAGTTCAATTCCCAGTACCAAACAAAGTCATGAACCTTGTCACTGAACTATGGATTTCCCCCTCAGTTTCTTAAAACAATGCTTGAAGATTGTCTTTGAGTGTATGATCTGCCTTTTCAGAAAGAGTGCGTTAGTTTGTAATGTTAAAAAATAAAGTCCTCATTCAATAAAAGTTGAAATCATCTGTTAAAAGTGTGATTTCTCTCTGTTGGGAGGAGGGAAAAGTGAAAGAAGGTAATGCTAATTAAAAATGGCCTTGACTTTTGTCTATTGCTTTTTAATCTGAAGATTGTTGCATACTAAATCGTTTTTTAAATTTCTACATGGACTTGATTCTTTTCAAGCTTTTCTATTTGCTGTCCTTTTCTGTTTAACAAAATTCTCTTATACTGGATCTTTAAACCTTACATTATGCTCTATTTCTCTTAAAAGTCTTTTTCCATATAAGATGAATAAGACTGTCACGTCCTGAGCTGGGCGTGGTGGCACACACCTGCAGTCCCAGCGCTCAGGAGATTGAGGCAGGAGGATTGACAGGAATTCAAGACCAGCCTACAAAGTGAGTTCAAGGCCAGCTTGAACTGCATAGTGAGACCCTGTCTTTAAGAAAAGTCACTTTCTGATCCGAGTTCACTTGTGTAAACAGTGCTTTCATTTTTTCATTAGTCATGATTCAAAGTTCTTATAAATGAAGTAGATATAGTCCCTTTATGTGCATAGAAACTAGATTTTCCAAAGCTCTGAGTAACTACAGGTTTTCTTCCCTTAAACCTCAGTTTTCATCCAGCAGATTTTTCCTGGTGTGCTAGAGAAGAAACAAGACCAAACCGCATCTTCTGGAGTAGAACATTACATTAGTGTCAGAGTTAGTTATTCATTGTTGAGACAAAGTACCTGACACCCAAAGTTACAGGAAGAAAGGATTATTTAGTTGGCAGTTTGTAGAGGCTTTAATCTATAGTCAGCTGGCTCTGCGGCAGGGTGGTGCGGCACACAGTTCATGTAGACACAGGTAGCGGAATAAGCAAGGGACCTTAGCACTTTTTTTCATCCCTTTTTTACTCTAGGCTACGAGCATAGGGCAGTACCAAGCCAATTAATAGATTGATTTAGTCAGCAGACACCCTTAATCCCAACATCGCACACACTAATCAGCCACCTTTGACTACATAAGGCTTTTGAGAGACTGTTAAACACAAACTGTAGTAATTACTTTTGTTGAAATTATGAGCTTGACATTTTTTATATTGAAAAATGACACAGTTATGCATTGCAGAGTAGAACACAACATCGAGTGTTGAAAATGAGACTTTGAGCTTTAGAGAAGTGTCACACAGAAACTGGTATTAGTCTTCTTCAGGCCTCAGCAGTTTTCCCTTCAGGTGTGTATTTCTTTGGGAGAAACTGGTAGGAAAGTTCCCAAGACCTTGTCACTGCCAGGGAGACAGGTAGCTGCTGACACACTGGGATATACTGAGTGATCGTTGTGTGTACAGGGTGAAAGTCACATCAGGAGGGGAGAGTGGCAGAAGCTTTTGGAGGTGAGGGGGGGCTTTGAACCAAGAGCAGAGTCCTAAAATACAACTGAGACAGTGCCATAGGGAGAAGAGCCGGGGTGGGGTGGCAGGCTGCAGGTGAGGACAGGGAACTGCAGATAACGCCGCATGGTCAGAACATTAGAGGTGCACTGTAGGTGGGGAAGCTGGAAAGGACAGGCACTAGATTGTGGCCTTCAAGGAGGTCTATTTTGTTTTTATTTTTTCATTTTTGAAAAATCTTATGCATGGTAAAATCACCAGGTTAAACAGAGAGCTCGATTTATTAGATTTATGTTTAGAAAGTCCATGGTGGTCGGAGCCTAGAGGTTGGGCCCTGCATGGGAAGGCAAATTCAGAGAGACAGGAGCCAGCTGGGGGAAGTTCCTGCATGAGCCAAAGGAGAAACGGTGCTTTCCAAGCAAGACCGAGAGGGGACTGAGCAGTGGGCAAAGGTAGAAGCTGTTTGAGGCTAAGAAAAGGTGTGTGGGACTTGAGAGGGCCAGAGCGGAGACTGTTGCCACAGTGTGGCTGGTGTGCGCAGCTACTGCAAGACTGCTGTGTCCTTGGGTGTGGACAGCTCCCTTCTCCCTCCCTATTGCTTGTTCATTATAATCAAGCAGGCTGCTAATGTGAAAAAGAGCCTAACAAGAAAACGCAGAGTGGTAACATTGATTTTTACCTTAAATATCACCCCTCAGAGATACCCTTGTCCCCCCAGAGAGCTAAAGTAGCCTAACTTGTCTCTTGACTTCTGTTCTTGATCCCTGCAACCCACTGTCCACCTAGCAACCAGAATTTCTTTTCAAAACAGCTCACACCCTGTCAGTGTCCTCAGAGGCTTCCCACTGCGCTTACAAGTAGGCGTCCCTGCCTTTGCTTACAGGCTCTACCTGTTTGGCTGCTTGCCCACCTCTGACTTTCTGACTTGCCCAGCAGATGCTCTTACCTTTGTACCTTGAGTGTGCCGGTTCCCCCTCAGGGCTCATGCACTTCCTCCTCCCTGCAGTCCCTTCCCAGCTATGCTTAACTCTCCCAGGTCTGAGCCATACACCATTCTGTCTGTCCCGGTGCATCCCAGATCAGCTTTCACCATGTTAGTAATGATGAGAATGGAAACTCAGCCAAGGTAGTACCCTGTCTGTTTTGTTCTCTTGTCACATGCATCTGTAGAGCAGCTTTCAGATTGTGAGGAGCACCAGCACTCTGGGGTCTTGGGAGAGCTCAGGCTGCTGGGCCCACCCGTAGGTTCTAGTTCACAAGCACAAGGTCTGCAGTGAGCTGTGACATTTGCATCTCCAAGCTTCCAGATAGTACTGATGGCTCAGCAGTGACCTTTGGGAATCATTGATCTAGAACTGAGGTGGGCAAGCATTTTCTGTCAGAGGCTGGATAGTAATCTTCAGGGCTTGGTAAGCCACATGGTTTCTCATCGCCTCACTTCTGCTCTGGTAGCATAGCAGGCAAGCATTCATGGGTAGTCTGCAGGTGGACTGGGACTGCTGCTTGCTAGTATAACTGTTCCCAAGAGCAGCTGCAGGGCTGGCCCACAGGCATGACTTGCCAATCCCTAATCTAGAGGATGGTCCCCTTTGAGAAGTGTGTGTCTGATCTGGAAGACAGATGTGTGTCAGATATATATTTCCTGGCCTTGTGAAGAAACAGCCGCTGGAGAGAGAATCACACTAGTAGTTACTTAATACTTGGTGACAGATGCCAGGAGGGAAAGATACAAAGAACTCCGAAAGGTCGCAGCAGGTGCCTCCTAGCTGATAACCATTTGTTTCGCTGAGGAAAAGCAAAATCAGAACCATGTGTGGTGGCACGCTCCTGTAGTCTCAGCAGCCTGAGAAGCTGAGGCCACAGGATCACAAGTTTGAGCTCAGGCTGAGCAGTTTGACAATTTAGTAAGACACTGTCTCAGAATAAAAAATTTAAAAACATCTGGGGATATAGCTCAGTGACTTCAATCCCCAGTTCTGGGCACATGCACAGGGTCATGCGTGCATGCGTGCACACACACAGATGCATGTATGTGCGTGTGCACATGACAAAATGCAGAAAACTGTCTCGGTGCTCTCACTCCCACATGCATTCATGTGTAATGTGGCCCCTGCACCCCTCTTGTTAGTGGGCAAGCTGTCACCCTTGGCCCTGCACTGGCTCCTTGCAGGCTGTACTTCCTTAGGGATTTGCTGTGTCTTTACCCCTTCTCTTCCGCACTGGCTTCTCCCCTGGATTGTCTCTGCCACCACACAAGTATGTCTTTTTTCACCACTTTCACAGCTGCCGCAAGTCTCCTGTGAGTCACCACATGGATTCTCTGTTCTTTCTCCTAGAAATGCTCCCAGAGAGGGCTTTCCATGCTGTTTCCTATTGCCCACCTCTTGGCCTGTTGTTTTTCCTGTCCCCATTCTTGCCTGAACTTGTATAGTCAGTCTTATTCTCAGTTCCCAGGTGAAACCCCGATCTTCCTGGTGACAAACCCAGGGGTTCTTTTCTCCTTCCTCTTCCTAAATCAATCTCAGTCTCACCCCTGTACTTCACACTGTGGCCCGCTTGCTACTTCTGGGGCACATTCTTCTCTCAGCTTGTTTCTTCCCCCCTCACCAGCTGCTCCTTTGTGGTCTCTGAGGCCACTGCTTTGGCTCTTTCTAGATCCCCACCCGTTGCACCAGGTGATCCCCTGCGTTCCTATGTCTGCCTTCATTTTTACAGTGATGATGACAGTAACTCATGTGGACCAAGCATGTACAGAGCTTGCCAAAAAATTGTATATACACTTCCATTCACCACACTAATAAATGTCTGGAAGCTAATGGTCAACACTTTGAGCACCTCTTGAATTGTAGAGGCCAAAGGTAACTTGCATTAATCTCATTATGTCTCAAAAAGTTTAGTACTAAAATATTGATACAAATTTTTCTTTTCCTGATGTACATATATTTTTGGCAGGCTCTATTTGCTGTCACTGGCCCACCACAGGACCCCTCTTCTGTGAGGCAGGTGTTGGTATTTCCATTTTACATACTTCCCTAGGCTCACAGCTACTAAGTGGGGGAACCCAATTCCCCCCAGGGAATCAACCTGCGGCCCACCTGCTGCCCTACTGACTCACACGTCCCCACTCCAGCCTGGGCCTCTAACCTGAGCTCCCAATGCAGCCACTTAACTAGACTTGACATCCAGAAGGCTGCAGGCACCTCACATTTAAGCTAACCTGTGGCAGCCCCCTCGCCAAAACCCCCAGTCATGCTCTTCTCCTTTTCCCTCACATCCCAGGATCAGATTTTTAGCAGGAGCCTTTTCCTCTGCCTGTAGAAAATATCCCATTACCACTCTCTTTTCATCACTGTTATTATTAACACCAGGCCACCCTGGCTCCCCTGGGCACTGCAACCTGACAACTGGTCCCTCTCCACCACTGGAGTTACACCGAAGCACTAGTAGAGAGAGGGGTTTATAAGGCATATGTGAGACCACCTGCTGGCTTCCTTAGGATAAAATCCAGTCCTTGTCCTGGCTGCAGGCCTTCTGTCATCCAGGCCCTACCCACCGTCAGCAGCATCTCCTGAGCCTTGTCCTTGCTCTGCCACTCCACTGACACAGGATTTTTGCTTCCCTTAAACACACTTGACTCCTTTGCATTTCAGGGTCTTTGCAGTGACTATTAGTGTTACTTTGCTTAGCTCACGCTCCATCCAAAGGACTGCAGTGTACTTGCTTCAACTCTTCTTGACCATAGTATCTAAGTCTCCTCCTGTTCTTTTCTTCTGTTAGCCCCTAGTGTCTACCTTTCTGTATCCTTTTTTTTTTTTTTTTTTTTCTGTCTTTTTGACACAGCATCGCACTATACAATTCAGGCTGGCTTTGAGCTTACTTTGTAGCCCAAGATGGCCTTGAAGTCTCAACAGTCCTCCTGCCTCAGCCTCCAAGTGCTGAGGTCACAAGTGTGCACCACCACGCCCCACATCTTCAGAGTGCTTCTCTTTACTAAAGTTGTAGTGAATATCTTGTTCACTGTTTATCATTTCTCTCCCCCTCAGCGATGAGATCTTTGTCTTATTGACCTCTGTGTTCCTAGCATGGGCCATAGAGAGAGAGCACAAAAAGTATTGCCGAATGGATGGGCTGATGGGTGAATGGGTGGATGGCTGAAAACGTGTGCCCCGGATTTCCTGAGTCTAGAGGCCATTGCCCCCAGCCCCATTCCTTAGCGTTGTGCTGTGCGAGAAAGTTACTCCCACTTCCTTAAGCCTTTTTCTTTATCTTTAATGAAAGACTAACAGTACTCTTACAGATAAAGTTAGGATAATCCATGATAAATATTAATAGCGTGTGACATAGAATAAGCTTATAAACAAAAATGGGCCCTAAATCCCGGTGCTCTGGGAGGCTGAGGCAGGTAGATTGCAAGTAAAAAAGCCCAACTGGGCACCTTAGCAAGACCTTGTGTAGGGATATAGTTCAGGATAAAAACTCTAGTTCAGTCACTAGTAGAGCAGACATAAATAATTTGGGGCTTTTTGAGGCAAGGTCTTGATGCATAGTTCAGGATAGCTCTGAACTCACTATGTAACCCTGGCTGGCCTCAAGCTTTCAGCAGTCCTCCTGCCTCAGCCTCCGTAGTGCTGGGATTACAGGCATGTGCCACCATGTCCAGCTATAGGCTTCAGGGATTGACCTCAGGCCCTTGCACTTGCCAGGCAAGCACTTATTCAACAGAGCTATCTCTCTCCAGCCCCCTACTTAGGATTTTTAAAAAATGTAAACAGCCTTTTTTTTTTTTTGGTGGTGGTGGTACTCAGGACCTTCTTGCCAGGCAAACACTTACTGCACTGCGCAATCTCCCCAGCCCCAACTTTTTATTTATAAATATAAACAAAACTATATTATTGTTTTAGTGTGCTTTCCATAAATGTTCTTGTTTTAAACACAATGTTCTTGTTTTTAATGGGCAGAATCTCTATCCCTCTTGGAAATATCTAACCCTTATTTAGTTTTCCTGGTAACAAAACAGCCAGGCTTGTAAGCAGCCTGACTGGGGAAAGGAGTCAAGTCAAGCGATGGTATTTGTGCTCCTGACTGCTGATCAAAATGTAGTTCAAGGGTCATGGAAAATCACTTGCTATCAGTTTTACTGCCCCTGAAGCACAACTAGAACCTTTAAGGGCTGTTACCTCATACCTCAACTAACAGGATCTCTGGGTCTTACTGTAATTGGTAGTTTGACCAGATTATAAACTTGTTCTTGAGGAAGCCTCAAGGTAAAAAATTGGCAGTTTTTTTTCTACCTGGTGATTTTCATGTAAACTAGCAGTCTTTCTCTCTGCCAAAAGGATATAATGTAAAAATTTGGAGGGGGGAATACTGTCTCCTTCCCAACTATTTTGAAATTTTAAACATGTAGAAAAGCTGAAAAAATAATACACTGAACTTCTCATTGCTTTTTTTTGTGAATAAATTAAAAGTAGTCGATAAGTAGCCATTCAGCCTCCCCAGCACTGGGATTACAGGTGTGTGCCACCACGCCCAACTTAGGTGTCCTGCACAGTGGCACGGCATGCGGTGCCGGGGATCAAACCCGGGTCCTTGCGCTTGCCAGGTAGGAACTTGGACCACTGAGCTATCTCTCCAGCCCCTTCATTGCCTTTTATCTTCTGTTTTGAGTCACAGTCCCACTAAGTTGCCCAGACTAGCCTCAGACTTGCCATTTTCCTGCCTCAGCCTCCTCAGGAGCTGGGACTTCAAGTGTGTGCCACCGCACGCAGCAAAGGTGTTCTCTTACTATCCTTATCCCATCTAGTAAACTTAGTATCAGATAGTGTATATAGTCTATGTTCACACTTGCTTATTTCAGAAATACAAATGCGTAGGTAGAAGTATGCATATGTGTATCTACATTTTGATCCAAGATCCAATATTTATAAATTGCAGTTGGCTGTGGCTTTTAGATCTTTCATTAGATTGGTACTTTTGAAGAGTATAGGCCACAACCTCATTTTCTTCAAACCAAAAGATTCGGTTTAGGTTAAACGTGTTTGGTAAAAAGGCCGTAAGGTAACGTGTACTTCCCATCATATATGTAGACATAAAATACCAACTTTTCCTATTACTGGTAATACATTTGATTAATGTGATATATTCCAGCCCTCTTCATTGTGACTGTATTATGTCCCTTACTAATTATAACTCTCTGGAGGTAGACTTTGGTTTGTGTGAAATCCTGTTTCCTATTCATTTTTCACTTTTTTACTCTCTTATTATTTATGATCCTTGCCTGATTTACTTACATCTGAAGTTGTACTATGAGGGTTTTCGGGGTGTTTCGTTTTACAGAAGAGCTTTCCATTTTTGTCCTTTCAGTATCACCACAGATTCATGATTCTTTCTGTTCTCTGTTTCTTTTGTGTTCTTGCTGTATTCTTTTTCTGTTGTTTTTCTGACTTTTGGCCAGTGGGAGCCTGTATCCTTTTAAAATGGCTCCAGAAGGGCCGAGGATGCAGCTCAGTAGTAAACATACCTGTTTAAGGGTTGTGTATCTGTTTTGTGCTTTTTACATTAAAAAAAAACAAGAGTCTTTTCATCACCCAAGAATCATTTTTTACCCCTTCAAGGTGATATTGCTCTTACTGAAAATGCACGAAGCCAGGAATAGTGGTACACACCTGTAATCCCAGCCATCTCTGAAACAGAAGGGCCACAAGTGCAAGCTCATCCTGGGAAACGTAACAACCTAGCAAGACTCTGCCTCAAAATTTAAAAAAGTAAAGAGATCTAGGGGTATAGCTTAGTGCTAAAGCCCCAACTGTTCAATCCCCAGTAATAGGAGGGGTTCGGTGCCTGGAATAGTTAGAAAAAGGAGGAGTAGATCTGACTTGTGATATAGTCATACATTTTATAATATGATAGCATACTTGTAAATTCTTCTGGAATAACAATATAATGTCAGTTCTTTCATTCCAGTAGCATTGTGGAGGTGTGGGTTACCCGCAGGCCAAGCTCACCATCCACTATAAGACCGTCATAGTTGACCAACAGGACGCTTCAGAGTCTACAGTCCTAATTCCTTTCTCCTCCAAACAAATCATTGGGATTTGGGCAGTACTGGTGAATCTAATCTTTTCCAATATGTCTTCTCTGGAATTACTTCATGTATAAGATACCACATAGGCTGTCTTAATGTTTAAGAGACATGTGCATGTTTCTCTGCAAGCATTCCTTTGTCCTGCCATAACTCCAAATAAAGAACCCCTTGGTCCTTGAGGGATACAGAGCAACTGCCAGGAAACAATTTTTGCTTTCTGCAGTGCAGATTATCTTTAGTGCCTTGTCTTCTCTCTCCTGGGTGTTTCTCTGTATGGTTTTACTATTTCCTGCCTCCCCCTCTTTTCCTGTCTTTGTCCTTCGCTTTCTCTACTCCCTCATTGCTTTCCTTTGTCCTGTGCTTCCGATTTCCTTCCTCCCTCTCCTACATGTTATCTCCTTTCTTTCCACTCAGGACTATGAGAGTAAATTGCAGGCCTTGCAGAAGCAGGTGGAGACCCGATCCCTGGCTGCAGAAACAACTGAAGAGGAAGAGGAGGAGGAAGAAGGTGAAATCCAGAGACCAAAACTTGCTCTTACATCTTTTGCATCTGTATTATCAAATTCATCCTTTGCATGTTACCAAAGCTGGGTTCCTCACATTTACTGTGTTATTGACCTTTCAAGGAGCCCTTTTAAAGATGAGGTAAAAGATGCTCAATGCTGAGAACCCATGTGTGTTTAGGGGTTGGGGCAGGGTTTCACTCAGTCTCCGTAGAAATCTCAGGAAGCTTATGTCTACTGTCATAAACAAGGAGCACAATCATTGTTAAGATAGTGTGTTCAATTTGTAGTTGATACCAGAGATTCTCTGTTGACAGCTTTGAAATGCATCAGGCTGTGTTGAAGCCATAGCTGGCCAACTTCAGATTACACTGCCCCCACGCTGGCGCATCTAAAGTTTTCCCCAGTTCTAGCCAAGTGAGGGCTTCACTGCTTTATCATCTTGCAATAGGAGCATTCATCCTCCTTCGTTTACTGCCTCGCCCCTCAGCAGTCTCAAGCTCTAAGTTAACTTTGAAGGAACTCTTAATATACTAAATTCTTCATTTTTAAATATGTAAATACAGTATGACCTTTCATTCCTATATTAGAAAAAACATGAGACCTTGTCTCAAAATGAAAAAGAAAAAAATGAGGAGTATAGCTCCATTCAGGTGTCCTCAGTTCATTCCCTAGTAACATACACACACAAAGAAAAGCAAATCTATTTCTTGACCTACTATTTTAAGTAAATAGTAGGGAGAACTGGCAAATAACATGATGGGTGAGCCAGGCGAGGGAGAGACGCAGTTTCCTTACACTTGTGTGATCATGTTGGCTATGCTTCGTTTGTCCTTTCAGTTCCTTGGACACAACATGAATTTGACTTGGCGCAGTGGGCCTTCCGCAAATGGAAGTCTCACCAGTTCACTTCGTTACGGGACCTGCTCTGGGGCAACGCCGTGTACCTGAAGGAGGCCAATGCCATCAGCGTGGAGCTGAAAAAGAAGGTACAGTAGGTGGCAGAGCGCTGGCCACCTGGAGGCAGCACGGAGCCTGGATGGGCTCACCTGCACCCTGGCCTGGACGTCGCCTTGCCCAGGGCGCCCAGCCCTGCTCCTGAGCCCTGCTCTGTCCGGCCCTTAAGAAACCCTTCCAAGAGCAGTGTTGGCCTCTCAGTTTGCAATGGAAAACCTTATGTGTTCCGTCCTCTCTCATTGGTGAAGGACTGGAAATGCGTTCTCTGGCCCACCTTTCAAACTCTTGTGAAGTCCCACAGAAATCCTCACCCACTCAACCAAAATATATTTAATGAGGTTTTAGTTTGTGCAGAATTACCTTGTAAGGCTAAAGAAACAACATCTTCAGATAGCTTAGTTTGAAAGTAGGATTATTTGTAATTTGGATTATTTCATGTTCAATATAGTGATGACCTTCTCCCCCAGTTGGTCACAGACTTTGTTGAGCGTTCACTACATGTGTCACCTCTTCCCTGTTGGGCACAGGCTCCTGCCTTGTCTGCAAAGCTCCCCTCCCGTGGCAGCTCCCCTGCCGTGGCAGCTCCCCTGCCGTGGCAGCTCCCCTGCCGTGGCAGCTCCCCTGCCGTGGCAGCTCCCCTGCCGTGGCAGCGTGGCTCTTCACGGCTGTCCGTGGCATGCTTCCCCTCAGGTGCAGTTTCAGTTCGTTCTGCTCACTGACACGCTGTACTCCCCGTTGCCGCCTGAGCTGCTTCCCACTGAGCTGGAGAAGACTCACGTGGATAGGCCTTTCCCTCGCACAGTGGTGGCTGTGGAAGTCCAGGATCTGAAGAATGGAGCCACACATTATTGGTCTTTGGAGAAACTTAAGTATGAAGACATTCCTCTGTGCTGCTTTACTTAGGAAGTGATAGCAGATTGCTCGCGTGGCTCCTCATGCTCTCCCCACCTAGGGATACAGTTACTTTCTTTTCTGAGCTGAGGGCTGTTGCCAGCCCGAGTGCTGCCATCATCCCTTCTCTTCTAAGTGAATGAGCCCCACTCTTCCAGCACCTCTGGTATTCGTAGTTATTTAAGCTTGCTCTCTGTAGCTTCTTCTAAGTGCTGGATGTTCCACTTCCATGACATTTAATTCTAGTTATCTTTTCTGTCCTGGACCTCATGATGACCAGTAGGAAACAGGGCGAGTATGACCAAGTTCCCTTTACGTTCAGGCTGGTGAGGTAACTCCCATTGTCTGAGTGTATTTGAGGTGTCACAGAGCATCGAGTTCCGTCTCCCCTGGGCTGGTTGCCTTGTTAGAGGCTAGGTGGCCATTCTTGACTTTTGGTGGCTTCTCTCTAGACTCAGACACCTAACATAGTGTTTTGGCCTTCATTTATTTTATTGATTTTTTTTTTAAAGATTTACTTATTGAGGCCGGGGAGCTGGCTCAGTGGAATAAGTGCTTCCCTGGCAAGCACAAGGGTCTGAGTTCAATCCTTGGTTCCACAAAAAAAAAAAAAAAAAAAAAGATTTACTTATTTATTTGGTACAGGGTCTCTATGCAGCTCAGACTCATAGTGATCCTCCTGTCTCAGCCTCCCCAGTGCCTGGATTATAGACGTGTGCCGCTGCCACTACCACTGCTGCCACCACCACTGGCCGGCACAGCGTGGGCCGGTACAGCATGTGATACCAGGGATCAAACCTGTATCCTTCCACTTGCCAGGCACGTGCTTAGACTGCCAAGCTATCTCCCTGGCCTGGCCTTCATGTATTTTTAATAACATGAAATAGTGGGAGTAGCTTCTTCTAAAAATAAAGTCTTTCCTACGTGATTGTGCACACCTGTGATCCCAACCCTTGGAAGGTTGAGAGAGAAGGATCACTATGGGCTTAAGGACACCTTGGACTGCATAGTGAGTTCAAGGTCAGTCTGAGCTACATAGCAAGGCCCTGTGTAAAAAAAGCTAAATCAATCAATGAAAAAAAAGTTAATGTCTTGCATAGAAGATGCTTCCAAAGAAAAATTTTAATGCCACCTCGTGCATTAATCCTGTATGCTTCCTGTTTGCTAAATAGGCAGAGGCTGGATTTGATGCGAGAGATGTATGATAGGGCAGGGGAGATGGCCTCCAATGCCCAAGACGAAAGTGAAGCCACCATGACCGGCAGTGATCCATTCTATGACCGCTTCCATTGGTTCAAGCTTGTGGGAAGGTATGTGATGAGTTGTTGTTGTCTCCTTTAGGAAATGAGTGCTTTTATTTTAATTGTTTAAAACTTCAGATAGTGTAGAACGTTAAAGGGAAAAGAGTCATCACATCCGCTTGCAGTTCCTGTGTCACTGGGTGTGCTCCTCTTCAGCGGTTCCAGTATGCGTGTTGTTTTGACTCTCAGACTTTCAGCCAAAGTATTTGACAGTCTTTCTTTCTTTCTTTTTTTTTTTTTTTTTTAAGAGACAGTATTAGGATGTTTGTTTTGTTTTTGTTTTTTTTTTCAGAACCAGGGATTGAACTCAGGTGCTTGCGCTTGAGAGGCAAGTGCTTATTCTACTGAGCTATTTCCCTATCCCCTTGACAGTCTTGCTTGACTCTGAATGTATTCATGAAATGTTTTGTAGTTGATTAAATAGACTGAGAAGAAAAAAACTTATGTCTATATTCTGCACAGTTTAAAAGTAATACTGTGTCTTTTACCAAATTGCAATCTTGCCATAATCTGATTTGTTCTCACCGTTTGAAAAGCAGTTCATTCCATTTTAAGTTTTTGCCAAGGGTGAATTGCAAAGTGCGTGCTTCGGCACCCTCTGGAGCCTTTCTGTGCATGCATTATGTTCAGCATTTTATGAAGCCAAACACTGGGTCTGTGAGTTGATATTGACTTAAGTTCTTAGAAGTTTAGGAATTTAAAGCCAGGAAAATAAATAAGTAAATAATAAAGAAAAAGGAATTTAAAGCCAGGGAAATTTTAGTTTTGAGCTTACTGCTTCCAGATTTGGAATTGTTTCACATTTACAAAAATCTTACAGTGGTTCTTAAAAGAACTAGATAAAAAGCAGCTGCTAAAGTAATAGTATGTTGTAGAAGTGAACTCTTTTCCACTCCACTCTGATAGGAGAGATTTTTTTAAGGAGTTGAGTTGGTCAGTGTGACCCAAGCAAAGCACATGCCGCTGCGCTGGGCCATTGCCTCCGTTTGGTTTTCTGTTCCAAGGTGATATGAGGATTTGGATGAACGCTGAAAGCCTTATCTTTTTGCCTTCATGTTGAGTGGCTCCTTTGAGGCCTGGATGCTGGCTGATCTTTTGTGTGAACTGAAAAATATAAAAGTTTTATAGCACAGTGCACACCTGGAATAGTCCGTTTGTGGATTTCCTTAGCTTTTCTTAATCTAAGGATCCGTCCTGGTAGAACTGTTTCAGCCCGCCCTTGTTCCCTTTCACCTGATCCAGATGATTTATGCTTATTTTATCCTTTTGCTTTTCTATTTGCTTTTACTGTGTTGATTCCTCAGTGAATTCTGTGCTGGTGGCACCTTTGGCTTCCTGTTTAACCAACTCTTCCTCTCTCCCTGGCTGTGTTACTCGGCGTCTTCCCTGGTGTCTAGCTCCCCCATTTTCCACGGCTGTGTGAATGAGCGCCTTGCCGACCGCACACCCTCCCCCACTTTTTCCACGGCTGACTCCGACATCACTGAGCTGGCTGACGAGCAGCAAGATGAGATGGAGGATTTTGATGATGAGGCATTCGTGGATGACACCGGCTCTGACGCAGGGACGGAGGAGGGATCAGATCTCTTCAGTGATGGGCATGACCCGTTTTACGACCGGTCCCCTTGGTTCATTTTAGTGGGAAGGTTGGTGAGGTTATTGTGAGAAAGGCAAAAAGGGACCAGCTCTTACTCTAAAGGAGGCCTCTGCCATTTTGGATAATCTTGCCTTAGCCAATTTAATCCGAGACTGTTTATCTGACATCCTCCAGTGCTGGGTGTTCTGCGAGTGCTGGCCTGGCCAGAGTGCAGCAGGCAGCGATGTCTGAGAACCCCAGGGAGATCCCTTGTCCTAGCAGTTGTCTGGTAATTTTATTTTGAAGCAGGAAGCCCAAAGTGGAAAGGAATTAAAGGGTCCAACCAGTGTTACAGTGATTTTGCACACATCTGTCCTTTTTTTGAGCAAGGAGTGAACTCAGGACCTTGTGCTTGTTACACAAGTGCTTATACCACTGGCTGTGGTGATTTTGATAGTTCCTTTGTAAAGCATGGAATGGAGGAAGTAGAAAGGAGTAGGGAAAGTCCAGGGTGAGGCCCAAAGTCTGTGATGCTGCAGGATCCCAAGATCTACAGGGACCCAGAGCCTGTGGTAGATTTAATTTATTTGGCCTACTAAGTGCTGAAAAAAAATAAGAAAGTCAAGTCTCTGTCACCACCACCCCTCGTATGTGTCTTGCCTTCTGTCACACAGACACAGATGCACACACACACCTTCGCTGGTCGTATTTCTGTCCATGGCCACCAGGGTATCTGTAGTCCTTTATTTTGAACATGATTTTGATTGAAGGCTTCATAACTATGAAAATCATCTGCTGACACCACCAGGAGGGTTTTGTTCAGTGCTACATGAAGCTACTTTGTGCGGAGCTCACCACGCAAGCGTTGTTTCTGGCCTCTGTGTGTGTATTGCTGTCAGTGATGCAGGACTCGCCAGGCCTTTGTCCCTGCCACACCCAGCCTTCAGCATGAACTAATTGCAACCCCAAGGATGGCAGCAGAACACTCACCAATTCACCAAGATTATGTCCAGGTTTTAAAGTATGAAATTTAAACCATGCATCGTGGCACACACAGGCAACCCCAGTACTCTTGGGAAGCTGAGGCAAGAGGATTGAAAGTTCAAACTTTCAGGCTAGGTAACTTAGTAACTTAATGAGACTTTGTCTTAAATTTTTAAAAAGGATGGGGATGCAATTCAGTGTGAAAGCCCTGGATTAATCTCCAATGCCAGGAAAAAAAAAAAAAAAAAGGAACGAAAGAAGGAAGAAAGGAAAGAGAGAAAGAACTATATATGTAATTTAACTTCAATAATGAATTAGAACCACATATTGTTGAATGCTTTAAAAGTAAGAATTATAGCCAGGCATGATAGTACATCTCTGTAATCCCAGCACTTAGGAGGCTAAGGCAGGAGAATTGCCAAGAGTTCGAAACCAACTTGAACTACATAACAAGACCCAGTCTCTGGGGGCCTGCCCCTTAGCTCAGTTCTTTAAGTGGCTGCTTCAACAAAGCAATCAAGCTCAGGTTGCTGTGGTTCAATCCCCACTACTGAAGCCAGCCAAACCTGCCCTGAAGGCATTTGGAGCCAAAAAAAAGACCCAGTCTCACAAAGCCTAAATAAGTAAATAAAATAAGGAAATTAAATGTTAATTAATTTAAGTGTTAAATGTTTAAGACCAGTTACTTAAAAATGAAAGTGGGGCTGGTGAGATGGCTCAGTGGTCTAAAGCACCTACTTAGAACAAGCTTAGTAAATCACAGGGACCACGGTTCAATCCCCAGCACCACATGCCAGCCAGCCCCGCCCCCTGGTGGGCTGAGCTGGCCACACACACATATAAGTAAATAAATTAATAAATAAATAAATAAAATTAAAATTTAAAAAAAAATAAAAATGAAAGTACGGTGAGTTTCCTGACCCACTTGACCTGGGTTCCAAAATTTAGCTCATATCATGTCATGACCATGTTATGGAAGCTTCGTACCTAATAGTGAATATTGTAGGAGGAAGGAAAGAAAAGGTTTTGATACAAATAAAATCAGTTTTAGGTCTGGGGAGATAGCTCGGTGAGCTAAACACCTGCGTGTTGCAAGTGCAGGGTCCCAAATTAAGTTCCTGATACCACATGGTACCACATGCCTTGCTGGCCCAGAAACTGGGCATGGTGGTGCATGCTTGTAATCCCAGCACTGGGGAGGCTGAGACAGGAAGATCACTGCAAGTCTGAGCTGTGTAGTGAGACCCTACATCCACAGCAACAATAAAAATGAATAAATATAAACTCAGTTTTAACTTGGAGTCCATTTAGTTTCTGGGTTTCACAGTAGCAAAAGGATATTTAGAATTTACTTTCTCCATGAAGAAATGTAAGATCACACAGGTGCTCATGCATCTGGGACACTCCAAAGTTAGGACTTTTTTTTTTTTTTTTTGCATACCTGAGGCCGCCCATGGCAGCTCTGCAGCTGTCGTCATGCCCTAGAATGAATATATTAATTTACACCTTAAATGCTCTGGGTACCACTTGGATTACCATGAGAAAAAGAGAAAGAAGAAAGTCAAAAGGCTCATGAATATTCAAAAAAGGCCAAAAAAAAAAAAGATTGGCCTGAAGGCTAAACTCTACCACAAACAGCGCCATGCAAAGAAAATGAAGACTATCAAGATGCATGAAAAGAGAAACACCAAACAGAAGAATGATGAAAAGACTCCACAAGGAGCAGGACCTGCCTACCTGCTGGACTGAGAGGGACAGTCTCGTGCAAAAGTACTTTCCAACATGATTAAACAAAAACGAAAAGAAGGGGCAGGAAAATGGGAAGTTCCTCTGGCCAAAGTTCGTGCCCAAGCCCAAGGAGAAACGCAAGTATTAAAAGTTATTCAAATTGGAAAGAGGAAAAAAGAAGGCGTGGAAGAGGATGGTTACTGAAGTCCGCGGTGTCGGATGGCTTTACAAGAAGACTAAGTGTGAAAGATTCGTTAGGCCAGTGGGCTTACATCTCAGGAAGGCCCGTGTAACACATCCGAAATGAAAGCCACCTTTTGCCTGCCAGTACTTGGTAGGAAAAAGAATCCTTCATCGCCACTGTATACAACTCTGGGTGGTGGTATTACCACAGGAACAGCGATTGAGGTGAACGAGAGCGCGCTGGCCTCGGGGCACAAGGAGGCAAGGTTACTGGGGTAAATACGCCCAGGCGGCCAGCAGTCCTGAAGGTGATGGACGCGCCAGTGCAGTCCTACTAGCTTGACAGATGCTCCGTACAGAAACTCTTACACTTAGTGAGGACTACAGACCAATCAGGAAAACCGTAACTTGAATACTGCTGAACAACTCTCATAACTACATTCATCAAGAAAACTATAAAATTGTAAAAACATTAAAATGGCAAAAAAAAAAAAAAAAAGATCACATAGCTGTGAATATTGTTTTCTACTAGCATATTGTCAGGATGAGGTGCTTATACTTTCAGAGGATCTGAATTATTTAATATTGAGGACAGTATATACAAAGAATCCAACAGCACGTCTTCCCATCTTGCTGGTGTCTATATCCTGCAGTACATTTCCACTCTGTTCTCCACTGTCTGGATGTTAGAACCTGGTAAACTCTGTCCCAGGGCCAGTCGCCCAGGCTCCAAAGCTGCTTGTGTTGTACCCCATCAGACTATGAGAAGAACCCTAACCAAATTGTTAGGAGAAGCCTCTCTATATTAATTTAGGACAAGCAGCTTAAATTGAGGCCTATTGGGTTCTCAAGCATAAACGAGTTGGGCAGGATAAAAGAAGCTTATGTGTCCTTTCCACCTTTCATGTTCTGCCGCACACACCAGCAAAATGAATATCCTGGCTAAGCCTTCTACTTAGTAACATTTTATAGTTTTGAGTGAATTGTATGGCAACATGAAGTCATAATCCTAATGAAATAGACTGGGTTAAAATACGTGTATTAGTACTGGGTGTGGTGGTGCATGTCTGTAGTCCCAGCACTCAGCAGGCTGAGGCAAGAGCATCACTGTGAGTTCAAGACCAGCTGGGGCTACATAGTGAGTGCAAGGCCAGCCTGAACTGCAGAAGGAGACCCTGTCTCAAGCAAACAGTACATGCATTATCTTTCACTCTGGTTTTATTCCTTTTTGTCATGTCCATTACATGTATAGGTATAAAGCAATCACATTGAATTTGATTTTTACATTAAATATTTATGGAGCTATGGTTCAGAAATTGATCTTTCCATTTGTTTGGGTTCCCAGATTCTAGAATTCCTTTGCCTTGCAAGAGACAGGGGCTTGGGGAGCTGGGGACAGAGCTCAGTCAGAGGTTGAGCCGTGCTTCATATGCTTAAGGCTCTTGATTCAATCTCCAGGACAACAGTTGAAGGAAAGCTTGGGAAGGTGAAATCACAGCGTCACTAAAGCGAAGGAGAGCGTCAGCGACCCCTCCGCTGCCTTTCTATGTAACAGTGCACCATCACCAGTTGTGTAGTGGTCACTGGGTATAGATGGGGAGGGACTTCCTTCCTGCGTGTGTGATCTACAGGCTTGGATTTGTCTTATTGGGACAGAACTGCAAATGGGATTTATGCCTGAAAATTCCCACGTTTCTTATGAAATTCCGTTCATAAGTTTGTTTCTTGGCTGTGACTGCCTCTGGCTACTCTTTATATTGAGATCAAAAGAGCTTGTCCCTTTAGCTGTTCTCTTCCTGGCATGCTGGGATGTTATGATCCATCACAACATGACATGGAATGTAAAATACATGATAGGCTTCTGGGGGGCAAGGTGGTTATTTGGGACCTGGATAAATAACTCAACTGACATTCTTTCTGTGTTACCGTAATCATGCCATTTTTCTTATTTATTTATTTATTTATTTATATGTGTGTGTATGTGTGTGTGTGTGTGTGTGTGTGGCCAGCTCAGCCCACCAGGGGGCGGGGCTGGCTGGCATGTGGTGCTGGGGGATTGAACTGTGGTCCCTGTGCTTTGCTAAGCTTGTTCTAAGTAGGTGCTTTAGACCACTGAGCCATCTCACCAGCCCCTCATGCCATTTTTCTTACCTTTATGTTGAAAACTTTGTTTCTCCTTTTGATGTAACTTCACAGAACTCTCTGTTAATATATCCTTTACATCTTCTCCCCTCTTCATCCCTTTTCTCCTTCAGTCTGCTGGGTCAAAGTATACGGACTTTCAAAAATGCTGAGTATTTAAGAAAATTCCATTTTAAAATGCTGTAAAGGAAAACTTTTATACAGCATTGATTTGGGCTCAGGACTGTACAGTAATACCATGACCAGGAGCTTCCCAGTGAGTGTGTGGCTGTGTCTCTAAGAGCTGATGCCCTGTTCCTGCTATAGAGTTACGGAGCCTCTTTTCTGTAAAGGGAAATAAATCTACAGTATGCTTTTCTGCTTCCCATATGGAGTAGTTGTCACCATACGCAGAAAGAAAATTTCCATCATTAATGTGCTCCAGCATGACCTGACCACAATCTGCCTGTGCCTGTGAGATGCTGTCCTAAGGAACAGTGGCTCCTGCTTTTAAATAGCTGTTCAAAGCAACAGTGAAGTAAAGTTCGGAATTTAAGCATAGTCTTCATGGTTAATACATATCATGAGGGGCCGAGGAAATAGCTCAGTAGAATAAGCGCTTGCCTGGCAATTTCAGGGGCCTGAGTTCAGTCCCTGGTTCCGCCAAAAAAAAATACATATCATGAGTTTAGTTTTGGAAAATCAGCCTTGTAAAAAGATGGCTTTGCTCTCTGCTTCTGGTGTAACCTATTCTTCTGGAAAATCTCCCACTTGTACGTGAGACTAGAGGACAGATCACTCTCCTCTTCTCTCCTGTGCACATAAAGTTCACTTGCCAGGTGCTTACTGAGTATACTTACTGAATGTCTGCACCCCCTGCAGACAGTGGTGAGCAAAACCAGAGCTGGTCTCAGTCCTGTACACTCCTGTGCTGGGTGACAGACGCAAAGTAAATAATCGCACAAAGGTAGATTATAGCAATGGTGAAAGACTTCTGTGTGCTGCTCAAGTCGTGTATGCTGGGGGGGACTTACCATGACGCTGTGAAATCAAAGGGGTGAGGTAGGCAGTGAGTGCAGAGAGGACTCGAGGCAGGAGGCTCGAGTGATGGCCTTCACCAGCCCAGGCGTCCACAGTGGGCAGGGCTGGCTGGAGTGCTGTTGCCGGAGTGGTCTGTGTGGCCGCATGGGATGACGCGCCTGTGATTCCAGCACTCAGGATTGCAAGTTCAAGGCCAGCCTGGGCTACATATAAGAACATCTCAAAAACCAACAAAATAGAAAAAGGCTTCTAATCAGCAAAGTATGAGTATGTGTGCTGATTATGAAAGAAAAATTACTTGTTTGGTTCTATGGGCCAAATTCTTAGGTGTTTAACTGTGCCATGGTACTAGGTTTATGATGGTCTAATTTATAATCCATTTTAGATTGCATTTTTGTTTCTGTCCGGTATAGCTTTAACCCTCCATCTTTCAGCATTGTCCCTTCTTCCGCTTTGGAGCAGACTGAAAGGGAAGATACCATGACCTGATTTAATGTTCACATGTAGTTATTTTTGTTTTATTCTTCATATTTCATTTGTTTTTGAAACTTACATTTGTTCTTCTGTGATGTACTTTGTTTATTTTTATTATTTTGAGTTAATTCTTGAGTGTCCACTCCTTTCTTCTCTCTTTGTTTGAAAGCAAACTTCAGAGCAGGAGAAGCAGCAGACAGGCTGTGTGTCACGTTCGTCTGTGTTTGGTTTCCTGGTGCACGTGTTTCCTCTGTGTGCCTGCCTTGTGTTCAGACATCAGCAGCCGAGTCAGAAGACAGGAGTAACAGTGGGAACTAGATACTCTTTCCCCTCTGTTCCTTAGAATGAACCCCCTCAAACTTTGTGATCAACAGTTTTTATTGCTTTACAAAATTAATAACTACAAAATAGTGAAAAATGAAAATATAAGCCAGTCGTGGTAGCATACGCTTTTGATCTCAGCACTCTGGGGGGGAGGCTTGAGGGAGGAGGCCCCAGGTTAACATGCAGCCTGGGCACCTTAGCATGACTTCCTATCTCAGAAGTAGAAAATTAGAAAAGGGCTCGGGAATGTAGCCTGGTGCAAAGGCCCTGGGTTTAATTCCCAGCACTGGGGTAGGAGACCACATGCATTTGGACCTTGCTAGTTTGAAATATAAAAGTTAGACTTACAGTTTACCTTTTCAAAATGTGTTGCTGACTTAGGTTTTAAGCTCCAAGAGGAGAGGAAAGCCAGCCTTGTGAGACAGCCTTGCTTCACGCTTACCTTGATGCCCCCTTGGAGTGTCCCAAAATCACAGCCTCTACCCACCACAGCTGCTCTCTGTACTCATCTCTTACACTGCCTGATGACAGTGGTCCTGGAAGAAAAACACAGCCACCATGTTTGGATGGGAAGGCTATTTTAGGGTTAATAACTGTGTTTCAGTTGCACACACATACCCTCCATTTTTTTCATTCAATTTTTTGTTTGTTTTGAGACAAGGTCTCCATGTGTAGTTCAGGATGTCCTCCTGCCTCAGCCTCCAGTTGCTAGGATTATAGGCATGCACCACCACCACATAGCCCCTGCTCATTTTTTTGAGACAAATTTTACTATGTAAGTCAGGCTAGCTTTGAATTTACAGCCTCCAGAGTGCTGAGATTATAGGTTTGTGCCACCACACCAGCCCTGCCTGGCTTTTTTTTTCCCCAATCTCCTGAATTGTCTCTTGGGAAAAACCAAAATTCTTGGTAATTTCTTATTTTCAAGGTTAAGCTCTTTAACAGATGCCTCTTCACCAGCGGTATTCAGAATGGTGTCCTGAAAGTCTATTTCCAGTTGTTACTCATGTACCCGCAATACACTCTGATAGAGAGGCAATGGTGTGAGTTGGCCGTTGTCGCTGCTGTGACCAGCATTTGCCCATGTTCATGTCCTGTCTGTGCAGATGAGGCAGCTCTAGCAGTTTGCGGAATTCAGGACAGGCCCAAGAGCTAGTCTTCAGAGCAGGCTCAGAAGCCAGCTGAGTTGGGGGTGAGCCTTGGAGAGGCTGAGAGCTGGTCTTTCCGTAGGGTGTCCTGACAGCTCTCTGTCCTGCTCTCTGTCTCCAGGGCATTTGTATACCTGAGCAACCTGCTATACCCGGTGCCCCTGATCCACAGGGTGGCTGTCGTCAGCGAGAAGGGTGAGGTGCGGGGATTTCTGCGCGTGGCAGTCCAGGCCATTGCAGGTAGGCAGCCCACTTCTGAAACCAGTGAGGGCTGTGGCCTCTTGCCCAGAGCCAGGGCAGGCCAGCTCTTGGGACCACACACAGCGGGTGGTGTTTGTCTGTCTTGGAGAGGCCTTTATCACTTCCTCTGTAGCCATTGTCCCCAAGTAACATAAATAGATTCTGATGAAGCCGGGCTACTGCTATTTTGGGATAATGAGGTAAAGAGATTTCCTTTACATGAGGAGCAACTCCTGGCTTGACATCATAAGAGTCATTGACATCTTAAATATAACACTTCAACTGCTTTAGAAGCAGTGAAGGATTTTCTTGCCTAAACTTTTTCCCAGCAGATATTTCCCTCGCTGTTTTGTAATGCTTGAATCAAGATTCTAATATTTGGGCTGGAGAGATGGCTCAGTGGTCTAAAGCACCTACTTGGAACAAGCTTGGCAAAGCACAGGGACCGCGGTTC
>NW_004524689.1:6817101-6850582 GCF_000260255.1 Octodon degus
TGCTGCTTGGTGACCTTTCCGCTCAGCCCTGCCCTCATGGAAGCTGTCACACAGCAGTGTGGAGAGTACAGACATCTCTACAAGCACAGCGTATTTTCAAGTCTTCATAGTATATTATTGGATGCTATGTTGCCAAGATGGGGAAGGGGTTTTTTTTAGGTGTGGCACCTGAGCAATCTCCAGAGTAAAACTAGTTTTTCTCAGTCTCACATGAACTAAGGAGCAGAGAAAACCAATGAACTCACACTGGAAGCAGCCAGTGAATACTTCAGTACTGAGTATTCTTATGCTAAAGGACTTTGTTGATATTTTATAATCCAGTAAATCTTCCGTCACCCCCATGTGTAGTCTCATTCCTTGGTGATGTTTTTCTTCTCAGCGGATGAAGAAGCTCCGGATTATGGGTCTGGAATTCGACAGTCAGGAACGGCTAAGATATCTTTTGACAATGAGTACTTTAATCAGGTGAGCAGCCTTTGGGATGAAAGAACACCTTGGGCAAAAGCCAGTGTGGCAGATGGGTCTCTGAGGAAACTACAGTGTGGGAGGCCTACTCCTGTGTTCAGACCTAGGAAACACAAAGGCTTCTGGGAGCACTGGACTTGCTTGGTAGCACATGGGACTCGTCAAACAGCTGTGAACATAAAGTCCCAACATGGGTCCATCACTGTAGTGCCTCTTCTCAGACAGCTCTTACCCTGCTTAATTTTCCAGTCAGTATTATTTGTTGGACAAATAAATATCAATAAGAAAATTATTTTTTGGTGTGTGTGGGGAATGAGGTTGCTACTGTGTTTAAGGTAGGGTCTAATTGTGTAGTCTAAACTGGCCTTGAACTTATGGTTCTCCTGCCTCAGCCTTGCAAGTGATGGAATTGCAGGTGTGAGTCACACACTTGATGGAAAATGTTTTCATGTTTCTTTACACACGTCTCCCTTGCCTTGTTTTCAGAATGATTTTTCTTCAGTTGCCATGACTCGTTGTGGCCTGTCCTTGGAGGAGTTGAGGATTGTAGAAGGGCAGGGTCAGAGTTCTGAGGTCGTCACTCCTCCAGAGGAAATCAATCGAATGAATGACCGGGGTAGGTACACAGAGTTCACTGCCGTTGGGACCCTTTTGGAGAGGGAGATACTGACCACTGTCAAGGGACACAGAGGCTTTCATTGCTGAGGAGTAGGAAGAACCAAGTCCCTTCCCTCAGCAACATTTGAACAGTGTGCTCACTTGTCCGTCTTTAGATCTGAAGTCAGGTACTTTGCTGGATGGTAAGATGGTGATGGAAGGGTTTTCCGAAGAGATTGGCAACCACCTAAAACTGGGCAGTGCCTTCACCTTCCGAGTAACGGTGTTGCAGGCCAGTGGGATCCTCCCAGAGTATGCGGATATCTTCTGTCAGTTCAAGTAAGTTGTCTTCGTGCTCTGCTGAGCGCCCTGCTCACAGGACAGAGCAGTGCTCCTGAGGGTCTCCCAGTCTCTGAAGGAAATTACTGTTTTCACTAGAGAGAGGAGTACAGGCTAGAAGTTGTTTTGGACAACATGGGCTGCTTGTGGGGAGGGCTGGCTGGGAACGTGAGGTTGGTTCAGATAGGCCTTCTCAGCTATTAGTGCTCTTCATGCTTGAATAGCTGCTTGGGAAACACAGGTAAAAGTAGTTAACTATGCCAGTTTTACCTACTTAATACTTGGGAAAAGGAGAATTTAAATAATGGCGAGAAGAATAAATATCTGCAGCAATTAAGAAAAGCTAGTGTGTAGAGACGATGTGGTGGTTTCATTGCTCATCTTCCTGGGAGCCTTTTCAACCCCAGGGCTCCCTGAAGCCCTGTCCTCTAGTGCTTCTTTCCCAGGCATTCCCTAGAAAATCACTTCCTATACTTAAGTTTCTGTACCTCCACACACCAGTATATCTTCTGTTGTGGCTGCAGAACCAGAGAATGAAGTCCAGCAACTCTTGGAGCCCTCCCTGTCCCCAGTGATGCCACCACAGCTGCTGTCCCCCTCCTTCCATGTGGGCATTGCCTCCTTAGGGTCCTATGCAGTTGCTGAAGCATTGCTTTTACATAGGGCCTCGCTGGGTCTCATGCTGAGTGATTACTGCATAGTAAAACACTAATATCCTTTGCTGGAACTCATGATGTTACATTTTAATGTGTCATAACTCATGACATATTAGCCATCCAGTCTTGATTTCACTTTTAGGTAAGACTGACATGGCTAGATGAGCGGGTTTTGGGGAATTATTTTCATCAGGCAAGTGATACATTTTAGGAAAGACAGCTAACATCTGTTTGGATCACTGATGTCTAGAATGACATTAGCAGTGTCAACCTTTGTCTTCATGCCCTGAAAAAGTGTTCACCGTGGAGGCAAGAACCTGTGATCCAGGGGGGAGATGACTGGGGCTTCCTGTACTTCTGGCTAGCCCAGACATGGAAGAGACTCCCATGTAGCCACACCCCAGAGGACCTGACTCTGCAGGGACCACAGGCTCTGTGCCTCTGACAGTGGCGGATCAGGCCCACTGATGCCCATGGTGTCTGGCAGAGATGGTATGTAGTTAGGAGACAGAAGATATGGGACAAAGAAAGGAACAGGAGAAGAGGGAGAGATGTGAGGGGTGTTCTCAGCACAGGACTTGGCAGTGCCAGCCACACCCAGCAGCAGCAGCTAGACCTCTGCCCTGCAGCGGGCTGCTCTTGGGCTCAGTGTGCTCATTTTGGAGATGAGGGGCCCATATGACAGGGCTCTCTGCCTTTGAGATTCAGTTTCCCATCCTCTCCTCCCATTTTTCTTTCTGTACTGTGTCAGAAGTATTTTACTTTATGATGTGCTGTCCTGTGTTGTGCTGTGCTATGCTGTGCTATTTTTTTTGGTGCTGAGGGTTGAACCAAACCCTCATGCGTGCTAGGCACACCCTCTGGCACAGCTCAAGGAGTCCTGATGAATCAGAGGGAGACAGGCATAGTTCTGTGTATTGTCACAGTGGGTAGGAGCGGGCCAGTGTTCTGGAAGAGGAGACACTGTAATCCACTGGTGGCCGGATGTTAGGCCCGTGCACCATATATAGGCTGTTGAACTTACCTACCAGAAGAGTCTAAGATTTTTTTCTGCACAGAATGATTTCATTAGACCAGGTGTGGTGGTGCATGCCTGTAATCCCAGCACTTGGAAAAGTGATACAGGAGTATTGCTACAAATTCAAGACCAGTCTGAGCTACAGAGTGGGTTGAGGCCTGCCTGAACTGCACAGTGAAACCTCGTCTCAAAAAGGAAAAAAAAAAAAAAAAAAATATTTTTCTTTAGAATACTTACACAAAAGAACAGGAGTTTGTTGGAATTACTTCTTCACTTGAAGCCTTCTTGCATATACATCCACAGAGCTGAGTGATTGGGGTCAGTTATTTTTGTCATTTTGAAGTGAAATTTAAAATGCTGTCTATATGATAGGGCAAAGGTTTCTGAGAAGAAGTGCAAATCACTGCTCAGTCAAGAATCTGCCTAAGTAGGAGGCTTCTCACTGTTTATTTGTATTTAGTGCAAGTTCTACAGGGTCTCATTACACAGATTGGATTTGTAGTGATTCTCCTGTTTTCATCTTTCCAAGTGTTGGGATTACAGGTGCGTGCCACCACGTACACCGGCCGTCTCAGGCCCGGCAGGCCAGGGATCAAACCTCTGACTCATGCGTCTGTCTAAAGCAGGTGCTTTAATCCGCTGAGCTATCTGGCCAGCCCTTGTGTCACTGTTGATCCAACTTGGATTCTTAAGGCAGAGCTCCTGAGGAAATTACTTCATGCAACATTTGCCTCTCTTATCTTTTTATTAAGCTTCTTGCATCGTCATGATGAAGCATTCTCCACTGAACCCCTCAAAAACAATGGCAGAGGAAGTCCCCTGGGCTTTTACCATGTGCAGAACGTAAGTGACCTGAACCCCTTTGCCAAACACATCTCAGGTTTGTGGTGCCTTGGCCGTATCTGCTCAGAAAGCATGTTGGGTAACACACTGGGGGGAGGGGAGGTGGAGAGAATGAACAATAGAGGGAGTGGCCAGAGCAGTGAGGTCAGCCTCAGGGACAGAGCCACCAGCCTCTCGGTAGCATCACAATGGGCTCAGTGAGAGCCAGCAAGCTAGCCCAGCCATGAACTCTTCCATCAGTCTGAATGTAGGGAGTTGTTTCCACGCTTCTGTCCTAGAAAAACAAGCGTGTTTAATGCCATTTTTGTTAAAGTTAATGCATTGCCCTCTAAATTGTAGAAGATAATTAAAACCCATCTGTAACTAAAGGAAGATGCAGTCTGTTCCCAATGTAGCTGATGCTGTGATTAACCACAAATGCCCCTTACAGCCTTCTTTCCTCAAGGGGCAGGAAGCAGACTTCCCACCTCAGTTGCACACAAGCTCTTCACAAGCCATCCTCATCACAGCAGCCTGCCCACCTGGAGAGTGGATTTGATGGCCATCCCTGTTCTGAGTATTTTCTGTGCCATTTCATCTTCACAGTTGGGGCTAGGGAGATGGCTCAGTGGAGTAAGCGTTTCCCTGGGAAGCGCAAGGGCCTGAGTTCAATCCCCGGTTCTGCAAAAAAAAAAAAAAAAAAAAAAACCTGCTGTGCTGGCCCCACCCCCAAGGGCTTGCTGAGATAGCGATTTAGAGACTGGGCATGGTGGCACATGCCTGTAATCCCAGCGCTTGGGAGACTAAAAACAGGAGAATCACTATGAGGCCAATCCATGTAGTGAGACCCTGTAGGCCCTGTACTAAATACATTAAAAAAAAAAAAAATACAAACTAAAAAATAATTATAAAAAAATCTTCCTGGTCCCTATGTTACCGCTGAGGTAACTGAGGCACCAACTAGTTAAAGTCCCTCGCCAAGCTTACAAAGCTGGGAAGATCGCAGAGAGATGTGGCTCTAGCATCCAGATCTTCACTCTACTGTATGAAACACTCTCAACCAGTTGGTAAAGCATGCCCACTCTGTAAACAGAGGGAGGACAGCTCCTAAGAGAGCAGTCCAGCCCTAGATCCCTCCTCCATCTTTTTGTGGTTGTCCAGCGTGAGTCCACGTGTGTGAGATAAATCCTGCCCAGCTGCTGCGCACAAGCACTGTGCCTGACCCTTCTGGGGAGTGTAGATGGGTCACAGATGCCTCAGGGAGCTCTGCATTATGCCTGGGAGGAAAATGCAGTTATTTATGTGGAGGGACTTGGAGTAAGGATCCACTAAATGCACTGGGATTAGAGAAAGGGGAAGTTATTTCCATGTGCAGAGATATATTAAGTTACCCTTTTGTTGGATGGGGAAGCCAGACAGAAGGAGTAGAGAGCCCTCTGGAGGGTGGTTATCTATGAGAAAGGCTGTGTCAGAGTTGGCCCGAAGCCTGGACGGCACTGCACAGTTATCATGCGCCTTCTTGCTGCCCTTAAAATTGAGCAATGACTTAGGTGTGGGGTACAGGGAGGGCCTTCCTGGAAGGATGCTGAAGAGGAGAGAGCAGGAGGAGGAGCAGCAACAGGTGAGTGTGAGCTGCAGCAGCAGGGTGTGAAGGGCAACGGTGAGCTCCTCTGGGGCGGACGATGGGGCCGCTTAGTGCCGGGAGCTGGGGGGGCTCCTTAGGAGGGGGGCTGTCTTTCGGTGCAAGAGACCTGTGCAAGTGAGCTTTGGGGACATCCTGGACACCTAATAGTGCTGAAGTTGTGCTTAAAGCAAGAATTTGTTCTTTTGTGTAACAGATCCTTCTCTAACTTTGTCTGGTTTTATTCTTTACTAGATTGCGGTAGAGGTCACAGAGTCATTTGTGGACTATATCAAAACCAAGCCTATTGTATTTGAAGTCTTTGGGCATTATCAGCAGCACCCACTTCATCTGCAAGGACAGGAGCTTAGCAGGTTTGAACCAGATACGCAAAGACTTGTGACTGTTTGATTTTTTTAGTTTCTTACTTGCTGGAAAGGAAAAAATCTTTAGTGGGATTAAGATAACTAAGTAGCAGTTTATGTATTACCTTCTGTTTCCTCTTGAGAAACTTTACTACCTTTTTCTAGCTCCATAATTACTATTTTAGACAGAACAAGTTGAATTTTGCCTACGTGAGCTTAAATGCCACTTGTTTTGTACAAAGAGGGTTTGAATAGGCTAGGAAGTTCTAATGGGAATATACCATGAAGTGTGTATAGTTATTCCTAAACCCTCAGTTTGGTGAATCGGAAGCTCTAAGTGGAGTTTTCAGATGAGAGTAAACCGGGGGCTTCTGGGTGGTGCCATGTCAGCATTTTCTTATTTCTGTATTAGCTGCGATTTACAGGGGATGCTTTAATTGAGATGTGTTAGCCTGTATTACTACGTGGGACATGTGGAATTATATCTGATAGGTAATGCTGTGCCAGAGTTGAAACATGGCATTAATGTCCACATACAGCTCTTAAGTCCTGAAGAAATTTTTCTTCCCTTCCTTGTAGTCCGCCTCAGCCTTCTCGCCGATTCTTCCCTCCGCCCATGCCACTCTCCAAGCCAGGTGAGCCCCACATCTACTCTGCCTGATGTTCTCTGTGTCAGCACATCCTTGTTCTGAGTGATGTCCAGAGAAAAATCACACTGGAATTCTCTTCCGTGTACCCTTATGTATTCCTGCTTCTCTTGAATGCATCTAGCAGGAACTAGAATTCTTGGTTCCTGATGTAAGGTAAGAAATAATAGGGCTCTGTCTCTGTTGGTTCTCAGGTCTTCTTATCGCAGACGTTCATAATCTCCCTTTTCCTAAATCTCCTTGCTTTGTGTTTAACTCTACCTCATGATCTGACTGAGCATTTCTTTGCATGTTAAATATATTCTGCATGTTCAATCATGTTTTTATTGTTATTTTGTTTTCCTTAGAGCAAGCTGACAATAATAACTGTACGTGTCTTAGTACATGTATACCCTGTGTATAGCACTGTAATTAGCATATCCCATACCTTCAGCAGTTATCATTTCTTTGTAATGAGAACATTCAAAGTGGGGCCAGGGAGTTAGCTCAGTAGAATAAGCATTTGCCTGGCAAGCTCAAGGGCTTGAGTTCAATCCCTGGTTCTGCCAAAAAAAAAACCCCAAACATTCAAAGTGCTCTCTCTAGCTGTTTTGAAGTATACAGTTTTAATTCTAGTTACTTTTTAGAATACTATAACTTGCACTTGCTTCTCCTCCTTGATCTTGTTTTGATTTTTCTTTATTTTCATCCTTTGTCCTTCCTGCCCCCTTGCCACACTTTTCCCCACCTGCGTTCACTCTGCACCCTCTGTGCTTCTCGGCTCCATCTCCACCGGCCTTCAGACCATGAACGAAAGATTGCACTGATTCGGTTTCTCGTGTCTGGCTATGTGAATGTGCATGTGCTGGACGTGTTTTCTGAGCACGCCAGCGTGCTTGCATCCTCCGCTGTTGGCACCTTCCAGAAGGAGGCTGACCCAGTGCCGCCCTTTCTCTTTCTGCCAGTGCCCAGCTGCCAGAGCGAGAGGGTACCCAAACGAGATGGTTAGTAGCTGCCTTAGCTCTGCCCTAGATGTAGAACCAACCTCTGGGGCTGGCCCCCAAGCCTGGCTCACCGGGAATGAAACACTGATGTTTCCATCTGCTCAAGCTAAACATAGAGTTCAGCATGCGGTCTCAATTGTGCCACATTTCCTCCAGAAAGGCTTCAGGAAGCCCCCACCTGTGCCTCTGAATGCCTTCAAGGCATGACTGGCTGTCTTGTGTTGTGGGGATCGAACCAAAGCAACCTGAGCCTGACTGCTTTGTTTAAGCAGCCACTTAAAGAACTGAGCTACGGGGCAGGCCCCCTGCAGTAGTGTTTTTAATTTTGAAAATTTTTAGTAACATTGGTTTTTTGTTTGGTTTGGGCCTGGGTGTTGGCTTTGGTCTTTTCTGTGGTGCTGGGGATCCAATCCAAGGCCTTGTGCACACCAGGCAGGTGCTTCCGTACTGAGCTACAACCCCAGCCCTGGTTCTGCTGCTACTTGAGGTTCTGTTCACTGTCCCTTGGGCTGGGGAGATGGCTCAGTGGAATAAGTGCTTCCCTGGCAAGCGCAAGTGCCTGAGTTCAATTCCCAGTTCTACAAAAAAAAAAAAAAAAAAAAAACTGTAGTCAGGCTCAAGATGCTCTGGTTCCAACCCAGTTTCTCACAAGAAAGCAGAGGGAAATGCCCTCAAGGCATTTTCAGGCCACAAAAAAAAAAAAAAAAATCTCACTGCCTCTTAGCTGGCTGCCAGCATTAGGGACTCCATGCTCTTCCTAAAGTGTCACCAGGGCATGTGAAATCCAGCTAGAGTGAGTGCAGCTGATAGGCGGCCTGCTTGAACAGGGCTGCATGGTTCAGAAAGCCTGAGGTGTGCTACATTGTGGCCTTCATGATGTCTCCTCAAGTTTGCAGCCTATCCATTATGATCTGCATTTTATATGTTTAGGAGACAGACCAACAGAGGGAAGGCATCATAACTAAAGTTGTAGAGCATCAGTACTGTCAGGAAGGGGGATTTAAATCTAAAGAAAATGTAATAGAAGCTCATTTATAGGTTCCTGCATTTATAGATTAAACCAGTGGTCCCTAGAGTTGTCTGCATGGTGGAATCACCGGAGAAATACAGGCCTAGAAGGAATGACTATGTCCCAAGCCAGAGACTATGATTTGATTATCTGGGCCTTGACATCTTTAAGATCCCAGGTGACCATGTAGCTCAGGCTTGCTGAGTGTATGCAAGCTCCTGGGTTCAATCTCCAGTACCACAAAAATAAATAAAATACCAGGTAACTTTAGGCAGAGGGAAGTTGGGAGCTCCGGACTGGAGCTGGCTTTGTCCTCTGCCTCACAAGTTCCTGTGAACCCTAGGATATGCAAGGCTGTCCCCCGGTGCTTTCCAGGCACTATGTCTCCTACACAGCTCGTGGGTGATGACAGGCCGCAAAATGGGAGACTCTGGACTGCCAGGGTTTGTAATGGTCTTACGAGACATACATGTATGTATGCATGTCTTTTTGAGACAGGTCTCACTATGCAGTTCAGGCTGGCCTTGAGCTCACTTTGTAGCCCAGGTGGGCCTTGAACTTGCAGCAAAACTGCAAAAACTACAAAACTCCTGCCTCAGCGTCCAGAGTTCTGGGATTACAGGCATATGCCACCACACCCAGCTGTTTATAGCACATTTTTATTTGTACAAAACCTGTTTCTCATCTTTGGAGACAGTCTTTTTTTTTTTTTTTTTTTTTTTTGTGGAACTGGGGATTGAACTCAGGCCCTCGTGCTTGCCAGGGAAGCGCTTATTCTACTGAGCCACTTCCCCAGCCCCAAGGAGACATTCTTTTGAAAAGGCAAAGTAGTGACCAACCGTCTCCCTTATTCTCTGAATTGGAGGCACTAGTATAGTTGATGCTGACACTGCTTTGGGGCTCCTGCTGCCTTTCCTAAGTATGTCCTTGAAGACTGACCTTAAAGAAGTAATATGCTTTGGTAAGGGAGGATGGACACATTTTGACATTTTCTAAAATCTTTTGCAAGTTCCAGCCACCAAGTTAAACACCATGAGCAAAACCAGCCTCGGCCAGAGCATGAGCAAGTATGACCTCTTGGTTTGGTTTGAGATCAGTGAACTGGAGCCAACAGGAGAGTAAGTCCAACTTTCTGAACTTGAAAATAAAATATTTCAAGATTAGGAAATATAGTTTTGAGTGTCCTCTGTGTAGGTTCATGAATCGTTGTGTCAGCATTCTATTTTGAATAGAATTTTTGTGATCATAGTATGTTTTTTTGATCAGATGTTTGCCAGAAGACTGAGTATGCAGTACAATATTTTGCCTTTTTGTTAGCAACAGCAAGGGGGTGGAGGCTGCACTTGGTTCTGAGGACAGAGCACTACGTCATGGCTTTATCACAAGCAGAGCAGCAGGAGCAGGCAGTCCCAAATATGGTCAGTGAGGGGAGCTATGGCATAATGTTGCCCCAAACCATGCTTCCTCTATGGTGGGACTATTTGGAGCTGAATTATTCTCCACTGTGGGCAGCTGTCCCATGTGTTGTGGGATATTTTGCAGTATCCCTGGCCTCTGTCTACAAAATGCCAGTACCTTCTTCCCTGAAGTTGTAACAACCAAAAAGTATCTCTAGACATTGCCATAGAACCCTTGGGGTCAAAGTCGCTCCTCTGATTTTGGCTACTGTTGGGAATTTCTGTTTAGATCAGTAGGATCAGCATCAGCTTACTTGTCCCTCTGAGCTATATTAGAATACAAGATGAATATAATTGTTGCTTCTAGTTCTCTCTAAAGGCTTTTGTTAAAAAAAAAAAAAAAGAAAAGAAAAAGAAAAAAAGCAGCATAAAATGTTGAGGTGGAGCCTGCCTGCAGTCCCAGGACTCTGAACAGGTGCGGCAGGATCAGGAATTCCATCCCGGCCTGGAGAGCGCAGTGACTTTATAGCGCCGTGTAACAAAAAATAAATAAATAAATAAATAAATAAATAAAGGCTTTTGTTAGAATACAAAAGAGATCCTCTCCCTGAAACAGAGGTAAGGGACTATATCTAAAGGACAGAGGATAAATATTACTGAAAGTGCTGGGCATGGTGGCACTCAGCTCTCCAGAGGCTGAAGCAGGGGGATCGCTGTAAGTTAAGGCCAGGTTGGCTACATAGTGAGACAGCAAGACCCTGCCTCAAAAAATCAGACAGACAAAAAAGGTTCCTGAATGTTCCTCTGTGTGTAAATGCTGAGAACCACCATTGTTTGTATCACCAGGAAGCATGTATGAAGTCCTTACCATGTGTAGGAACATCAGTTCTGTCTGCGGAGTAACATCACTTTGAGGAGTTTGGCTTTCATAGACAGATCTACATGTGATTATGACTTGCATTATGAGGGAGAGGCGTGTTTCCTGTCAGTTGCTATTGCACTCATATATTACTTACTGAATTCTTAGGCAAGGGGCAGAGGTAGAAACAAATGACACTCATATGCTTTGAGCATGTAGGATGGTGAGAATGGATGAGTAGATGCAGCCCAGAAGAGGGCTGTTGGATCAGAGAAAGAAAGGGCTGCAGGCACAGGGAGCGCCTTGCAGAGATAGCTGCACTAACTTCTGTCTTTCTTGTTTTTGTCTCAGGTACATCCCGGCTGTGGTTGACCATACTGCAGGCCTGCCCTGCCAGGGGACATTTTTACTTCACCAGGTACTAAAGCAGGAGCAAGACAAGACCTAGGAAGAATCGCTAAAGAGTTTAGAATAGGGAACAGAGCTCTTTCTTTTTCTTCTGTATTTCAAAGGTAGGAGGGAACTGGGGAGGGCAGGTTGACTGTTTATCCTGTACTGGGGATTGAACCCAGGGCTTATACACCTTTGTTTTTAAAAGCTTTTTCCTCAGGCCTTGGCTTATATGTATCCTTATATTTTAGAATAGCTATTTTGAAAAAAGAATTTATTTCGTTCAATCACTGTCATCTGTGCAGCTCCTGTATCACTTTCTTATGCTCTTCATGATATTTGAAAGTTCTTCACAGCCAGAAGTTCTTAACAGGGTTGTAGAGGATGAGGGTTTGAAAGAACTAAAAAAGTCTAATTTTGAAATGCATAGTCCCCTTTGGTAAATCAAAAACAAATGCACTGGGTGCTCAGAACTGCATCTGAGCCAGGCGAGATGGTACTTGAAGTTCCATGCTCACATAAAATCAGGGCGTCACTCTTCAGACCAGATCAGAACTGTACTGTCGCACACACCCTGACCAGACCCCTGGGTGGATGGCCTTCCCCTCCCTCCAAGCCTCTCCTTCCTGCCCACCCCATGGTACAATCCAGAAAGCAACAAGCAGGAGAAGTGATAGATCACCCCAGCTGAGACGAAATGCCATTCTCTCACCCAGGGCATCCAGCGGCGGATCACAGTGACCATCATCCACGAGAAGGGGAGTGAGCTTCACTGGAAAGATGTCCGGGAGCTGGTGGTCGGTGAGTGCGCTCCCGCAGCTAAGGGCAGACCCTGGCTCTTAGAAGTTTCCTGTGCCCTGGTCGGAGCCAGGGAGTGTGGAAGACTACGCTGGAGAATACAGCCTGTGGGGCAGCCAAGGCCTTGAGTTTAGCGGCCATCACAGGGCCCAGTATGCACCTCAGTAGCAGAGCACTTGCCTGGTGTGCCCCAGAACCAGACCCCATGTCTGTCTGTCTGTCTGTCTCTCTCCTACCCTTCCCCCTCCCCCTCCCCCCCTTTCTCTGTCTTTCTCACATACACACACAGCATACACAAGGTTAAAACTTCTCAGCTTGTCTCCAGTGAGCAATAGGTTAACTGTTTTACCTAATTACAGTGGGTGTGGTTATTTGCTTAGGAGGAAAGAGGATAAAACAAGTCTCTGGCCTGCCAGATAACTTAGCGCGGACTAAAGCGCCTGCTTAGGCAGAGCACAGCGCCAAGATGACAGTTGAGATTGGGAGTGGTGGTGTGAGCCTGTAATCCCAGTACTTGGGAGGCTGAAAGCAGGAGGATCACTACAAGTCTGATGTGTGTAGTGAGACCCTGTAGACCCAGTACTAAGTACATAAAAAACAAGTCTCTTATGAGCCATGAGCTTGCAGTTACTTAGAGGACGGTAGACATGTACAAAACAGTTGGATGAGTACCAAAGTGAGCATAAGGGAAGACCTGTGCTTAGAGAATTACAGCCAAAAGCCATCTGGGAAGGCTGGATTAACTTGGACGGGGAGGCTCTGAATGGCACAAGAGAACTGAGAATGTTTTGTTAAGTTGATTTTCAGATAGAAACACACAAACGTACCTGACATGCAAGCAGCAGAGTGAGGAAGAGGCCCAGCTGCCCCAGCGCAAGCCATAGGCCCCAGTGCGTGTGTAGACCCAGCGTGAGGCATGCAATAGCTGTAGAAAAGCCTCAGAATTAGGCTTTATGTGTTTGTAGGCTCTCACTATGCAGTTCAGGCAGACCTTAAACTTATGGTGATCCTCCTGCCTCAGCCTCCCAAGTGCTGGCATTACAAGTGTGTGTCCCCATACCTGGATCAGAATTGTTATTAACTGAGGACAATAAAGTATTCAGAATTAGAACAGGAACTAATGAATACAATACAAGCTAAAAAGAATTAAGCAGATTTATAATATGAGCTCTTCTCTATTATTATGTTAAATAACAGGATGTAGCTGTAGATCCAGTTTGTCTCATTTCACTGTGGTGATGAATGGCAAAAATAGATTAGTTTGATAGGGAAACATCTGTGGTTTCCAAAGAGGATAGAGTCACTGATGCTAGGAAATGCCAAATTTCAGTTAAAGTTATGATCTTTTTCCTGGGAGGTTGAAGCAGGAAGATTCCTGAGAGGTTGAGGCCAGCCTGGATTACATAGTAAGCTCAAGGCCAGCCTAAATTGCATAGCAAGACCCTGTCTCCAAAAAAAAAAAAAAAAAAGCCAGGCATGGTGAAACACACCTGTAATCCCAGCACTCAGAAAGCTGAGGCAAAAGGATCATTGCAAGTTCAAAACCAGCCTCAGCTACAAGAGTGAGCTCAAGGCCAGCCTGAACTGCATAGCAAGACCGTGTCTCAAGAAGACAATCTTCCCTCCATCCAAGCCAGTGGACACCTTGAGTTCTGTCCATAGGACTGTGTGTCTCCAGGGGCCAGATGGACACTCAGGCAAGGCTCCATGGTTTTGCCCATGACAGTCACGTAACTGTTGGAACCAAGGCTCCGAGGAGGAGGCTGACAGGGACAGACCTTTGCCTGAGCACACGCACAGTCTGGCTCTGGAGGTGCTCTGAGCTTCCCTGCAGTGCTGCGCCCCTCTGAGTTCATTCAGAGGCAGAGCGGTAGCAATCTGAGTGAGAGGGTGGTGCTAACCCAGCGCTGAGGAGGTTTATGCAGGATGAGGAGGAGATAGGGTGGGGCAGGGGGCCACAACAGCAAGGAGCCTGCATTGGCAGCTGCTGGGTTACAGACCACAGGAAGGGGCCTCTGAGAGTGGGTGGCAGTCCTATGAGAACGGATCTCAGGACACAGGCCAGGCGGGGAGGGGCCCGCTGTGTGGAAACGAGCAGGATCCTGTGGGCAGCCAGCTGCCCTGCAGCACCTGCGTTTAGAGATTGGAATGTCACTGTTAACCTCCATGAGTTAACCTTGCTTCAGTATGCCCCCTGCACGGTGTCTTTGCTCTTTTCTGCAGGCCGCATTAGAAATAAGCCTGAGGTGGATGAAGCTGCGATCGACGCCATCCTCTCCCTAAACATCGTCTCTGCCAAGTACCTGAGGGCTTCGCACAGCTCCAGCAGGTGGGTCCCAAGGCGCGGGCACCATGTCAGGTCCCTGGATTGCTAGTGATTGCTGTGCAGATGCAGAAATTATTACTCTTCTCTTGGGGCTGGTGAGATGGCTCAGTGGTCTAAAGCACCTACTTGGAACAAGCTTGGCAAAGCACAGGGACTGCGGTTCTATCCCCCAACACCACACACACACACACACACACACACACACACACACACACAATAAATAAATAAACTTTAAAAATAAATAAATAAATAAATTTCTAAAAAACAAAAAGAAATTATTACTCTTCTCACTTGGAAAATTCCTGTTCCCTCCCTTGCCCTCTTGCTCTCCAAAAGGAAGGTAAGGGGCTGGTGAGATGGCTCAGTGGTCTAAAGCACCAACTTAGAATAAGCTTAGCAAAGCACAGGGACCGCGGTTCAATCCCCCAGCACCACATGCCAGCCAGCCCCGCCCCCTGGTGGGCTGAGCTGGCCACCCACCCACCCACACACACACACATAAATAAATAAAAATTAAAAAAAAAAAAGGAAGGTAAACAGTGACTGGAGGTGCTCATGTGCTCAGTTACCCTGAGCGCATGGACCGCTGTGTCTGTGTGGCGTCTGAGAAGATGGAACTCAGTAAGAGAGAGAAACCAGAGTTGAGTGCATTGCCCGGGGTTTAAAGGACGATTATGCTAAGGCGAAGTGGCTGCTGTTGAGGAAGCTTTTTCACCACTAAGTGGCGTGGAGAAGACCCTTGAAGGGACCGTGAAGCCTCTCTCGTTGTTGGCCTTTGTCACTGTGGAACAGACTCAGTCAGTGTTTGCTTCTCATCCTTGCTTACGCTTCACGTTGATAGACTAATAGAAACTCTCATGGTGGAGACTGGCTGCCCTAAATAAGATTTTAATTTCGACTCCAACATGTTCCCAACTGAACCACTGGTGGCTAGCTATTTAACATCAGATGAGACCAGAATTACAACCCTGCTGTGGGCAAGTTGAACTAGCTTTTCTTAAAATTCCCTCTCTCAGGCCAGGGAGATAGTTCAGTGGCTTCAGCACCTGCCTTGCAAGTGTAAGGTCCTGAGTTCAGTCCCTGGTACTGGGCCTTACCGGATAGCTCAGTTATTTAAAGGGCTGCTTCAGCAAATGCAGTCAGACACATGGGACCACAGTTCAATTCCCAACTCCAGAAGCTGCAGCAGACCTGTCCTTAAGGTAGCCTGAAGTAGCTCCCTCCGCCAAAAAAAAAAAATCCTTCTCAAATTCCTGGTACCAAAAAAAAAAGTCCCTCTCTCACATGGAATGGCAGACATTCATGAAGTGCCAGCCATCCTGCTTTCCCTGTAGCCAGGGACTCGGGCCACTTGGTCCTCTGCCTCCCCAAGAAGGGCCCCAGTCACTGGTTTCTCGGGGGAGCAGGAGCTGTCTGAGGGACCAAGACACTCATGCCTGCCCTTCACGGGACCCCTGTGTCCTGTCTGCTCCTGAGAAGAGTACTCATGTCGGTGTTGGGAAATAAGGCTGCAGGCAGACACAGAATGAAAACATGGGGCCAGGATTCATTTCTTTCCTGTATTTTAGTGTTGTATAGGAAACAGAAAAACACACTTCAGGTTGCTTTTCTGCATGTAAGAGTCGCTGGCAGGGCCTGAGGAAAGAGGAAAGGAGTGTCAGGCTGTGTGCTGCAGAGGGAAGGCAGATAAAGAGGGTTGTGCTGCCCTCCTTGAGCAGAGCCATGACAGTAAATACCGTTTCCCTGATGCCAGCAGCCACTTGCTCCCTTTCACCAGACGTACACAGCCGGTGCTCAGCTGGTGTTCACCACCACCCCAGACTGGCTTTGCAGCTGTGACAAGCATCTAAAATTTCCCTGCGGCACTTCACAGAACACGTAGGGAAGATGGCATTCGGCTGAAACGCGGGCGTGGTCAGTTTCCCTGCATCAGAGTAACCTGGAAAAATCTTCAGACTCTTGTGCAACAGCAGGTCAGATGCAGTAGGAGGCTAGAGGAACTTTGTAGAAGCAGCTTCTCTTGTAAAATAGCAGCTTAGAGGTAACAAAAGAATGTAGTGATCCAACACCTTGAAAGGTTGAGAGAGTTCAAGACCAGCCTGGGCAACTTAGCAAGACCCTATCTCAAAATAAAAAGGATTAGGACATAGCTCAGTGCTCTCAGTGTTTAATTCCCAGCACTGCAGGGAGAAAAAAATAGGTTAAAGTCCGGAGTAACAGCCAAGTATATTGGTACCTGCCTGTAATCCCAGTAGTCCGGAGGTTGAGGAACTCATGGTAATTTTCCTACCTCAGCCTCCCAAGTGCTGGGATCAGAGATGTGTGCCACCAAGGTGGCTTTTCATTGGTTTCTTAATGTTTAGTCGTATTAGGTGATCCGGATAATAAGCACAGGTGGTGAGGTTGGGCCATCCGTGTACTGCTAAGACCTGACAAGCACGCAGCACCTTGGGCGTGGCTGTCTGCATGCAGGAGACCTGTCTGTGGCGTAGAGTATGCGGCCTGGGTCTACGAAGTGGAGGACACAAGTTAATGCAAGTTAATGAGTTGCAAAATGAGTTCGGCCAAGACAGCATCTGTTCTGTGGAAGGTTCCATGGGTTCCATTAGACCACAGAAGTCTGGTGTGTGGTGCATGTGTCCTACAGTGCCTTTCTGATACACTGATGTTGGAGGACGCTGTTGAGGACCATTGTTCCTCTTCTTTCTAGTCCTGCAGTTAACTAACGTGGTTTTTCTCAGTACCATTCCTAATACCTGGCCCCCACTGAAGTGTTGCTGACAGCTGTGCTCTCTACAGCTCCTCTGTGCCCGTTTTCCTTCACTGACAGTCACAGGAGAGTGGTGGTGTCACTGTATACCCTGTGCCACATTGTGTCCCTAGGTTCTTGTGAGTACCAGTCTATTTGAGATCACTGTGCTCATAGGCAAATTTATATTCATCTTTTATCTATGTGTGTGTTTTCTTTTTTGCTTCTCTTTTGATTTTTGTTGTTGATTTTACTGCTGCACTAACAAAGCCTTTTCTGTGTTTTTGCAGGCTCTTTCTTGATAAGGATACTCCTAGGTATTTTCTGTTTGCTCTTTTGCACATAAAGAGCCTAGTTTGTCAGAACGCTTTGTGTCTGTGTTGCTTTGAGTGCTAGTTTAGTTTAGTGGCGCATTCTCTGGCACAATACAGCAAGACTGTACTCTGTACCCTAAAACTGAGCTTTGCACCCTGGATTTTTCTTACCTGTATACAATTGAGCATACACATAAATGACTTAGCATTCTGAATTATTTTCTCATTCTGTTTACTCAACTTGGCTATTTTGTTCTTTTGCTTATTCAAGTTGTCCTCATCTACACTACGAAGTAGAACATTTCTCCCCATTTTCTGATGGATTCAGCTTTGTTTGCTTCTCTCTCTCTCTCTCTCTCTCTCTCTCTCTCTCTCTCTCTCATCCTCTCTCAAAGGCTTAGAGATTTATTGTTCTGTGTCCCAGCACAACTGCTCACTTGCTTCTTCATCTTCTGTGTGATTATGTGAGTAGCTGAGTCTGTGAGAAGAAATGTTTCCCATATTTTAAAATGCTTCTTTCTTTTGTCAGACTCGCTTGTCTCATCAGTTTTCTTCATTTGGAAGAGAAGCAGTCCTGGCTTAGTTGTGAAGAATATTTTTTTCTCATCTTTTTTTTTTTTTTTTTTTTTCGGAACCAGGGATTGAACTCAGGCCCTTGCGCTTGGCAGTGAAACGCTTATTCTACTGAGCTATCTCCCCGGCCCCCTTTCCCATCTTTCTGTTTGACTCACAGGAAGCGAACTCAGGGAAATATGTAACAGTCTAGCCTGGGCTGTTCCTTGGCTGATGTCTCAGGATTTTGGTAGCTCAGTCTCAATCTCCTCTGGTTCACATGTCACCGATTCTCCAGTGGACACAAGAGGGCGCTGTGGGGCAGGGGACAGCTGGTGGTGGCATGCTCCTTTGGCCCCTGTAAACCTAATCCTGAGGGCCACAGAAAAAAAATAAAGAGGCCCATTGATATGACCCTAACATAAGCAGTTTCTTCTTCATTTGTTCACAATTAATATCATCGAGTGAGCCTGCAGTGTATCTAGTGCCCTGACTCTTTTTCCTCAGGGATGCTGTTGGTTGGGGTGGACGTGGGGGCGGCTCTTTCTGGCTACCCCGGGAGGAGAGCATGTGTTGGGACTCAGCCCCGTTTCCAACTCCGCTCTCAGCGATGTTCTGCCAGTCACAGGTGTTTTTTATAAGCTCCTCTCCAAAACCACCTCTGCGATTGTGAGGATATTCCAGCAGAGAGAGTTGCAGCAGCTCCAAAACAAAATAAAAAGAAACTTTTTATATATACAAAAAGATGTTAGCAGAGTTAAAATTTACTCCTGTGTTTTTGCCAGTAAAACTTTAATGTTAGACTGAGTAAAAACTGAACCTGAAGGCAGAAATGTGCAGGACTTCCCCACACAGGTCCAAGCCATTGCCTCAGTTGGAAGAGTCAAGAGTCAGGAAGGGCTAGGCATGGTGGTGCACACCTGTACCCCAGTGGCTGGGAGGCTAAGCCCGGAGCACTAGGGAACTTCGAGGCCAGCCTGGCCTATATGGTGAGTTCAAGGCCAGCCTAAAGTAGACAGATACCCTATCTGGAAAAAAGCAAGAGACAGAGAAGTCATGCAGGCTCAGGAGGGACCCCTGAGGTGCTCACTCTGGGCCTGGAACCACATGAATACCTCACTAGGACGGACAGCAGTGAGGGGATTTCTGTCAGCTGTCACCAGTCACAAAACCAGCTAGCACTGGGGCTTTTTTCACCTTTCACTCCAACAGTTCTCAGGAATAGCCTTAGGTGGTTTCTGTTGAAGTAGTAGATAGCACTACCCACTATCAGATTTTTGTTTCAAATTAAAACTCAAATTTGTTGGATGTGGTACTCAGGAGGCTGAGGCAGTAAGATTGCTCACTAGTTCAAGGCCAGCCTGACCTACACAGTGAGAGGGTGTCTCATAAAAAGTTTCAAAACAGGGGCTGGCGAGATGGCTCAGTGGTCTAAAGCACCTACTTAGAACAAGCTTGGCAAGGCATCAGGGACCGCGGTTCAATCCCCCAGCACCACATGCCAGCCAGCCCCGCCCCCTGGTGGGCTGAGCTGGCCACACACACACACACCACACTCTCTCTCTCTCTCACTCTCTCTCATAAATAAAAATAAAAAAAAATAAAAATAAAAGTTTCAAAACAAAGATATGATCTAGGTAGGACTTTGAGGCTGTGTGAAGGTGTTTTTTGTTTTTTTGGGTTTTTTAGCCCTGGAGGCTCCCATTGTCATCATTTCTGTTGCTGTGAGAGTCACCGGGTGACCAAGCCTTTGTCCTGTTGTCTGTGTTCCTTCAGTACCTCTGAAGAGAATTCTCTTGACCCTCACTCGCTGCCTGAAAAACTAGGAGGTCAAGAAAAATTCAAAGGGCTGGCCTGATAGCTTAACGACTTAGGCAGAGTGCAGCGGCCAGAGTGCCATCTGGAGTGCCATGCTGGCCCCGCCTGCGGGCTGTGCAGAGATGGTGATTGAGACTGGGAATGGTGGGACAGAGGCTAAAAACAGGAGAATCACTGAGTAGTCAGATCTATGTAGTGAGACCCTATAGACCCTGCAGACCCTGTCCTAAATACAGAAAAGGAAGGAAAAGTACAGGAAGAAGATATATAAGAAATAGCTACAAAGTGAAGACACAGTTCACATATAGTTCTTACAGGCCCAGGAGTTACTTCTTGACTGGATGTGGGCTGTTTTCTCTGCTCATCATTGGTGGAGGAAGAGGTGGGAGATGGGTTCTGAGAAAAGATGAACCTGCTGGTTATCACAGGAGACCTAGAAAACACCCAGGTAGTGCAGCCACAGTCGGGAACGAGTGTGGTGCGAGTGAGCTGCCTTCTGCCCTGGCCAGGAGGGGTGGGGACATGGCCCGGCCTGGTCTTCCCTGTCCAGGGGTTTTGAGAGGGGTAAATGAAGCTAGACAACCAAAAAAGCCAGCTTATTGTGTGCACTGAGTCAGCTTTTGGTTCTTTCTTGAATATAAATTGATTTTTTGAATAGCTTTTTTGAAGACTAACAAATGGTAGTTGAAAGACTGTGGTGTTTGGGCCAGGGAGATAGCTCAGTAGAATAAGTGCTTGCCTGGCAAGCGCCAGGGCCTGAGTTTAATCCCCGGCTCCGCAAAAAAAAGACTGTGGTGTTTAAAAAAATCATTGTTTTACTCGGACTCCTAGTGAGCCTCCTGTCTCAGCTTCCCCAGTGCTGGGATTACATGCCTGGTTTTGGTAGCTGGCACTGTGTGCCAGGGGTTTGCATGCCGTACAGAGGATCCAAACCCAGGGTCCTTGCACTTGCCAGGCAGGCACTTAGACTGCTGAGCTGTCTCTCCAGCCCTCGTTGTTCTCTTTTCCAAACAAGGATCTCTACACTTTCATTCTTCAACCTGTTCCTACCCCACACCTCTCAAGTGTCAGTGTGTGAAGTGTATCTGGGGCTGGGTGTTTGCTTCCCACCCTCTGCATTCCCGGCCCAGCCTGCGCCTCTGCTCTCAGTCACTGGTGTCTCGCGTGTCCTTCTCAGCCTGATCTCCTTGGTTGTTCACTATTTCATATTCTTAGGCATTGTCCAAAAGAAAAAACAGGGCCGGGGAGATGGCTCGGTGAACTAAGCACTTTCCTGGCAAGTGCAAGGGCCTGAGTTCAGTCTCTGGTTCCACAGTCAATTAATCAATAAATCAATAAAAGAAAAAAACAGCACAGCTAAGCGTCTCTCCCCATTCCTCCATGCGGAGGGCTCCCTCTGTTGTCAGCCTGCTATGGGGGTGCTGGCTGATCCTGCAGGGCGGCTCCCCGCCGCTCTATACTCTCTCTGCTCTCTCCGCTCACAGGACCTTCTACCGCTTCGAGGCCGTGTGGGACAGCTCCCTGCACAACTCCCTTCTTCTGAACCGTGTGACACCCTACGGAGAGAAGATCTACATGACCCTGTCAGCCTACCTGGAGGTGAGCATGCAGGCAGCTTCTGCAGAAGCCGGCCAAGGGCCTTCTGGGTTTTCCTCTTGTCTTCCTCCACAGTGCTCAGTCACTTTTTTTATTATACTTTGCTGACTGTTAGGATGATATTAGATTCTCCTTTTAGCCTCTGTTTAATCAATAGGTAACTTTTTATGGTCGTGTAGGCTTCAGTAGCCTAGTCACCATTCTTTAAAAAAGAAAAGCATATATGGTTTTAAGAAAATTTTACAAGCAGGGTACTGTGGTCCCCACTTACAGGCGCAGTACTCCAGATGCTGATGCAGGAGAATGGTATATTTGAGGCCAGCTTGGGCAACTTAGTGAGACGCTGTCTCAAAATAAAAAGGGTCCTGCATTCAATGCATAATACAAAAAAAAGAAAAGAACGAAAAAGCCAAAAAGTTCACTTCTTGTATTCATGGTTGTTCCAGAGCCCAGTAGCAGTTTAGCAGCCCAGACCCGAGAGAACCTGCCCATCCTGCTTATGCGTCCTGGGATAAGCTCTCCACGCCACAGTGTCCTCACGTAGTAGGAAAGGGGTAATAACAATTCTAACTCCAGAGAAGAGCAGATGGATTTCAGGGGGCCTCGCGCTTTTTACCTGTTGGGTTACTGCTGACTGCTGGAGCCACCAGTCTGGGCGAAGCCCAGCGCCGCCCACCCCCAGGACTGGCTTCCATGCAGCTGCTGCATACCCACTCGTCTGCCTTCTGCTTTCAGCTCGACCACTGCATCCAGCCCGCGGTCATCACCAAGGACGTGTGCATGGTCTTCTATTCCCGAGACGCCAAGATCTCACCACCACGCTCTTTGCGCAGCCTCTTTGGTAGTGGTTACTCCAAGTCACCAGACTCGTAAGTTCATGAGACAAGCTTCCTCCTGGTTCATTGATACCATACAGCGGAATCCCGGCTTGGTGTTCACAGTTACAAATCATTTGTAAAATGGATGCCTGGAGCACAGGAACTAGCAGGCTTGTGTGTAATAAAATGTTGATGGATGGCAGAGTTAACGAAAGAAGGAAAATACTACATTGTGAGCACTTCCAAAATGCTTTCACAGGGGCTTAAATTAGATGAAAATAAGCTGGGTGTGGTGGCACACTGAGAGGCTGAGGCAGGAGGGTTGCAAATTTGAGCTCAGCCTGGTCAACTTAGGAACTTGATGCAACCTTGTCTCAAAATAAAAAAAAAAAAAAAGAGAAAAAAGCTGGGGATATAACACAGTGTGTGTGAAGACTCTGGTTTAGGCCCCACTACAGATAGATAGATAGATAGATAGATAGATAGATAGATAGATAGATAGAGTAAATACCTGTGCATCACCACCCAGTTTGAAGAATAAAGTGAGATTGTTACTGTAATACAGTAGAAGACTCAGCACCCCTTCCTGTTCACAGCCCCCAAAATTGTTTATCACTTCATCCCAGTCAGATGTTTGTCCCTCGTCTCTTTTTTCTTATGGGAAGAAGAGCCAATTTTTTGGTTTTCATATTTGTGTTATAGTTTATTGTTGTTACTCATCATGTGCAAATAGCAGTGGTCGAAGGACTAAGAGAAAAACAAGCTCATGTCTGGAGAACTACCCCTTAAATTTGAATAGGAAAAGGGCTTTATGTTTGGAGTGGGTTGCAGTCCCTGAGGGGAGACAGAATTGTAACTAGAATGCTGAGATGTTCCTGTTTTGTACCGTCAGAGTTAAACAGTTATTTCACTTTATTTTCAAATAGGAACCGAGTCACTGGGATTTATGAACTCAGCTTATGCAAAATAGCAGACACAGGTAGTCCAGGTAAGTGCTTGTGACCCTAGAGGTGACACTTACCTTGCATGTGTTTTAAGTAGATTACAAAACTGTAGTCTAGGGGCTGGTGAGATGGCTCAGTGGTCTAAAGCACCTACTTGGAACAAGCTTAGCAAAGCACAGGGACCGCGGTTCAATCCTCCAGCACCACATGCTGGCCAGCCCTGCCCCTTGGTGGGCTGGGCTGCCCCCCCATAGATAAATAAATAAATAAATAAATAAATAAAAACCAACTGTAGTCTACCCAGGTAGGATGGAAGTAAGATCTATTAGGAAATCATATGTATTTGATGAGCCCCTTTTGTGCTGATAGTGATAAAACTGCAGCATTATTTCATGTTGTATACTGTGGTTATACAAGTTGTACCAAACACAGTGTTGCAGGGCTATGAAATAGTATTTAAAAGTTTGAGTGATATATATATATATATATATATTTTGTTTGTTTCACTACAAAATGGTCCTTCATTTATATCCTCAACCACCCCCCCTTTTTTTTTTTGCATAACCGGAGATTGAACTCAGGCCCTTACGCTTGTCAGGCAAGCACTTATTCTACTGAGCTATCTCTCCAGTCCCTTGTATCCCCCTTTTTTTGTTTAGTTTTGTCAGAGTTGGGTATCCCATTGCCATTTAACTATTGTAGGAGCATGAATTCAGCAAAATAATCCAATATAGGCCAGTAGACCATAATAGTAGTGGGTTATCTACAGGACTGGCAATGTCAGAAGTTATTGATTTTAGCCTTTTACAGCTCAGCATATTAATATGGCTTTATTTTTTATACCTTGTGTTTATACTTTTTTCTGCTGGATGGTTAAGACCAAGATAAAGCAAGACTTATATAACAAAAAATGTAACTTTTATATCTGACAAGTTCAGTCATATCCCCTCAGGATTTACCCTGAAACCGTGTACAGCAGTTTGTAGATCTTTTATCAGTGTCAGCCATCTGGATGAGTCACAGCCATTGCTTGACCAATTTACTCTGTGAAAGCCTGACAGACTGTTTTCTCTCCAGGTGACTCTCCTTAGGCACACTCAACATCATCAGTCACTTTCCTCTGTGGCCCCATAATCTTGAACAGAAAATTTGGGACACCACTGAGTTACAGGATGTTACAGTATAGGTTCTCTTATGTCCTAAGTCCTTGCTGACCTTGAAGGGCTAAGGCCAAAATGTTGGGTATCCTCGTAGCCCTTCTTTTTCTCTAATTTTTTGGTCTGCAAACTTAAGTTGCTAACCCTCCAGAAGAGAAGCTTAATGATACTATTATCTTACAACATAGGCAGTTGAAGGGTCCAGGGAGATAGCTCAGTGCAATAAGTGCTCACCTGGCAAGTGCAAGGTCCTGAGTTCAATCCCTCGTACTGAAAAAAGAAGAAAAAAAAAAAAAAAAGGAGTAGTATAAAGCAACATAGGCAGTTGAGCTTAGCATCACTATCTGTCTGAATATCAAATACCTTAGACATAACATGGAACAGGTATTTTCCAACAATTGTCGATATGCTAAACTTTAAATCCCTATCGAATGTGAAAAAAATAAAAATAAACAATTACAGCCCGGGAGATGGATCAGTAGAATAAGCACTTGCCTGGCAAGCGCAAGGGTTTGAGTTCAATCCCCGGTTCCGCCAAAAAAAAAAAAAAACAACAAACAAAAAAACCCTGAAAGGGGCCAGGGAGATGGCTCAGTTGGTTAAGTGCTTCCCTGGCAAGCACAAGGGCCTGAGTTCAATCCCTGGTTCTGCCAAAAAAAACCCTGAAAGCTAAAAATAAACAATTACACATTTTTACACAGAAATTTAGAAATCTAACCATATACAACATCGTAGCAGGACAGTCCTATGACATTTTTTTCTAGTCTCTTATTTTCTTTTATTACTGTGTTTTGTTTTGTTTTGTTGTGGTACCAGGGATTGAACTCAGGACCTTGCCTCGCCAAACAAGCATTTATTCTACTGAGCTATCTTCCTGGCCCTATTACCTTTTTTTTAAGCAAACATTTACTTGAGAGAGTATAGCAGTAATTGATATGACATTAGAAGCAGTACGCATTTAGAAGGCCAGAATGACAGGCATTAGAGATACAGCTACTTTTTCTTAGTTCAATGAGAAGGAAAATTTGTACTAATAGTGTTTAGACAAGATATCATGTCTGCATCTTGTTCTATGAATAACTATGAAGGCAACAATATGCAATGTATTCATTATTGTAACTGTCCTACTAACCTGTTTTGAAACTGTCTCATTGCTATTTTTTATCAATAAAATTAATTTAAGAAACAAAATAAAATAAAATTACATTTAAAACAAATAAAAGTGTGAGGGCCAGGGAGATGGTTCAGTGGAATAAGTGCTTCCCTGGCAAGCACAAGGTCCTGAGTTCAATCCCCGGTTCCGCCAAAAATAAATAAAAATAAAAATAAAAGTGTGAGTGAGTGAGAATGAATTTGGCTGGAAAAGCTCTTTCCACTTCCCTCCCCACCTTAGCCCAAAGACACTGTGGCAGTAAAACAGTACCTGCAGCAACTGTCCTGGGAAACTGTCAAGAGTCCCATTTCTGGCCTGGTGGTGGCACTCTGGAGTCAGAGCGGTTGCCTAGCTCTCAGCCTGTAGCACTGCAAAAGAAAAGAACAAGAAAATTGAGTTCTTAACCCAGAACCAGCCTGTGGAGTCAGACGCTGGCAGGCGTGTGGAGAACAGAATCCCTCTCTCACTCACCCCAGAGGACAGCAGAAAGTCCTAACCCACCCCTTCCAGTCCCTCTCATTAATCTATCACAAGGACAGTTACATCCTACTTGAGTTTCCAAGAGGATATTGGCACTAGGTTTTTTTTTGTGGGGGGGGGGTTGGTGGAACTGGGGATTGAACTCAGACCCTTGTGCTGGTAAGTGCTTATTCTACTGAGCCATCTCCCCGGCCCCTTGGCACAAGGTTTTTAAAAAACTGTTTGATTAACAAATATGTTATATTTTATTTTTATTTATTTGTTTAGGCCAGGAAGATGGCTTAGTAGACTAAGCACTTGCCTGGCAAGTGCAAGGGCCTGAGTTCAATCCCTGGTTCCGCCAAAAAATAAAAATAAAAGTATTCATTTGTTTGTTTGTGGGCCAGGGATATAGCCCAGTGGCATGAACACCTGCCTGGCAAGCAGAAAGTTTCAAGTTCAAGCCCCAGTACTGAAAAAAAAACAAAAACTGTGTTATGTGGTGCTGCAGATTGAGCTCAGGCCCTGACGCATGCTAGGCAGGCATTCTACCCCAGGGCCACACCTTAACCCAGCAGTTTGAGTCATTTTAGAGAATAACATTCATGGAAAAAAAAAACAAAACACAAAAAACATTTATGAAACAGAAGTTGGGGCCCATAGGTAAGATAGAGATTTTGAGTTTGAATCCAAGTTCCAAGAGCGGCTAATTTTAATGTCCAGATTTTGTGTGTGTGTGTGTGTGTATTTTAGAGTCAAGGTCTCACTGTGTAGACCAGACTGGCCTCAGAATTCCTGCAGAATGCTAGGACTGTAGATGTGTGCCACTGTATAGTTGCCCTGCTTTCCATTATAGTTTCTTAAGGAATTTTCTAAATTAAGATAAATTCATATAGTTACTATGTAAAAATAGTATAATGCCTATGTATTTTTTTGTTTTTCTTCATTTTGTTTTCTTTGATTTTTTAATTTTTCTTTAGTCTCCCATTAAAAAAATAAATGGGAGGGGCCGGGGAGATGGCTCAGTGAAATAAGCGCTTCCCTGGCAAGCACAAGGGCCTGAGTTCAATCCCTGGTTCCACCAAAAAATAAAAAATAAAAATAAATAAGTAAATAAATAAATGGGAAATGCCAGGCATGGTGGCACACACCTGTAATCCCAGCACTCTGAAAGCTGAGGCAGAAGGATCACTGAATTTTGAGGCCAGCCTGGGCTCCATAGTGAGCTCAAGGTCAGCCCGAACTGCATAGTGACACCCTGTCTCAAAAAACTGAATATTTTTTAAATGGGAAGTGAAGACTAAAGCCATCTGTCATTTATAGTCCCTGAATTACTAAATCTATGTGTGCACATAGTTGCTTCCCACTGGTTTCTTAGGGAGCTATCTTGCTGGCCCCTCATAGGCGGTATATTATATATCTCCCTATGAAATATATATATATATATACATTTTTTAAAATGTATTTGGTACAGGGCCTACTATGCAGCTCAGACATGAGGTTACCCTCCTGTTTTCAGCCTCCCCAGCACTGGCATTGCAAGTGTGCACCACAACACCCAGTCTCAGTGGCTGGCTCAGCTCATCCAGGGGCAGGGCTGGCACTGCAGGTAGTGCAGGGCATCGAACCCCTGTGCCTGGGCTTGCCTAAGCAGACACTTAGTCCACTGAGCTATCTGCCGGCCCCTCATGGGGGTAGTTTTAAGTATTTGGAAGCATAGTGCACAGACCCCTTGGTGTCTGTATGCTTGCATGGACCAGTACCATTGTGTTTTCCTCAGTCACAGCTCAGTCTGGTGGCACACAGTTGTAGCACTCGGGAAGCTGAGGCAGGACGAGTCCAAGTGGAGGGCCGGCCCAGGCAGTTTAGTGAGGAGGTCAGCCTAGATTCCAGGGGAGACTGCCAACAGCTTCTGAAGGGCTAAGGGTAGCATTCAGTGGCCGGCACTCACCTAACACAGCAGGCCCTGGATTTGCTGCCTGTACCACGAAAACAACTTGGAGAGTTGCTTTGAAAGAAAAGTGTGGATTTTTATTAATAAATGACACTTCATGGATCTTGAGACAAACAGTCTGTCATATGTTAGGATTTAACTAATTCCTGTTGAACTAAAACTGCAATTGAGTCGTTCCTGGGAAAGCTGATCTGCCCTCTTGTGCCAGGCATGCAGAGGCGGCGCAGGAAAGTGCTGGACACCTCGGTGGCCTACGTGCGCGGGGAAGAGAACCTGGCTGGCTGGCGGCCCCGCGGGGACAGCCTCATCCTGGAACATCAGTGGGAGCTGGACAAGCTGGAGCTGCTGCACGAGGTGCGGGCCGGCGTCCGTGCTTCAGGCCCACGGGCCAAGCCCGAACAGGAGGGCAGGGCTAGGCGCGAACAGGAGGGCAGGGCTAGGCGCGGGAGAGCAGCTGAGGCCTCCTACTAACAAGGGGGCGGGGAACGGGGACGGACACAGGTCCTGGGGGAGGAGCCTGGTGCCACGCCCACTCGCGCCCCTTCAGCCAGGCCCCGCCTCCTATCTGCAAGTTCCCTTTAAGCCTCTGGTTCCGATGGGCCTCCACAGGCCCGGGCCAAGCTGAGAGGCTTTGCAGGGCTTTTCAGTTTCCCGTGATGATGCAGGTGAAATATTTTGCATCTTAAGGCAGTAGTGTTATTTTTCAGGTGGAGAAAACACGGCACTTCCTGCTGCTGCGAGAGAGACTTGGTGACAGCATCCCCAAATCCCTGAGTGACTCGCTGTCCCCCAGCCTCAGCAGTGGGACCCTCAGCACCTCCACCAGCATCTCCTCTCAGATCTCAACCACCACCTTTGAGAGCGCCATCACCCCCAGCGAGAGCAGCGGCTATGACTCAGCAGACATCGAGAGCCTGGTGGACCGTGAGAAAGAGCTGGCCACCAAGGTGGGAGCCCCGTCCTAGCGGAGGGCCCTGCCCAAGGCCTGCAGCTGGCCTCTCGGTTGGCTCACAGCCCTTCCTGGGGGCCGCTGGTTTGAGCTTGTGCAGAGTGCAGCAGCAGATGCACCGATGCCTACCCTGAGCTTAAGTGTTGGGGCAAGAGGGTCACAGGGGCTGTGTCTCTCAGAAGGAGGCCAAGTGGCAGAGGAGATGAGCACTGGAGAGTTTCCAGTGGTCTCCAGGAGTGATGTGTGGTTTTTTGTTTTCTTCATTTTGTGGCTTCGGGGACAGGGCCCACAGTCTTTACTCTGAGCTGTGTCCCCGACCTTTTTGTTTTGTGAGACGTGGTCTTACTAAGTCGCTAAGTTGCCCAGACTGAGCTCAAACTTGCAAGCCACCTGCCTTGCCTCCCTGAATGCTGGGATGATAAAAGTGTTAGCTGCAAATACTTGAAACACTATCTGTCTTAGAAAAACCTCTCTGGGGCAACTCATTCAGGACCCCTTGCGTCTATCAGGAGCTATGCCTATTTCCAATTCCTCTTCTCAATTTTCCTACTCCTAAAAAGAAAAGAAAAATCTGTCTGGCAACAGTGAAGAGGATGGGTTTGTGGCAAAGACAAAGGCTGCGGAAGAGAGAACTCTCATTCAGTAATCCAGTGAAATCCAGTGGGCAACAGGGAAGGCTTTTAGGAGGGATGAAGGGGAGGGGTGGGGTGTGCAGGCAGGAGGCAGGGGCTGGTGGGCACAGTGATAGCTGCAGGGCAGCCAGCTGAAAAGGTGGTGAGAGCGTGAGGGGCTTTTGTGTTTGTCCTGGTGCCCATAACTTGACAGTCTTCTGGTTTGTGTAGGAAAATATGGCCACCCAGAAGTCTCCATGCCAGCTGTTGCAGAGTAAAGTGGAATGAAGAGGGTGCCATTATGTTCTTAAACATTACTGTGTTTACAGTGACTCTTGGGAAGTAGCACTTTATTTTTTATTTTTTTTACGTTTTATTTTTTATTTATTTTTAAAGAGAATATAAATTAAAATTAAAACAAAAATACTGGAAGTGATACAGATTTTCACTTAAAGTAATATGAATTTCACAGTATTTGCTGTAATGCATAATGTTGGGAATAGCACTTTAAATCCATTTATTTTATTTATTTTCTAGACATACACCAGATTTCTCTTGCAGTATACTTTTTTCTTAAAAGGTTATTCAGCCAGGCATGGTGGCATATACCTGTAATCTCAGCAGTCAGGAGGCTGAGGCAGGAGGATGGCCAAGAGCTTGAGGCCAGCCTGTGCTGGCCTACAAAATGAGTACAAGGCCAGCCTGAACTGCATAGTGAAACCCTGTCTTAAAAGGACAAACCATCGAACAAAAGCTTGGGGATATGGCCTAGCAGTGCAGCACCTGCCTGGCCAAGCATGAAGTCCTGAGTTTGAGTCAAAGTGCCCCCCCCAAGGTAATTCAAAGCCAGCTCTCAGGAACTAGAGGAGCCCCTCTCCCCAGTCACCGTGTCTGCATGTGTGGGTGTCAGGTCTTTTAGAACCTTGCCATAGACTTGGCAGATTCTAGAGCTGTCTGGGCGACGCTGAGCTCCAGAGCAGGTTGTAGGTGTAAGAACTTCCCTCTGGCTGGTGTACAGGGCTCCCCTCAGCCGTTTAAGTTGTTTTCTTCTTGTTTTGTGGTACTGAGGACTGAACTTAAGACATCACACGTTCAGCAAGTGCTCTGCGTCACTCTGCATGCCCAGCTCTTTTCTTTTTGGGGACAAGGTCTCGCTGGACTGTCTAGGCTGGCCTGGAACTTGCGGCCCTCCCGCCTCAGCCCCAAGTACAGCCGCTGGGCTCCCAGGCCTGGGCCGTTGCTGCGCACCAGCACGCTTACACCAGCACGCTCACACCAGCACGCTCACAGCATCCTCTCCTCTTCCTTCTCCAGTGCCTGCAGCTGCTCACCCACACTTTCAACCGAGAGCTCAGCCAGGTGCACGGCAGCATCAGTGACTGCAAGGTGAGCGCCCCGGCCTTGGTGTTGGCTGTGTGCCAGTGCCTGCTCTCTCCCCAAAGCCCAGGCTTCTGCTCCCCAGGCTGTGTGGCTTTGGGGTGGCCTGAGCCAGGCACAGCCTCGTGTTTGAGGATGTGACACGCTGCTCTGGGACCGTCAGCAGATAGTCAAGTGCAGACTCAGAGGCCTGGAGCTCAGTGGGGTGGCCCCTCCCCGGTCCCTGGGAGGGTGTGATGGAGGGCGCCTTGGGGAGCTCGGTCATTAGCTCTGTCCTGTCAGCCCAACCTTTGCGCCATTCCTGGCCTGGGCCCTTGGCACTTCCTCCTTCTCGTTCCCTGCTGTCCATGTCCCCTGCTGTCCATGTCCCCTGCTCTTCGTGTCCCCTGCCTGCTGCCTGGGTCTCTTGCAGTCTTCTCTCCGAGACTGCCCCCAAGTGGAGCACACACCATAAGGAGAGGGTACATGTGCATAACATATCTTAGCGCCCCTTTTGTAAATGTCTTTTTTTTTTTTTTTAAATTGTTACAGGGTCTCACTACGCAGCTCAGACTTGTAGTGATCCTCCTGTTTTCAGCCTCCTCAGTGCTGGGATTACAGGCAAATACCACCATGCCCAGTCTCCATGGCCAGCTCAGTGCTCCCAGCGGTGGGGCGGTGCTGACCCAGCCTGTGGTGCTGGGATTGAACCCCTGTCCCAGTGCTTACCTAAGTAGGTACTTAGTCCACTGAGCTATCTTGCCAGCCCCTGTGAATGGCTTTATATATACACATACATGTATATCCCCCACCCTGAGCTGGGACTGAACCCAGGCTCTTTGCACTCTCTATCCTTAGCTATGTTCCTGGCCTATTTATATTTTTCATGTTAAGACACAGCCTTACCAAGTTGCCCAGGCTGGGCTCAAACCTGTGAGCCTCCCGCCTCAGCCTCGCAGGGCACTGCGCTGCCCGTACTCACCAACAGTCACTTCATGTTGGCGCTTGGGCGGACTGCAGTTTTATTAAGAGAACAAAAGTTTGGCTGGCCAAATAGCTCAGTGGATTAAAGCACCTGCCAGCAGGGGCTGGGGGTTCAATCCCCTGGCCAGCTGTGCCAGCTCCGCCCCCAGGGCCCGCTGAGAGGACAGTTGAGGCTGGGCGTGGTGGCGCGTGTCTATAATCCCAGCTCTTGGGAGGCTATAAACAGGCGGATCACTATGAGTCGATCTGGTAGTGAGGCCCTGAACACCCTGTAGACCCTTCCCTAAAAAAAAAAAAAAAAAAAAAAAAAAAAAGAATACAGAAGTTCAACCTCTACAAAAAGGCAGGTGGCAGTCTGGCATCAGGTTGGGGATGGCCTCCACTGTCTTGCAGGCAGGTAAGCACCAGTACACCGCAGCCAAGGTCCCGCCCTGCCACCTGGTGTCCTCTACCAGCTTGTATTGGTCACTAGGCTCACGTGTATTTCACTGTCTCATCTGACATGAGGCTGAGCAGTGGGTCAAAGCCCTTTGGGTTCCACTGGCTCGGAGGTTCCCTGGAACTTCACCTGACCATCTTTTCAGTGTGCCTGGACAGACCCAGGCTACCCTCCTCCTCTTCTTCTTCTTCCTCTTCCTCCTCCTCCTCCTCTTCTTCTTCTTCCTCCTTCTCTTCCTCCTCCTCTTTGTCTGCCATTGTGTGGTCTGCAGCTGTCTTATAGGTGGGCTTTTAGCTTGTTTTATTTTGGTTTTGGTTTGTTGTTTTTTTTTTTAATTTTATTTATTTGTGTGGGTGTATGTGTGGGTGGGTGTGAGTGTGGGGGTGGGGGTGTGTGGCCAGCTCAGCCCACCAGGGGGCAGGGCTGGCTGGCATGTGGTGCTGGGGGATTGAACCGCAGTCCCTGTGCTTTGCTAAGCCTGCTCTAAGTAGGTGCTTTAGACCACTGAGCCATCTCACCAGCCCCTTGGTTTGGTTTTTGATTGCTTGAAACATAATCTTACTATGTTCAGGCTGGCCTTGAGCCCACTATGCAGCCCAGACCTCAGACTCATGGTGTCGCTCCTGCCTCAGCCTCCCAAGTGCTGGGATTACAGGTGTGGCCCACCATAGCCAGCTTTGGTTTTGGAGGTCTTGCCTTATTGTTGAGGCTGGCCTTGAACTCGCTGCGCAGCTCTGCTGGTCTTGAACTGGTGAAGTGCCTGCCTTGGCTTCCCAAGTCCTGGGGTTGCAGGTGTGGCTGCAACCAGGTCTTGTTTTCTTGCCAGACCTTGCAGCAAGCTGGTAGAGGGAGGCGCTGACTGCCAGAGAGCTCCTGTTGCCAGGGCAGTGTTTGTGGCTGCATCTCATGGCTGTGTTCCTTTTCTTCCAGCTGTCTGACATCTCCCCAATGGGACGGGACCCCTCTGTGTCCAGTTTCAGCAGTGCCACCCTCACCCCATCCTCCACATGCCCCTCTCTGGTCGACTCCAGGAGCAACTCTGTGGATCAGAAGTAAGTGCGGGCTCAGAGTGAAAGTGGTGTGGGAACTGGGGAGGCCTTGCCTTCTGCGCTGGAGCTCAGAGAGGCCGCATGTGGGCGTGCCAGGCAGCCCCACAGGGGTTGGGCACCGCCCCGCTCACTCTGATTACACGTCAGGGGCTGCTCTGTGTAAGGTGCAACTTGACATGTATCTAAGAAAAACTAACAAACTCACATTAATCATGAACGAAGGGTTAGCCTCTCGGCCAGGCAGAGCGTGAAATTGCCTGTAATTCTTTTTTTTTTTTTTTTTTTTT
>NW_004524689.1:6850724-6852070 GCF_000260255.1 Octodon degus
AGAGGCCAGCTCAGCCCACCAGGGGGCGGGCTGGCTGGCATGTGGTGCTGGGGGATTGAACCGCGGTCCCTGATGCTTTTGCTAAGCTTGTTCCAAGTAGGTGCTTTAGACCACTGAGCCATCTCTCCAGCCCTGCCTGTAATTCTTGCAACTAAGGACAAATTAGTTTGCAAGCTCAAACTTTTTTCCAGCAATATGGAATCAAAGATAAAAGAAACTTACCAACTGATGTTTTATGTGCAAACACCTGAATCTTTTTTATATAAATAAATATTTTTCAAATACATTTTTCATTCAGCTCATTATTTAAAACATCCCAAACCTTAACATGCAAATTTATTGATTGATGTGAAGAAAGCCAGACAGCTTCTGTTTCTTCTCTTGGTGAAATAAAGTGGAAATGAATCCAAACCAAAAAAAAAAGGAAAAAAAGAAGGAAGAAGCCACAATTCAAGAAATTATAAAGCAGCCAGTTTGCGCACACCGGTCATCCCAACAACCTGAGGCTGAGGCAGGAAGCTCGCCTGAGATCAAGGCCAATCTGGACTACATAGTGAGTTCAAGGCCAGCCTATACTAAAAAACCAAACTCTTCCTCAAGAAAACTAAAAAGAAATGATAAAAAAGAGTCTGGCACTCAACTAAGATACCTAACAACACAGCACAGAGGACCTTGTTTCACCCTGGACTGTCCCGAGGCCTGGGCCAGGTCTGTGTGCAGCTCTGCCTGCACAGCTGTAGGGGAGCTAGGCTCCGTGCTGCCTGCTGTCGGTGCCATTCCATGGTGCATGCTGTGGCCAGGGCACCAGCACGCATACCTGGGAGGCTCGCTCGCAGTGAGCTGGCAGGCCTCACCCAGCGTTTCCAGTCCTAGACGTGTTTGTTAGTGTCTGAGGGTTCCGCCCTCTGACTTTTCCCAGGCAAAGCTGCCCCTCTCCGGCAGGTGCTGCCCCCGGGGTGCGCTGAGACAGTGACTGAGACTGGGTATGGTGGCGCGCTCGCCTGTAATCCCAGCACTTGGGAGGCTGAAAACAGGAGAATCACTACGAGTTGGATCTTGTGTAGTGAGACCCTGTAGAAGACCCTGTACTAAAATACAAAAAAAGGGCTGGCCAAATAGCTCAGCGGATTAAAGCACCTGCTGAGGCAGACACAGGGGTCATAGGTCCCATCCCTGGCCTGCTGTGTCACTCCTCCCCCAGGGGCACTTTGAGAAAGAGATTGAGACTGGGCATGGTGATGCACGGCTGTAGTCCCAGTACTTGGGAGGCTGAAAGCAGGAGGATCACTACGAGTCCGATCTGTGTAGTGAGACCCTATAGACCCTGCCCTAAATATATATATATA
>NW_004524689.1:6852170-6865130 GCF_000260255.1 Octodon degus
TTTTTTTTTTTGGAACCGGGGATTGAACTCAGGTTCTTGCGCTTGCCAGGGAAGTGCTTATTCCACTGAGCCATCTCCCCGGCCCAAAAATAAATAAAACATTAAAAAAAAAAAACAAAAAAACAAAACCCTGCTGCTCTTAGTCCAAACCACAGTTTGCACACCACTGCCATAGGTTTTCATGGGACTAAAGAAACCTGCATATCCAGGCTCAGAATTTCTCTCAAAATCTGAGCGCCTTTGAGAGGAAGAGAGGTGGCTAGAGAGGTGGCTCGGTGCTCATCAGCGGCCTGTTGTAAACGAGAAGGATGAGGGTGTATTGGAAGCCCTTCCTGGACCTTGTTGCAGCCTGGTAGGGTTCATTTTGTAATCCCAGGGAACAATTGTTAGCATTTCAGCAAGCAGTTCCAGTCTGTCACCTCAGTGCAATGCATGGCCAAAATAAAGACACAAAGGCATATTTGTAGTTTCGGGGAGCCAAGGGAGCCTGTGTCTAGCTAGAATGATGGCTGGCTGGAACAGCGGCCTCCACCCAGGGCGGAGCCTGAGTTGTTATTAATTCGTGAAGAGGGGCATGGCTTGAGGGTGAGTGACCGTGAGTGGCCGAGAGTGAGTGAGTGCTGTGGGCCGGGCTGGGCAGGAGGCCTGCAGTCACCTGTGCAGTGTGCAGGCGACGGAGTCCTCTGAAATCACAGGCTGAGCATGTAGCTCGTGTTCAGGGCAGGTGCTTCGGCTCTGATGTGCGCTCTTCATTCCCTGAGACGCCGTAGTTGCTTTCTGGAAGCTCAGTCCCAGCCAGCCCCTGCCTCGCTCGCTCGCACATTCTGCTTGGGGGCTGTAGGCGGGGCGTCGCTGACCCGTCACATTGCTCTACCGAGCACACATCAGCACTGCAGCAGAGCCATTGGCGCTGCTCAGCGCCCACTGGGGGATAAGATGTCCTAGCCAGCTCTGACACGTCAGAATGCTGGGAATAGAGCCAGGCTTAGCCACAACGGAGCCAAGACTCTTCTTCCAAGGAGCTGCGTCCTGGTGGTCCTCCACAGGAGTGGAATTCAGAGTCACTTCTCCTCAGCTGAGCTCAGGGAGGGGCTGGGTGTCCTTCCTGAACCTTGTTACCCCTTTGGGTAACCTGGTGGCAGTGTGCTCTTTGTATCATTGAGAGCTCAGAAAGGTTCGCTGTCACTCTTCCACCTGCTCTCTTAAAGGACCCCAGAAGCCAATTCCCGGGCCTCCAGTCCCTGCACAGAGTTCGAACAGTTTCAGATCGTCCCAGCTGTGGAGACGCCCTATTTGGCCCGAGCAGGAAAACATGAATTTCTCAATCTCGTTCCAGATATTGAAGAAATCCGACCAGGGTGAGTGCCACAGCAAACAGGGTCCACGTGTAAATGTGTGACCATGGACAGGAGCTCGCGTGCGGCTCTGTCATGACCTTGTGTGGCGGAGCTGGCCGGGCTTCCGCCTGGGGCTGGCACAGCATGTGAGCTGGCACTGTTTGCTCTTTTGCCCTGCCACTTGGGCAGGTGGGAATCTGGCCCAACTCGATGCTTTGCTGTTCTGCGAATCCCACCTGGATGGGCCCCAGCTTGTGACCATCTTCTTTTTGTGAGGAACTAAGTTCTAGTTTTTCATACTCTCCTTATAGCTCAGTGGTCTCTAAGAAAGGATACCTGCATTTCAAGGAGCCACTTTCCAGCAACTGGGCCAAGCATTTCGTCGTGGTCCGTCGCCCGTACGTCTTCATCTATAATAGTGACAAGGACCCAGTGGAACGTGGCATCATTAACCTGTCCACGGCCCAGGTGGAGTACAGTGAGGACCAGCAGGCTATGGTAAAGGTCAGTGCTGCGCCCTCTCAGCCTCCCCTGCCATATGAGCCTGTCCCTTCTCTTTGGAGCTCTGTGACGGCCTTTGCTCCTGCTCTGTGCTAACTTTCCTGTCTGCTGGTTTCTTGCAGACGCCCAACACCTTTGCCGTGTGCACAAAGCATCGCGGGGTCCTTCTGCAGGCTCTCAATGACAAAGACATGAACGACTGGTTATATGCCTTCAACCCGCTCCTGGCTGGCACGATACGGTGAGCAGCGCTTCCTGGCACCCTTCTCCCCTCAGCAGCAGCAGCCTAAGCAGGAAGGGAGGCATTGTTCTAGTTAGGTTAATAGTGCGGGAGGCAGGGCTGTCAGGAGGTAGGAGGGTGCTGGTGGCCTCTGCCCCCAAGAGCTCGGTGGGCTGAGCAGGACAGCGCACGATACAGCTCGCAACTCGTGCACTCTAAGGGCTGAGGGAGGGACTGAAGCACTCAAGCCTGACCTGAGCCACATAGCGAAGCCCTGTCTCAAAAAAAAATTTTTTTAATTTACTTTTTTTTTTAATTGGGACATTTTATTATTTATTTTTATTTTTTAAAAAATTTATTTGGGGGCTGGAGAGATGGCTCAGTGGTCTAAAGCACCTACTTGGAACAAGCTTGGCATAGCAAAGCACAAGGACCGCGGTTCGATCCCCCAGCACCACATGCCAGCCAGCCCCGCCCCCTGGTGGGCTGAGCTGGCCACACACATACACACACTAAATAAAATGTAATAAATAAATAATTTAAAAAAAATTTATTTGGAGCGCCAGCTAGATAGCTCAGCAGACTAAAATGCCTACTTAGGCAGAGTGCAGTGGCCAGGGTTCAATCCCCCTTGTGCCCTGTCAGCTCCGCCCCTGGGGCCCACTGAGACGGCGATTGAGACTGGGCATGGTGGCACACACCTGTAATCCCAGTGCTTCGGAGGCTGAAAACCAGAGGATCACTTCAGATCCGATAAGTATAGTGAGACCCTGTAGACCCTGTCCTAAATATGTAAAAAATACAAGGGGCCTGATCATTAGCTCAGTTGTTTAAGTGCCTGCTTAAACAAAGCGGTCAGGCTCAGGATGCTGTGGTTAGATTCCCAGATCCTGAAGCCAAACCAGACCTGCCCTGAAGGCATCCTGAGGCCGCCACAAAAAAAAACAACAACTAAATAAATACAAAATAAAAATGTATTTGGTTGTCACAGGGTCTCACTACACAGCTCAGACTCATAGTGATCCTCCTATTCTCAGCCTCCCCAGCACTGGGATTACAGGTGTTCACCACCACGCCTGGACTCTGTGGCCTGCTCAGCCTGCTCTGGGGGTGGGGTGGCGTGGTATGTGGTGCCAGGGATTGAACTGTGGTCCCTGTGCTTGCCTAAGCTTGCCTAAGTAGGCACGTTAGGCTGCTGGGCCATCTTACCAGCCCCCAGGGGTATTTTAGATACACATAATGATCACATTCATCCTATGAAATTTGTACCTGCATATGATATAACTTGCTCCTTCAAAAATAAAATATTTTAAGTGCTAGGAAGATAGCTCAGCAGCATAAGCGCCTGCCTGGCAAGCACAAGGCCCAGAGTTTGATCCCTGGTACCACCAAAACAAAAAGGAAAAGAAAAAGCTTTAGGGGCTGGGAAGATAGCTCAGTACAATAAGTGCTTGCCTGGCAAACACAAGGGCCTGAGTTCAATCCCCAGTTCTGCAAAGAAAGAAAAAAAAGCTTTAGTTTGAGCCAGCTCATGGATTAAGTACCTGCTTAGGCAAGCACAAGGACCAGAGTTTAATCACTGGCACCATAGGCCATGCGGGCTCCACCCCTGGGTGTGCTGAGCTGGCCACCAAGTCTGGTTGTGGTGGTGCTCACCTGTAATCCTGGTGCTGGGGAGGCTGAAAACAGGAGGATAACTGTGAGTCCAAGCTATATAATGAGACCCTGTACCCCCCCACACACACACACGAAAAAAAAGGGAACATAGCTGGGAATGTGGCTCCCTGTAACGGCTTTGGATTCAATCCCCAGTTCCACCAAAAAAACAGAAACACATTCCTTGTGCTGAGCAGTTTGTCTTTCTTTTTTGCTCTTAAGAGGTCTGCAGATGGGCACAGCCCTGTGGCTCAGCCTCAGAGCCCCCAAGGCCTTGTGCCCCCAGTACCCCAGGGTTCCCAGGCAGGAAGACCAGGGCCTGTAGTGTCTGAGGAGAGCACACACAGACCCGGAGCTCTGACCCTGCTCCTGTTTGTCCTGCAGGTCAAAGCTGGCCCGGAGATGCCCGAGCCAGCCCAAGTACTGAGATAAAGGAGGAGATAAAGGAAGCGTTACCTCTCGTTCTCTCTGTGGTTCTTGATGGCTGCTCTTGTATGTAACCTGTGGCTTAACTACTTGCCCTCCTGTCAGGCACTTTTTCTACTCTCCTGTCCCCATCCCTATGGCTCTGTGCTCCTCTTTTTTCTTGTGCTGAGAATCTTGTTAGTAGCATGTGGCCTAACAAAATGAAAACAGATTTTTAAAACTCAGAAACAACCCCACACATGAACACACGCCCCCCACCCCGCTCCCCGTGAGGCTATCCACTGAATTACTTCTTGGTGCGCTTTGGCTTCCTTTTGTGTGGTAGGTCCCCATCATGACCATCACTGGTGTCTGTCATCTTTGGATACCTGTGTCTTTCAGGGTAGCTTTTTCTTGTTCTCTGTGACGTCACTTTAGTTTTCTTGGGTGGCTTAGAGACTGAGGAAGGCCATTCTGGCCCTGTTGGAGCCCAGGCAAGAAACCCGCTTTTCTCCAGCTGTCTCCCTTTGCCACGGCACAGCCCTGCATTCCCATCAGGGACAAGGTTGAGGTGAACACAGGACAGTTACCGTCTGAGGCCCGTGACTCATGGGAGGTAGTGACGGGGTTGTCCTAGAGCAAGAAGACAAGAGAGGCCTCCAGGAGGCCTAGGACAGTGGCTGCTGCTGGCCCATGAGAAGTGTGGCACTGGCCTCGAGGACAGCGGTCAGAAGACACCTGTGCTTCCCTACAGCAGGGTCCCATGAGAAAGGGGCTGCTCTCCAGAGGTCCTGGGGTCTCCTCCGGGCATCGTTGAGGGTCCTGGCACCATGCCACGTGCACATGTGCCACGGGGGGTGCTTTGCTGCCAGTGGTGGCCTCAGTGATCCTTGTTGACATTATGGTGGCTTGTGAGAGTGGTAACAACTCGCCTCCATCAAAGAAACACAGCTTCCAGCAGAAACTTAGACGTCTCCTCTGCATGCGGTGTCAGTTCCCAGTCACACCACCTCCAAGGCGCCAGGAAGCAATGTGGCAGCCACCAAGCACGGGACAGAAACAGGCTGGCTGGGACCCTGCCCCGCCCCCCAGCGCTCTGCTTGTCGTCTGCTTCTCTCTCGTCCGTTTCCTCCAAGTGGCACGAAGATGCTGCCCACGAAGGGAAGCGAGCTTGCTGCCACCACCAGGTCTTCTTTTCCTCCAGCAGACCGAGTCCTCTGGCCTGGGCCACCACAGAGGCCAGCTCTTCTGGCTGCAGTGTGTTCCACAGGGTGACCCGGCTGGGCCACTGCAGTCCCGTGCCTGGCTCTCAGTCCTCTCATGCCACCTTGCCCTGCTGCCCTTCCCTGCTGCATCACCGTCAGGAACACTGTGCTCCTCCAGCTCCAGGGGACCCAGGGCTCCTGGCCATGCTGGGGACTGGGGCTGGGCTGCTCCCCTGTAGAGCTCCTGTGCCATCCCTAAGGACAGAGGCAAAGGGAGCCCCTGGCAGCGGGGGACAGGGCAGTGCCGAGAGCTTCGTGTAGAAAGGGCTAAATCAGCCGGCCCTGAGCTAAAAGTGAACAGCAGAAACTCTGGTGGATTTTATCTTTCTCCCCTTAAAATGTAGGTCACCGACTGTAATGTTTTCATTTTCTGAGTGTATGTGAGGTTTCTAATGTAGCTAGCAGTCTCTGTTCTCTAAGACACACAGTGCCCCTCTGGCATCTACTCAGATCTGCTTCCAGGCAGCTTCCTGGGCTGGAACTAAATCTAAGACTAATATCAGGGAAATGAAGATGGACTCAGAAGGTTACTTGTACAGTGAACTCACTGGTGTTGCTGCTGCTGCTATGAAGTTGGACCTGGAGCCCGAGGGTCCATGTCCGGCGGGGAGGTGGGGAGCCTGAGGGAGGAGAAACAGGCGATGCCCCAAAACCACTTCTGTGCTTTCCTCTAATGCAAATGAAACTGGCTTGGAAAGTCTTTGCTTTGGGGGCATGTGACATCAGAAGGACCAGAGCTGGGCCATGTTCTTGGCACCCACAGGCAGCGGGACTGTAAGGAGGCGACATAAGTGGGTGTGCAGTCCTGCAGGGCCCCTGTGTGCTGCCCTCCCTGCACCCTGCACCCCAGGCCCGGTCACATGGGCCAGAAGCAGTGTCAGGACTGATGATCCCAGCTCGCTTCCAGGCTCTGGGATGGGACAGGAGGGGACAGGGTTCCCAGCAGGAACTGCAGGAGGTGCCAGCTGTAGCCATGGTGGCAGGAAAGTGAATAAACCTAACCTCTAAGGAAACCACCTTTGAAGGTAGTGTTTTACTAATTCTTTTTCTTAACCCTAAACAAACAAGCAAAGAAACAAGAAACTCTTCTACAGAAGCGTTTCTTACAGAGAGATGAGTGCTGGTTAACTCTACCATCCCTTCCTTCTCTCTACTCCCACCCTCCTTTCTTTACTGAAAGCAGAATGTGGTCTCGCAGGTGACCCCACGCCAGCACCCGTGGGAGTCTCTGTGCCCGCCGGGAGTCTGTCAGCTCTGCGGTGGGCTGTGTGGGGCCGGCCAGCCTCACGGCCAGGTAGCATCCTCCCCATTAGAAGCCCCCATTATCTGGCACCCCCCTTCCGCTACATAGCTGTCCTATTTTGGTTGGGTTTTGTAACTTATTTAGATGGAGGAAAGAATGAGCCCATCGTGAAAGTCTGGAATCTAAAATAGGATGAGTTCTCCTGGCACATAGTTCAAAGCAAAGACTTCATTGCCTGCTGCTTGTCGCCTAATTCCCAGGGCTATGTAACTTCGAAGGTCTGAGTATAGTTGCACAGCTGTCATTAACTACACACTCCCTGGCCAGCAGAGGACGTGCTCACATACTGCCCTGCCCAGCTCCCAGGGTGGGCTCGAGGGGCCGTCCCTGCCCTCCCCTGGGCTGGGCTCCCTTTCTGAAGTGGCACTGTGAACCTGCTCCTGAGGAAGAGAAGCCTCACTCTGCTGCTGCTCCTGGAAGGTTCGCTGAGGACACTGGAGAACCCGAGGGTGTGCGCCCCAGCTGGCCCCGTGTGGAGCACATCAGAGGTCACCAGCCGAGAGATGTGTTGCTGCTGCTGTTCAGAAGGCCATTTATGAACTTAGTACCTGAGCCCTAGAAATCCGCAGGGACGCCCCGTCAGTGAAAGGAGCGAGTTGACGCAGAGCTTGCACCCAGAGCTGGGACGCCGCCCACTGGGGGCGCGCTTGCCCAGATTGCGCTTGGCCCCGGGGCCTAGGAGCATCACAGTGGCTACAGGGACAGGCTGTCCACCCCAAGGATGGGCTGTAGCCAGCCTGGCTGCCATGCGTTTGTCTTCCGTTCGTCCTTTTCCATGCTGCGTGTCACCTTAGAACCCACCAGCCTTCTTGTGTCAAAGGCGTCATCTTCGCCTCCGTGGAGCTGCAGTGCTTGTCTGTTGAGATTCGCATCTTGTCACCATCCTCACATGCTGTCACAAAACCCCATGAAGCATAAGTGGCCTTTCTGAACCAAGACTTTGCAGACTGATCTCTCCCCAGTGAAGGAGTTGAGCACATTAGCAACAATGTACATTATTAATTTTGGATTTTCATTTTCATGTTTTATTTTGTAAATAATCTCTGATGTTTGGAGCTTGAGTATACAGAATGTAAATACAGTTCTTGTATTTGTACTAATTCGGGTTCTTTTGCTGTATAGCCTTTAGATGCGCAACGCAGACATTATCTAACTGTGTATGGTAACCTTGCATCGCGGAGTTCTTAGTGAACGAGGTAAAATAATAAAGGTACAACCAGTGCATCTTGGGCTCGTGGTTTGCTTGTATCCTGTATCCTTTGAAAAGCTGTTTGGCCCAGAGAGAGAGCTCAGCAGCAAAAGTGCCTGCCTGGCACCAAAATAAAAACGAAAAGCAATCCATTGCCCAGCGTGGTGGTGCACACCTGTAACCTCAGCACTTGTGAGGCTGAGGCAGGATTGCTGAGGGTTCAAGGCAGCCTGAGCCACGTAGCAAGACTGCCTCAAGAGAAAAAAAAATCACAGCACACTCTTGCTTGACCAGCAAAGGTGACTGTCAGATCAAAGCTCAGTGCTGTGACTGCACACTCCTCTCTGCGGCTGGACTCGGTGGTTTCTGTATACTCAGGAGAGCAAAGTGATGCTGTGGCTGGTTTTTTGTTTCTTTTCATGTATGTATTTGGTGCAGGGTCGCACTGTGCAGCTCGGACTCAGTGATCCTCCTGTTTTCAGCCTCCCCAGCACTGGGATTATAGGTGGGCAGCACCATGCCCAGACCCGGGCCGCCCAGACTCGTTTGGGCCACTCACAGGTCCCAGGGGCCGCGCGGCTTGCAGGACCGTTGTTCCCCTGCATTTGCCAAAGCAGGCACGTGGTCTGCACTCCGCTATCTTGCTGGCCCTGGGTTGTGGTTTTGAGAGCTGTTTGCTTCTGAGCCTTGTCGCTGCCAGTGAGGCTGTGGCCGTTCTAGGGCTGAGGTCTGCTTTGAAAACCTGTCGGTGTCATTTCATGAGCTCCCTGGCTGGCAGTGTGCTCAGTGGGCAGTGCTTGTCCCAGTGAGTGCCCACCATGAGCAGGCCGGAGCCCTCAGCACCAGCACTGGCATCCTCAGCCTGGCTAGGCCGAGTCGGTGCCCACCTCACCTGCTGTGCTGTGTGAGTGCCTTCAGTAACTGGCTTTGTAGGGCTGGCCCAATAGCTCAGGGGATTAAAGTGTCTGCACACAGGCACCCGGGGTTTAATCCCTCCAGCCTGCTGGCCTGCGTGCTGGCCCCACCCAGCTCTTGAGAGGCTATAAACAGGTGGATCACTACGAATCCAATTTAGTAGTGATACCCTGGACACCCTATAGACCCTCCCCTAATATACTAAAAAAAAAAAAAAAGGCTTTGTGGCACGGGACGGTGAGTGTCCCAAGGGACAGAAAAGCCCAGTGAAGAGTGACCTGGAGTGGGAACCAGGTCACAGTGCCAGCAGACCCCGGTCACTGCCGCTGCATGTGGGGTCCCTAGGCAAGGCCTCAGCAGGCAGGAAAGTGAAGCCCTTAGGACAGCAGTGTCCTCAGGGTCCAGGCACAGCAAGGCCACCAGTATGAACTCAGTAAGGGACAGCAACAGGAGCTGTCAGGAATCAGCCAGGCCGAGGGTAGGTCTGAGGAAGACTTGGGATTCGCCGTAGTGAAATGGGGAGCCAGAAACGCAGGGTCCAAGTTGGAGGAACATGAAGGTCGCGAAGCCTGGGGCGGCACAGCCGAGGAAAGCAGCCCCAGGTGAGGTGAGCAGAGAGCAGCCCTGAGTCCGGAGGAAGTGCGCAGGAGGGCGCCAGGGCCTCTGGGCAGCTCTCCTGTGTGTGGGAAACAGCTGCGCTCAGGTGTCCAGCATGGACGCAGGCTCTGACGAAGGGTCAGGGACCGAGGCTGAGCCTCAGGTCTCCACCACGTTGGGTCAGGAGGCGGCACCCAGCCAAGAGGATGAGCTGTGGCCACAGGGACAGTGACACTCGGCCACCAAGGGAGGGGAGTGTGGAGGGAGGTGTGGAAGCTTGGGGGAGCTGGTGGTACCAACACGCTTTCCCAGGCTTGAGCCAGAGAAAGAAACAAAACAGGAGGCAGGGCCCCTCTCCTGCTGCGGACGCTGGCACAGAGGACCTGGTTACGCCTGGGCACGAGGCCCCCGCGTGGAGCCCTTGTCCCAGGCTGCCGGGCTGGGGGAGCTTGGATGTGCTTGGAGTCACCTAGAAACCGTGCCAGGATGTAGTTGAGCAGCCAGAGTGATGGCTTCCGGGTGACAGCAGCACTGGTGCTCAGGGCCACCATGTGAGAAGAGGCACAGTAGGTTCAAGAGGAGAAGTGACCAGACCACTGTAACCAGGGCTGCTTCCAGATGCCCGGGACAGCGTGAAGCCGAGCCCTGCAGGCCCCCAGCGAGCCAGCAGGGCCATGTGGGCCCAGGAAGGCCCAGGGCGTGGGGCATCCCTGTAATCACACCCAGCACCTCCAAGGCTGAGGCAGGAGGATCCTAAATTCAAGCCCAGCCTGGGAAACTTAGCAAGACCTTAACCAAAAATTAAAAAATAAAGACAGGCTGGGGGTATAGCTCAGTACAAAGGCCCTGGGTTCGACCCCCAGTACCAAAAGAAGTCTTAAGCTCTGCTGGATTTGCAGTTTGAGCTGGATAATCAGTCACCTTGGTTTAGGTCTTAGAGCGCAGCCTGTTCCCTGCAGCTAGACCTCATCCGGGCTCGCCCAGTCTCCCAAAGCTGACAGCACAGTTCACTTTGTAATTTTTCTGATTTTTCTTGATGCCCCATCTTTAGTCTGGTGTGGTCTCCCAGGACCCCTCGAAGGCTCCTTGTCCCCACACAGCCCCTTTGCAGCTACTAGAGCGCATCAGCTGCCCTCCCCTCTGCCATCGGGTCTCGGAGCCTCTGGGTTGGTTGGCTGGGGTTGTTTTTGAGGCAGGCTGACAGCAGCACTGGTGCTGAGGGCCACCGAGGAGGCTGGTTTCAAGCTCACGATCCTCCAGCCTCAGCATCTTGAGCGCCCGGATGACAGGTGTGCACCACCACCCCTGGCTGGGGCTGCGCATTTTTCAAAATAGTTCCCCCCCCCCCGCGCCCCCAGCATACAACGGCGCTTTCAGTTCAGCTACAGGGACTACAGAGCAAGTGAATGGCAGAGCTGGGCATTTCCAGTTTGCAAGAGCGTGCTGCGCTCCTTCCACACCCTCTTAGTAAGCAAACAGGATCCCACCCTGGCGCACAGGGCTGCTCCTGTGGAAGTCATGTTTTTGCCGGATTTGCGCTTGGGGAGTTCCGGCGAGCCAGAAATGTTTCTGTTCCATAGTAAGGGGGTGGACTTCCATGCAGCATTTGCCAAGCATCTGTAGATTTGCTAAAAACTGCAGGTCAGCAGGAAGCCTTGGCTCCAGCCCTGTGCGAAGTCACCAGGGGAGATGAGACACGGTCCCAGCCCACCTCTCAGAGGTCCTTTGCTGAGACTCAATCCCAGAAGCAGGCTTTTGCAGCTTGTTGCTGCCGGACCACAGAAAGCAAAACTCCGCGTTGCGTGGACGTTAGTAAAGGAGGAAGTGCTGCTACAGATCCCTGCCCGCGCCCTTTTGCCCCGGGGCAGCAGGGAGCCCATAAGTCCAGTCACCTTGACTCAGCACAATTCCTGCCTTGCTAAATCTCAGGCCAGAGCAATCGATCCAGTGGTTACTGTCCGAGAGCTCCAGGAAAGAGGAAGTCATTGCCACAAAGTTGAAAGGTGCCCGGGTCACCAAGTCCTCCCAGGGAACCATTGTATCAAGTTCTGCTGATAAAATCTCTGCAACTGGCATTTGCTCTCCAAACTGATTCACTAAAGTCAATTTCAATTCAAAGTTCTTAGAGTGATGGCGGGGACGTGCGGCTGGCAGTGCCTGACCTGGCTGCGGACAGTGCTGAGTGTGGCCGGCAAGGACGGGCCTCCCTGAACACCTCAACTGGACAGCAGCTTCAGGTCCCGGAAGCCGATACAGGCACAGCCTAGTCCTCTGTGCCCACCCAGGAAGAAGGCCGAGGGCCCAGGTCGCGTCCCTGCTGTCCCGACCCCCTGCTCCCCTGGGTCTCTGTCGGTTGCACAGCTGGGAGTGAGCTGCCACTGGCGGTGGCACACAGCAGGGACCTGTCCCCGTGTGCCCTGTGCTGTCCGCCTGCAAACCTGACTCCTTCCTGGAGGACTCAGGGAGACCTTAACCACAGGCAGAGAAACAACATAAGTCACCAGCACTGCAGAAAATTTAAAAATAGAGGTACAAGCCAGGCCCAGTACATATGTCTGTAGCCTTGGCTACTAGGGAAGCTGAGGCAGGAGGGCCACAAGTTTGAGATAAACCTAGGCAGCAATTCAGCGAGGCCTTGGCTTCAAAATGAACTTTTAAAAGGGGTTTGGGGAAAAATGGGGAAGGGTAGGGAGGTAGCCCAGTGGCACAGCACCCCGGATTTGATCACCAGTAACAGCAATAATAACAATAATTATTAATAATAATAATAGGGGCGGGATGTAGCTAAGTGGTGGAGAGCCCTAGTTTCCATCCCCAGTAACAAAATGAGGGCTGGGGAGAGAGCCTGGCGGGCTCCGCCGCACCTGCCTGGCGAGCGCAAGGCTCGAGTTCAATCCCCTGTACCACATGCTGTGCCACTGTGCAGCGAGAAGACCCTGCGCCAAAATAAATAACGTTCCCTTTTCTACTGCGGTTCACGCAGGCGGCGGGCAGGGCAGGCCGCGGTGGGCTTCCGTCCTCCAGGGGATCCGGGCGCCCCTCCGCCGCCTCAGCGTCTCGCAGTCGGTGCTGGGCTACCCCGACGCTGCAGGACACCCGGGGGCAGAGATTGCGCTTTTTTATCAGCTGCAAGCGGCTAGCTCCGCGAGAGAGTCGCAGCCGCCGCTCCCTGAGCTCTCAGGCAGGCGGCAGAGCTGCGGAAACCCGACGCCGACGGCTGCGCCTCGACGCGCGCATGCGCACGGAAGAATGGGGGGGGGGCTCGAGCTGGACCCTGACGCTAAGAATTCGACACTCTCGGGAAGCTGAGACAGGAGGACCAAAAGTTAGAGCCAAGGAGCCGGGGAGATGGGAGATCAATCCCGGCTCGCTCGGCGTGAAGGTCCTAGTTCAGTCTGCCAAACACAATGTACGAGCCTAAAAAACGAATGGGGGGCCAGGAAGATGGCTCAGTAGAATAAGCGCTGCCCTGGCAAGCGCAAAGGCCTGAGTTCAATCCCCGGTTCTGCAAAAAAGAAAGAAAAAGAAAGAAAGAAAGAAAGAAGAAAGAAAGAAAGAAAGAAAGAAAGAAA
>NW_004524689.1:6866410-6882156 GCF_000260255.1 Octodon degus
GGGGCTCTTAAGGGGGAATCTTCAATACAGGACAACTCAGGTAATAGAGACAGCTCCACATGGGCTGTGGGAGTCCCTCTTTTTTCCACAGGAGACAGGGAGAATTTTTCAAGTTCAACGCGCTGTTTTTGTAAAAGTTTATGTCCCTGTCCTCACCCCTTTCCAGGGAGCAGGAGTGTGGGAGGGATACAGGGTGGCCCCTTCCTCATCTCTAATAAGGGTTACAGTGAACACCTCCTGTCACAAACCACACATTAGAAAGAGAAAAGCTGCCTGTCACGCAAGCCTGTAATCCCAGCTACCCTGTAGGCTGAGACAGGATGGTGGTAAATGGGAGGCTAGCCTGGGCATCTTAGTGAGATCCTGTCTCAAAAACAAGGGGGGAGGGTGGACCAAATAATTTGGCTGTTATAGCGCCTGCAAGGGAGGGAGGGGGATGTTGGGCCTTGCTGGTCCCGCCCCCATCCCCCCCTCTAGGCTGCGATTGAGACTGGGCGTGGCGTACGCCTGTAATCCCAGCACTTGGGAGGCTGTAAACAGGAGAATCACCACGAATCCGATCTAGTAGTGAGATCCTGAACACCCTGTAGGCCCTTCCCTAAAATACAGGAAAGAAAAAAAAAAAAAAAAGGCATAGCTCGCTGGCAATGTGAGTGTCAGGCATATGCAAGATCCTGGGTTCTATTCCCAATGCTGCAAGAAAAAACAACTAAGGGGGGAAAAAAAAAAGAGAAAAAAAGGGGCTGGGGAGATGGCTCAGTAGAACAAGCACTTGCCTGGCAAGTGCAAGGGCCTGAGTTCAATTCCCAGTTCCGGGAAAAAAAAAAAAGAAAAAGAAAAAACAACTAAGGGGAGGGAAGGTTAGAGAAATATTTCTAGGCCTTATGATTCTTTGGGGACAGAGGGGCTCTCACTTTTATGACCCACCTTGGGAAAGAAAAACTATATTTTGACTTACTCTCGGGGATAAAGAGGTGACGGGGACAGGATCAGAATGAGCCTGCTTCTGCGGCCCTTAGGTGCCCCTTAGCTCAGAGTTCCCAAGACACCAAGGGGCTCCATGTGGGATATCAAGCCCTGACCCCCAAAGCAGAGCGAGCGTGGGTGCCAGATGCTGGACGCAGGTCCCAGGGCCTTCACTGAGGCCTGTGGTTACGGGGAACTCTTGTCATTCCTCTTCTGCAGAACGGGAAACTCAGATTTAATACCTTGGACTAGAGTACACGTGCGTGCCCCAGGGCCTGGTTCAGTCCCCAGCAGTGAAACAAGATATCCAGGGGTTGGGGAGGTGGCTCAGTAGAATAAACACTTCCTTGGCAAGCGCAAGGCTCTGAGTTCAAGCCCCGGTTCCGCAACAAAACAACAACAACAACAACAACAAAACCCCACCCAAAATATGGCCCCAGTTGCACAGCGGGAAAGACAAAAAACCAGAGCGAGCCCGTCAGCCTCCGTCAGAACCCCTGCTAATGAGGTTCTAGCTCATCTCAGCGGGCATCGGAAGTGCTTTACGTGATAGCAAAGGAGCTCTCTCCCCACTGAGGTCGCCCCTTTGATAGACAGGGACCTTGGAAAGCACCCAAGCCCCCGAGGACGTTTTCGGGTTAGCCCTGTCCCTGTGGAACTCAGCGCATCTCCCCGCTCTAACACGCTGTTTCGGGGGGCTCACACTCCTCGGCCCAGTACCGCTACGCGCTTTTAAAACTTGGTGAAGGGCCGGCGCACGCCGGCAATCCCAGCATTCTAAAAGGCTGAGGCAGGAGGATTGCAAATTTCAACCCAGTCCGGAAACTTAGACAGCCCTGTCTCTAAATTATAAAAAGCGCTGATGATGGACCCATACAGTTACAACAGAATCGAGTAGTTCAAAAACTAAAGTTTCCAGTGTTCGGTGAAACGATTTCTCAAAGCCTGCACCTGGGAGTCGTCCCTTCGCAGCTGCGCAAGTGCCAAGCGCAACCGGGCACACCCCCTCCAGTGGAGGGGCGGTGCCGCGCCGGGCTGTCATCGATGTGCTCGGAAATCTACTAACCCAGCCCCGGTGGTGGGCGGGCCCGTTTGGCCTCAGGTGGTATAACAGGCGCCTTAGAGAACCAATCGTGCTGCGCGAGACCCTGACCCTTACTTCCGATTGGCGAGTGCCAGCGAATGGGGTGAGGAGCGGCTGCAAGCTCCGGAGGTCTGCGGGAGCCGGACCGGACCGCACTTTCTGCTAGCACTGAGCCCCCGCGCTTCTTCTCTCCGCCTCTGTCTGCTCGGTCCACTGCCGCCGCCGTCGCCATGGCTCAGTGAGTGACCCGCGGGGCACCTGGACCCTGCTTCTCTCCCCGCCTCTCCAGCCTGGGGTCGCCCGCGTGCGCCCCAGGCGCCCGGACCCCACACTCCGAAGGCGCGACCCGAGCTTCCCGGCCCTCTGCGCGCAGGCACTGATGGCTGGTCGTGGGGTTCGGGGCTGGGTCCGGCAGGGCGGACTGGGTCCGTCAGACGGCGCCGAAACTCCCTGGGGGGTCCAGCGCAGCTTGGGGGGCGACCACTTACCTGTCGCATCAGAAATGAGCAGGCGCTGACATTTTTTCTTTGTCCTCTCCCCGGCCTTTCAGAGCTGACGTCGCGCTCATCGGGCTGGCTGTCATGGGCCAGAACTTGATTTTGAACATGAATGACCACGGCTTTGTGGTGAGTGCTGGGGGCAGGTCCAGTCCTGTGCTGCCCTGCTCGGACCTTGGCGTGCACCCTCCCGGCTGCACAGAATCCATAGAATCCACACCCCTTTCCAGCCCCGTGCAAACCCTTGGCCACCAGCTGCAAAGCAGCCACTTCAGTCGTGGGTGTGGCCGGCTGTCCCTGCAGTTCCAGGAAGGAGACTCCTGTGAGGTTCTGAGTGGTGGGAGAGGGCAGGTCCTGCCCGCCTGGAGCACTAACTTGTTGCCCAGTGAGATCTGGGAAGAGTGAGAAAGTCTCTTTCCCCCAGACAAGATTGCGCTCCGTTGCCCTGGCTGGCCTCCAGATCCAGGCTCACGCCATCCTCCCACCTCAGCCTCCTGACTTGGAGACTTCAGGCCCTGGACACCTCCACCAGCAATCTCTAAATGTTACTTCTAGAGATACTGAAGAGGCTTAGATGGCAACATCAAGGAAACAGGGACTGGGGACAAAGCCTAGGGAGGAGCTGGCTTAGCGGGCATGAAGCTTTGAGCCCAGAGGAGGACAGTCGGGTAGAAGCCAAGGCCAAGTCCCTGGTGGCACCGCTGCTTCCTGGATTTGCTTCTGAGGCCTAACCGGCAGTGACAGGTTCCACCAAGAAACAGGGCCTTTGCCTCGCTTCTGTACTGTGTCACCTTGTTGAGGTGGCTCGAGCCCTCCCTGGAACTTCAAGCTGTATAGGGGGACATGTTTGGGACTTGGTGCATAGTGTGAACATCTGTGTGTCTCAGCCCCCCTAATCTGTCCCTCTTCCTCTAGGTCTGTGCCTTTAACAGGACAGTCTCCAAAGTAGATGATTTCCTGGCCAACGAAGCGAAGGGAACTAAGGTGGTGGGCGCGCAGTCCCTGAAGGAGATGGTGTCCAAGCTGAAGAAGCCACGGCGGGTCATCCTGCTGGTCAAGGCCGGCCAGGCCGTGGATGACTTCATCGAGAAACTGGTGAGGCACTCGGGCTCCCGGCTGCTCTTTCCTTGGTTTTTCTTCCGAGATTTTGTTTTGAGTTTTCACTTTCTGGACAGGAAGTGCTCACTTCTGACGGGATGATTGCCTAAATGTTTCACTGTTGGCCAACCCGATTGGCACTCCTTGAGCAATAGAATAGCCCTGGGTGGCGGTGACTCTAGGACAGAGAGACAGAGGAGACAGAGGCGGTCACTAAGAAAGAATTAGCAGTAAGAATCAGGTCAATAGAAATCTATAGATGGGTTCTCTGTCTTTGTTACGCAGAAAGATTTTACAGTAGGTGTGTGGAGGCACCTGACCAGTAATCCGAGTGCTCTGGGGGGCTGAGGCAGGAGAATCATAAGTTCAAGCCCAGCTAGGACAGTGTGGGATTTAGCAAGACCTTGCCTTAAAAAATTAAAAAAGACCTGGGAATGTAGCTAAGTGTAAACTCTGGGTTCAACCCCAAGCACTGCCAAAACAGTGTTTTCTTGCACTTGTCTGGCGGGATCAAGGCTGGGACCATGTGCATACTGGGCAGGTATGAACGCTGCCGCTGAGCTACATAGCCAGACTCTACTTTTTGTTGGGTGAGACTGAACCAAGGGCCTTATTCATGCCAATCGTGAGTTCTACCCCTGAGCCATACCTCTAGCCCCTACATCTAAATTTTTTTTTCTTCCTATGGTACTGGGCATTAAACCCGTGGCCTTTGCACTGGGCTACGTCTCCAGCCGCCCCTCCCCTTTTTAAAGTTTATGTATTTGGCACAGGGTCTCACTATGCAGCTTGGACTTATAGTGATCCTCCTTCTTCAGCCTCCTTAGCACTGGGTCTACATGTGTCTGCCACCATGCCTGGTCTTAGTGGCTGGCTCCATGCACCCAGCACGACATACAGTACTGGGGATCAAACCCAGTTCCTTGTGCTTGCCCAGGCAGGGGCTTAGACCACTGAGCTATCTCTGCAGCCTCCAGCCCCCTTTTTGAGATAGGGTTTAACTACAATTCAGGCTGACCTCGAACTATTTAGCCCAAGCAAAGATCCTTCCACCTCAGCTTGTGAGTGCTGGGATTATAGGCGTGCACCATCATACCCAGCTTCCTCTTGTAGTTCTGAGATAGGTTACTAAGTTACTAAGTGTCTCAGTTACTCTTATCTCTTTGCTGGGACAAATACCCGACTCTCAAAATGAAGGAAGGAAAGGTTTAGTCACCTTATAGTTGCTAGAGGTTTCAGTCCATACTTACCTGGCTCCAAGGCAGCATGGAGCACGGCAGAGGGCAGCAGTTCATGGGGCGGAAGACAGCAAAACAGCAAGAAAAAAAGGGAGGAGCAGCAACAGAGTACAAGTCTGTCTTCTTAAACTGCATTCCGACTATGCCCCAGGCGGGGTGTGGTGCTCACACCCATAATCCCAGTGGGTCATGAGTGAATGACAAACTCTAAAGCCCGCCTGTGACTGCATGAGGCTTTGGGGGGACAACTGGACACAAACTATAGCACTAAGTTAGCCAAGCTGGCCTCAAATTTGATCTTACGGTTTTGATTTTTTTTTTTTTTTTAATGCATTTAGTACAGGGGAAACAGGGTCTACAGGGTCTCACTATGTAGATCAGACTTGTAGTGATCCTCCTGTTTTCAGCCTCCCAAGTGCTGGGATTATAGGTGTACACCACCCTGCCCAGTGTCAATCACCGGCTCAGTGCGCCCCAGGGGTGGGTCCTGCATGGACTGAACCCTGGCCGCTGTGCTCTGCCTAAGCAGGCACTTTAGTCCGCTGAGCTGTCTGGTCGGCCCTGAGCTGTTAGACCGGCCCCCAGTTTTGATTTTCTTATATTTATAAGTATCTATAGTATTTTTTACTAATAAATATTTGTGTCCAAATGTGGAAATTTTTTTTAGTATTCCTATAAAGAAACAATTTCCTTTTGTTTTTTTGAGATAGGATCTCACTGTGTAATCCAGGCTGTCCTTGAGTTTACCGTCCTCCTGCCTCAACCTCCAGGCATGCAACAATTTTCATAGTTGCATAATATGAACGATATGATATCCCTTTAGGGACTCCTAGGAAGTGGTCATTCTCTTTATTCCAAACAGTTTGAGGCTTTAGCAAGGGTATCTCTTGTTTTTATTTTATTTTTGTTTTTTGAGAACAAGGTCTCACTGTGCAGTTCAGGCTGACCTTGAACTCACTATGCAGCCCAGGCTGACCTTGAGCTCATGGCTATCCTCCTGCCTCAGCCTTCGGAGTACTGGGATTAGCCCCCATGCCTGACTTATGATTTTAAGATGTGACTAGAGCCACTGAGGATTGTTGACAATTAAACACCATATGCCGGGCTGGGGAGATAGCTCAGCAGCCTAAGTGCCTGGCAAGTACAAGGACCCAGGTTCGATCCACAGTACCGCATGCCTCATGGTGTGGTGGGACACGCCTGTAATCCCGGTGCTGGGGAGGCTGAGAACAGGAGGATCTCTGAGTCTGAGCTACATAGTGAGACCCTGTACCAAATAAATATTTATTTTTTAAATAAAATTTTAAAAGATTAGAAAACGGCATGCCTTCAGATTATATATATTTGGGATAAATTCCTGTTCATTTTCTTTGGTCACTGTGGTGCCTGTGTCTGGTTGCAGGTCCCGTTGTTGGACACCGGCGACATCATCATCGACGGGGGAAATTCTGAGTATCGTGACACCACAGTACGTGTCCCTTGGCCCCGATTCCTCTGGCTCCCGGGAACAGAGGGGTCAGCTTTCATCTGGGGCGGTGGGTCGCCGCCCGGGCCCTGGTCACTCCCAGCCCTTTTCTGGCTAGCTGGGGCTCGTGCTTTCGTCACTCCATCCTGCTGTTTGTGCAGAGTCTGTGTCTTTGAGACGCTGCTCTGCTGGCCTCAGGCCCTAGGGCTGTGTATGTCGCTCGGGCTCTGGGAGCCTGCAGAACGATACTAAGTCACTAAGCTCCTATGAAACCAGTTCTTAATTCAGGAGTCTCTGGGGAAGATGGGACTGTGTTCTGCCTTTATTCCTTCTGGCAGTTGGGACGGTTCCATTGAGCATCCAGGAAAACTGGTTGCTTTAATTGCCACCTGCAGTTGCCACTGGAGTGACCTGGGCCAGGCCTGTCCACCACAGCGTCTCTGGCCAACTCACGCTTCCTCGATCCGTGGGAGGAATTTGGGTTTTGGAGGCATCATGACGTGGTTTTCCTCTTCCTCAGAGGCGATGTCGAGACCTCAAGGCCAAGGGCATCTTGTTCGTGGGGAGTGGCGTCAGTGGTGGCGAGGAAGGGGCCCGGTACGGCCCGTCTCTCATGCCAGGTGGCAACAGAGAGGCTTGGTGAGTAGCCCAGGTGCCCCGAGCTCTGCACCTCGCCTTTGCTGGGGGGCCAGGCGCTGCTTTCCTCTGGACGGTATTGCGGGGCTCCAAGAGTACGCATGCTCCTCCTTCTTTCTTTCATCACTGACCGAGGCTGGTAGTGAAGGCCTTAGGCTAGGAGGAGCCAGGCCAGATGTCCCAGGCTGGCATCGAGGGAGGACTCAGTGCCGCCTCTGCTGGCTGATGCGTGGTCCCAAGATAACTTTCATAATTGAGTAGCAGGACAATCTGACCAGGCCTGGGAATGAGGCAGAAAATTATATCTCACTGGAGGTTAAAAACCACACTTGCCACTCCACCTCCTCTGGACTGCAGAGCAGGATGAAGACAGGAGAGGGTGGCGGCGGGAGGGGCCGAGAGTCCACTGAGGCCTGTGCAGGCAGTGGCCCCTGCATGGCTGCGACCTGTGAGACTGAGACACTGCTGAGACTGCAGAAAGAGAATGAGCCACATGGGAGGCAGAGGGAGCACAGGAGGGGAAAATGGGAGAGGAAGTGTCATTCTGAGGGGCAGCCCGGAGCGAGCTGGAGTTCCAGAGAGTCTGGGGTTATGGTAGGCAGTGGAGTGCAGGAGTGTGGGAACCTGGGGTTAAATTACCCCTCAGGTGGGAAGCCTTCCTGTGCCTCAGAAACAGAGAAACATCGTTCACATGGGAGCCTGGGACGCAGAGGCCTGCACTTCCTCCTGGGCTCCGCTCCCCACTGGTCTGAGGGAAGCAGAGATGGCTGTGGAGGCCAGGGTGGGGCCCAGAGGAGAACCTCACCAGAGCCTCGCAGAAAAACAGCCAGAAACAAGAGCAGGAAGTGGCTCTTGGACCTGAAGAGGGCCCCGGGTGTCCCGAGGGCTGGCCTGCAGCCCGGTCAGCTTTGTGTCTGCGGCAGTGTGTGGAGGAGAATCTCTGCCCGGCCCACAGTGGGCAGAACAGTGAGGGGACAGCAGGAGTAGGAGGCAGAACCACCCGTGCAGGCAGCTGGGAAGAGGAACTGGGAAGAGGAATTGGGCGGCTTCTGCAACACTGTGACCGCGTGTGCGGAACCTGCGAGCCTGCATCGAGGCTAAGCTCGTCTTAAGGGGAACCTGGGTCACTTGCAGGCTGGAGTCACAGTTTATTCTGGTGCCACAGTGGCAATTTTTCTGGTGGAGTGTGTATGTGTGTGTTGCCGGGGTAGGACCCGGGGCTGTGTGCTTGGCCCCAAGCTGCATCCCCACCACACGTTCAGGCTGCTTAGTCTTTTATTTTGGTTTCCGAGCCAGTCTTACTCTGCTCCAGGCCGGCCTTGAACTTGCTCCGTAGCCCAGAATGACTTCAAACTCGTGATCCTCCTGCCTCGGCCTCCCAAGTGCTGGCTGACAGGCGTGCACACCTCGGCTGGCTCTGCCCGGCCTTCTGGTGCCTGAGGCAGGTGGTGCAGCCTGTCCTGAGGCCCACCCAGACCAGAGGCACAGGCCTGACATTTACCTGCGGGGCTCAGGGTACTCTGCCCTTGAAGGAGCACTTCTGCCTCCCGCTGCAAAGTGGGGCCTGGGTGGGGCCTCCGTGCTGAGCGAGGCCACTGCCCCCTCTGCTGAGCCCATCCCTGTCCCTCTGCAGGCCACACATCAAGACCATCTTCCAGAGCATCGCTGCGAAAGTAGGAACCGGAGAGCCCTGCTGTGATTGGGCAAGTGCTGGGCAACCCTGCGCGTCGTGGGCACCGTGGGCACCAAGGGCCGCCCCAGTGACCGGTGCACGGCTGAGCAGAGCCTGCCTTGGCTCCAGTGGCTGCTTAGTGACGTTAGCATCAGTCTGAATCCTCCGGCTGATACCCAGCGCGCACTCGCGTGCCTCGGGACCCGTGGGCCTGGCCTGGCCCAGTCAGGAGGGCCAGGTCAGCAGTGTGGACGCAGAGGTGGCCGGGAGACTGCCTGCCACCAGCGTGCCCCGAGGACTTGACTGTGCCTCTGTGCGTTGTCCCACGGACGGTGTGCAGATGTTTCGCTTCCCCAGGTAGCTCTGTGGGATCAGAGTAAGTCGTTTGGTTTGATTTTTCAAGACAGGGTCTCGCTATGTAATCCAGGCTGGCCTTGAACTCACTGTAGAGCCCAGGGCCAGCACGACCTACATAGTGAGACCCTGTTCCAAAAACAAAGGAAAAAAGAGTTGCCCATGGTAAACTCAGCCACTGTTCTGAGTTTTACATCTGGCGAGCTCATGTGAGGCAGGACCCCGTCAGCAGCGGGCCTGGAACTGCATGTCTGGATTCAGAAGTTGAGAGCCTTGCAAGGCTGTATTTATATCTCAGGAAAAAAAAAAAAAAAATGATTTAGGGGCCAGGGAGATGGCTCCATGGAATAAACGCTTCCCTGGCAAGCGCAAGGGCCTGAGTTCAATTCCCAGTTCCGCAAAAAAAAAAAAAAAGATTTAATGAACCAGTTACTGTAACTTCCCATTGCTAAAAAAGTGGCAGCTCCAGGAAAAAGGATTTTTTTTGTGGTCTTTTTTTCTGAGACAGGGTCAGGCTGGCTTTGGACTTACTCTGTAGCCCAGGCTGGCCTCGAACTCAGCACCCTCAGCCTCCTTGGTGCTGAGATTACAGGCACATGCCACCACACTCAGCAGAGAGGATTTTTTAAACTTGTGTGTAGGACTGGGCAAAGCCACAAGAACGAGCCTGCAGGACCTATGCGAGAGACAAGTCTATAGGGACAAACAGCTGAGGGCGCATGGGACTGGATCGAAGCCTGCACCGTGCGTGCTGCCAGATGAATTTTGTTTGAAAATAATTATGTGCGCCTCCCTCCTGCGTTGCTTTTTGCACGAACAAATGGAAGGACAGGGAAGGGAGCCTTGCGGAGGACCTGTGGGGCTGAGGGGCTTTGCGCTGTTTCCCCGTGATGGCCCCCTGCTTGTCGCCCCGACAGGTAGGAGATGAGGGAGCCGGGCACTTCGTGAAGATGGTCCACAACGGCATCGAGTACGGCGACATGCAGCTCATCTGCGAGGCCTACCACCTGATGAAGGACGTGCTGGGCATGGGGCACGAGGAGATGGCCCAGGTGCGCCGCCCCCGCGGTCACTCAGTGAGCGGGGAGCTGTCCTTGCTGATGCGGCCGGGACTAGCTGATAGTTCCTCAAAGTTAGTGCATGGGAAGCGCAGGGATGCGCTTCCCGTCCATCTGTCCATCCATCTGCACTGTCTGTCCGCCCACTGTTGATGTCCCGGGTACTTTCCTTCCCTGGGGACTTCAGCAGTGCAGGTACACATTTGCTTTAGCTGAAGTTGGAGCTGGTGCCCCAGATGCTAGGCAATCACTCATTGCACTGAACTGCCCAGCCCGAGCTCCTCTCCTGCCGTTTCACTGCATCCGGGCTTTTCCGTGCGTGTTCGCAGTTAGTTGGTGTGTATAATCTCGGTCTGTTTCTCCAACGAGTACACAGAAGTGCTTTCTCCATGGAGGTGTGCTCCCGAGGCTCTGTGGTCTTGGCAGGCAGGCAGGCAGGCAGGCAGGCAAGCAGACAGAAACTAATACAGAAACCTTAGCATGGCCTGTCGTGAGGAAACAAGCAGGCAGAGACACTGGCTTCATTTGTGCTGTGGCTGCACTGCCCCAAGCTCCCCGCCAGGCAGGTGCGCCAGGCAGCTGCATGCCCTGGTCACTTCGGAGACAGGTGTGGCCTGGGCAGGTGGGCGGGCAAGCCAGGGAGGAACGCGCCCTGCACAGGTTGTGCGGCCTCATCCTGACGTTGCTTTGTCCCTCTGACCCTGCAGGCGTTCGAGGAATGGAATAAGACTGAATTGGACTCATTCCTGATTGAGATCACCGCCAGCATCCTCAAGTTCAAAGACAGCGATGGCCAACACCTGCTGCCCAAGATCAGGGACAGCGCGGGGCAGAAGGGCACCGGGAAGTGGACGGCCATCTCCGCCCTGGAGTACGGTGTCCCTGTCACCCTCATCGGTACTGTTGCGGGCCCCAGTTCTGACCTTAAGCCCCCTGGGGTGCTCTCTGAAGGTTGCCTCCGGGGAGCGTCCGAATGGGTGGGTTTTCAGGGTCTTTCTGCAGGTAGGAATGCACGCTGGTTGGCGCCTTCTCTTTATACTCCCCTTTTCCCTGGGGAGCTCGTCCCCTCCCCACCCAGTTTCAGCTTTGGGATGTTTTACATTCAGGCTGGCCTTGAGCCCACTGTGGAGCCCAGGCTGGCCTGGGACCCTTAGCAGTCCTGCTGCCTCAGCTCTGAGTGCTGGGACCAGGGGTGTGCACCACCACACTGACTGAGTAGTTGGCCTGGCCTCGCCTGCGTGGGACCTGGAAGGGCAGGGAAGCTGGGAGCAGGCCGAGAAGCCCCGTTGGCAGAAGGAAGTTGTGCCCTCAGCCAGCCTGAGTGCGGGGGTGTGAGCCACCTGCTCGTGGGGACTGAGGTGTTGCAGAGGTAGCACTGTCCCCACAGAGCCCTCTCCTTGCTAGAGAGACTTTGTGCCCTGCCCTGGGCAGCTGGGGCTGCGGTTCCACTTGAGGGGGGCGTCGAGGTGGAAGTCGCTGCCGCCTCGCTCGCCTTGGGCAACACGAGGGCTTGCCACATGTGGAGTTGCAGCAGCGCTGTGTGCGAGGCTTCCGCCTGCTGCATCACCGTGCACTGCTGAGGAGTGAGGAGCGATGGGCGGGCGGGCCGGCACAGGAGCCGTGTGGGGCTGCTCGCGGCTCCGCGCACGCTCTCCAGCTCAGGGCCCAAATGCTCTCTGCAAGTCCTCGCTTAGGTTCCCGATTTCAGCCTATTTTGTCTGTGGACCGAAAAGGAAAGAAGATAATTTGTTCACATTATAGAAAGTCAGGGTGTACACTTGTGGTCTTGACACTGCCGAGGCTGAGCAGGGGGTTGCCACACGGTCGAGGCTGTCCTGGCTGCAGAATGAGTTCAAGGCCAGCTTGAGCTTCACAGCAAGACATTGTTTCCAAAAAATAAATAAAATAAGTCCAATACCCTGGGTGGTAGCGCATTCTGTAATCCCTTCCTCTTAGGAAGCTGTAGCAGGAGCGTTGTAAGTTCAGGGCCAACCTGGGCAACTTGGTAAGTTGATTAGTAAGTAGTTGATCGGTAAATTCTTTCTCAAAATGAAGAAGGTGGGGATATAGTGCAGGGCTCCCTGGGCTCGGTCCCTGGTGCTGAAAATAAAATAACTACTACGTGTGGCAGAGCACACCTGTAATCCCAGCACTTGGGAGGCTGAGGCAGGAGGATCACCATGAGTTTAAGCCCAGCCTGAACTACAAAGTGAGACCTTCTCAAAACAACAAGAAAAACCAAACAAAAACTATCAATATATAATGAAAGTCATGAAGACAACTATATTTAATATAGGGCCAGGAAGATAGCTCAGTGGAATAAGTGCTTGCCTGGCAAGTGCAGGGTCTTCAGTTCAATCCCTGATACCACCACAAAAAAAATATATGTATGTGTAATTAATACATTTGTATTAATTATTGTAACTGTTCCAACCTGTTTTAAAACCGTTTTATTGCTATTTTATCTTTTTTTTCTCATTAAAATGAATAAATGATAAAAAAAAAGTTGGTGCTAACTTTTACGAAAAATAATGGAAGTCTTCTAAATTGAAACTAAAATTAAAAAAAAAAAGTAAAATTTTAATTCATTGCCAATAGTGAGTAGTAATTCTCAATAGTTGTCTTATTTCTTCACTTTTGCTCAACTCCCCCCTCTGAACTGTGAGTTGGCCTTTGTGGTTGAGTCCTTGCATTTGCACTGAGGTGAATTTTAGCACATCACCTGTTTACTGTTTTGCTGAAGGGTAAGCCTGACGCTTCGGGCTCACCTTAGCGCCCGCGTCGCCTGCGCCTCTGGACCTCCGCGCTGTGATGCACGCGTGCCTCTTTCCCGGGACCTGGAGGACTCTGCGCTGTGTCACCCTCTGCTCACTGTCCACACAGGAGAAGCTGTCTTTGCTCGGTGCTTATCGTCACTGAAGGACGAAAGGGTCCAAGCTAGCAAGAGGCTGAGGGGCCCCCCAAAGACCCAGTTTGGGGGTGACAAGAAGTCCTTCCTGGAGGACATCCGAGAGGTGAGGCGAGCTGGCGCTGCCTGCAGTTCCTGCTCCCTTCTGCAGCGAGGGCTGGGCGGGTGGAGGCAGCCACGCGCCAGACGCAGCCTCCTGAGTGCCGTGTGGCTGTCACCCTAGGCCCTCTATGCGTCCAAGATCATCTCCTATGCGCAGGGCTTCATGCTGCTCAGGCAGGCGGCCGCCGAGTTTGGCTGGACCCTCAACTATGGCGGCATCGCCCTCATGTGGCGTGGGGGCTGCATCATCCGCAGGTGAGCCCGGGCCACCCTGCACCTCTGCCCTGCTGTGACCTAGCCTGGCAGCCAGCTGTCACCGGGTTACACGGTGCCTGCTCTTTGCGTCCTGTATGGTTGGCGCTCTGTGTCCCGCTTCCTGTTGTGTAGGTTCACCCAATTTCAGACTGGAAATCTTTGCAAAAACAGCAAGTACCACAGAGAGTGTGGCGCACGCAGGGACTCTTCTTGTCCTTAGTGACGCCTTGGGTATCGACCCTGTGACCCATGGAGGATGGGGTCAGGAAACCATGCCACAAGCTGCTGAGGCTGACTCGATTGACTCCGTGACACCTTTGTGTCTCTGTAGGGGTGGGGATGTAACTCAGTGGCACAGCGCCTGCCTGGCAAGCTCAAAGCCCTGAGTTCAAATTCTAGTTCCAAAAAATAAAGTGTCTCTGTGAGTACTGTCATGCCCTGTGTTCCTGTTTCTTAGGACTGTCTGCTCCGCACTGTCACCAAGCCACCAGCCAGCTCCCAGGCCTGGGGACAGGCTCCCCCCTGGCCTGTCCAGGGCGGACCCTACTTTCTGCCCGGCATTGGGCCTGCCAGGGCGAAGGCCACTGACCCTCCCCCCATGCATTCCAGTGTTTTCCTGGGGAAGATAAAGGAAGCCTTTGACCGCAGCCCTGACCTCCAGAACCTGCTGCTTGATGACTTCTTCAGGTCGGCCGTGGAGAGCTGCCAGGTACACGGGAGCACGGGCGGACACGGGAGGGGGCTCATGCTGCTGCCGGAGCGGGAGCTGCTCACGCCGGCTCCGCCTTGGCATGCAGGATGCGTGGCGGCGCACGGTCACCACCGGGGTCCAGGCGGGTATCCCCATGCCCTGCTTCACCACTGCTCTGGCCTTCTACGATGGCTACCGACACGAGAAGCTGCCCGCCAACCTCCTCCAGGTGAGCTGGGCCGTGCCCACCCACGCTGCCTTGGCCTCCCTCCCTGTGGGGCTGCCCGCTGCCCGCTGCCCGCTTGCTTTCCCAGGCGCAGCGGGATTACTTTGGGGCCCACACCTATGAGCTCTTGGCCAAGCCGGGCGAGTTCATCCACACCAACTGGACAGGCCACGGCGGGAGCGTGTCCTCCTCCTCGTACAATGCCTAACAGGCCGCTGCTCCGCCCTCGGACCCCACACACGGGACCTTCCTGGCTACAGCACTCCGCCCCACTCCCCACCCCATCTCCAGCCCAGTGTGGGTGACTTGTGAGGTCACAGCACCTTGTGCTCTCTCCCTCGCCCTTTGGACCGCCCAGGAACTGAGGGACAGTGGGGACCACGCAGCCCAGCAACAGGGCTGGGGGTCGGCAGGGCCCTCACACAGCTGGGCTCCCTTTCTTTCTACTCAGTAAAAGCCATGTTGTGTTTACGCCTTTTCTCTACACTCAAGTCTCACCTGGGCCACACCCAGCAGTCCTCCAGCCACAGACAGAATTGCAGTGGTTTTAATAAATTTGAATCGATTTTTCTTCCAGCCTAAAGTTTTCTTTTTGTTTAAAAAAAGCCAGGCGCAGTGGTGCACAGCCATCCCAGCTGCTTGGGAGGCTGAGGCAGGAGGATCACAAGTTCAGAGCCAGCCTGAGCAATTTAGCAAGACCCTGTCTCCAGGGCTGGGGAGATGGCTCAGTAGGATAAGCTCTTGACAGGAAAACTCAAGGATCTGAGTTCAATCCCCGGTTCTGAAAAAAAAAAAAAAAAGAAAGAAAGAAAAAATATTTTGGGCTGTTGAGATGGCTCAGTGGTCTAAAGCACCTACTTAGAACAAGCTTAGCAAAGCACAGGGACGGGACCGCGGTTCAATCCCCAGCACCACATGCCAGCCAGCCCCGCCCCCTGGTGTGCTGAGCTGGCCACACACACACACACACACACACACACATAAATAAATAATTAAAAAAAAAAAACCCTGTCTCCAAAATTAAAAGGGGGGTGCAGCTGTAGCTCAGTGGTAGAGAGCTGGGGCTCAGTTCCCCAGGACCACGAGAGGGACAGGGAGAGACTTGAGAACACAAGGAACGCCATATTTGGCGGTGGCATGGGGGATGTCTTGTTTCACTTGTGCTCACAGTGACAGTCTGTGTCGTCCTGTCTGTCGCGTCTGCCACCATAAACTAGAGAATGACACTGAAGTGCTGGTCCGCTCGGCCGCCTTGTCCTTCCCCGGCCTGGTGCCCACTTCATTCCTGATGGTGGACAGCCTGGACTGGGTTGTTTGAGGCTGCCCGTCTGAGCAGCTGGAGTCTGGTTTGCGCTCTGGCCTCTTTCAGAGTGAAAAGGCGCCCCTGGGGCACGCTGACCCAGCACTTGGGAGGCTGTAAACAGGAGAATCACTACGAGTCTGATCTAGTAGTGAGACCTTGAACACCCTGTAGACCGTTCCCTAAAATGCAAAAA
>NW_004524689.1:6882396-6884412 GCF_000260255.1 Octodon degus
AGCCCCGCCCCCTGGTGGGCTGAGCTGGCCACACACACACACACACACACACACACACACACACACACAAATAAATAAAAAAAAAGGGGGGGGGCGAGCACCTGTGATCCCAGCACTCTGGGAGGCTAAGGCAGAAAGATTACAAGTTGAAGTCCTCCCTTTGCAATTTAGCAACTTTATGAGACCCTGTCTCGTAAAAATAAGGGTTCAGAAGACAGCTCGGTGTGAAGACTTGGCTTAACTCCCTACATCACAGAATAAGAAGACCTGTCTGTCTGGGTGTGCCTCCTGGGAATCTCTGGCCGTGAGCAGATGCTGTGACCATGGCTTCCTCTTCAGGGGCTCTGGCAAAGCACTTCTGGGCATGGTGGCACATACCTATAATCCCAAGACTTGGGAGGCTGAGGCAGGAGCATCCCTGTGAGTTGGAAACCAGCCTGAGCTACGTAGAGAATTCCCGACCAGCCTGGACTACACAAGACTCTTTAAAAAAAAAAAAAAAAAAATGTTGGGGAGATGGCTCAGTAGAATAATCACTTGCCTGGCAAGCGCAAGGGTCTGAGTTCAATCCCCGGTTCCGCCAAAACAAAAAACAACCCAGCACCCAGAACGATCTCAGTATACACTATGAAACCCACAGATCCTGACCCTGAAGGTTGGGGGTGGGCCCAAATTCCACATTTCCCACAAACTCAGAGCGCGGCCAGCTGACACCAGGCCTGCCGCTGTTACTGGCTTTGCCTGTACAGAATGGGCAGCAGACTACAGTTTTGGAGCTGACACAAACCCAAGTTCAAACTGCAACACAACTCCCTAGTCCCACTGTTGCCTGGAGCAAGTTTGCTATGGGGCTGGGTCCGTGCGTGGTGGCGCACACCTATGATCCCAGTGCTGGGAGGCTGAAAACAGGAGGATTGCTGAGTCCAAGCTGCGTAGTGAGACCCCATACCAAATACATAAATGGAAAGAAGAGAAGAAAAGAAAAGAAAAGAAACTTACCTTTGAAACTGCCCGCCATTCTGATAGCAAGATGAACCTCGCGCTGCCGGGTGCCGCAGTGCAGGCCTCAAGCCGTCCCTTGTCTGGTGGGTCCAGGCTGCCTGGTGAGCGAAGAAAGGTAGGTAGGTGTGAGGTGCAGGGAAAACGCAGTTACGGAAGATCGTGGAACACGTGCTCAGCCAGGCCTGTGCCAGCGGAAACAAGCGCGGCATGAACAGAAAGTGGTGCTGATGACAGAAAAAGCCAAAGGCCACTGGACCAATTCTTTTTCGTACTGGGAACTGAACTCAGGACTTTGCACTTGCCAGCAGGTGCTGTGCCACTGAGCTGTCAGCTTTGTCACCTGCCCAAAAGGCTGGGGACATAAACTCAGTGATACAACACTTTTCTGGGTTTGTTTTTTGGGGGTGGTCTTTTTGATACAGGGCCTTGCTGTGCAGCTCAGGCAGGCTGACCTTAAACTCGCTTTGCAGCCTAGACTAGTCTCAAACTCACAATGATCCTCCTGCCTCTGCCTCCCGAGTGCTGGGAGTACAGGGGTGTGCCACCATGCCAAGCGTGGCAGACTCTGTGTTTCTTTCTTTCTTCTTTCTTTCTTTCTTTCTCTTTCTTTCTTTCTTTCTTTCTTTCTTTCTTTCTTTCTTTCTTTCTTTCTTTCTTTCTTTCTTTCTTTCTTTCCTTTTTTTCTCTTTGTGTTTCTAGTGATACTAGGGATTGAGTGCCCAGAGCCTTCACACCAGCTACATTCCCAGCCCTTTCTATTCAGTTAAATTTTGTGACAAAGTCTTGTAAAGTCCATAGTTTGCCCAGGTGGCACTCTAACCTGTGATCTTCCTGTCTCAGCCACCCAGAGCTCACTTTGAACTCACTGCCCCTGGAGGAGGTGACTTCTTTTTTCTTCTGTATTTTAGGGAAGGGTCTACAGGGTTTTCAGGATCTCACTACGAGATCAGACTCAGTAGTGATCCGCCTGCTTACAGCCTCTCAAGAGCTAGGATTACAGGCACGCCACCACGC
>NW_004524689.1:6884812-6886293 GCF_000260255.1 Octodon degus
CAGCGGGAGAGTTGTGAGGTTCAAACTCCAGGAACCTGAGGCTGACAGCTTTGTGGAAGCAGCCACTTAAAGGACTGAGCTAGGGCCAGGCCCCCTTTTTTTAAAATTTTATCTATTTGTGTGTGTGTGTGTGTGTGTGTGTGTGGCCAGTCCCGCCCACCAGGAGGCGGGGCTGGCTGGCATGTGGTGCTGGGGGATTGAACCGCAGTCCCTGTGCTGTGCTAAGCTTGTCCTAAGTAGGTGCTTTAGACCACTGAGCCATCTCACCAGCCCCATGAGCCATCTCACCAGCCTCTGTTTGCAGGTACTTTAATCCGCTGAGCTATTTGGCTGGCCCTGAAGAGGTGACTTGTGATGCTAAATTTTCAGTTCTGAGAGGCGCTCACCTGGCAGCTCCTGGAGCAGAGCGGCCATGAACACTGACCTCACGGCGGCATCCACACGCTGTCTCATGTCCTTGCTGACCAGCACAGTGACCACACCCTGACCATGTGCAAGGCACGGGGACAGGTGAGTCCTGACGGCAGGCTTAGCAGTGAGGGAAGCCAGTTTCAAATCCACATTTCCCGTGGGATTCAAGGAAGCATAAACAGGGGCTGCTCGTGAGCTCCGTGCTTACGCGTCCTACTCGAGCAGCTGGGACACGTGCCCTCTTGTTTCTTGTGGCAAGGGCAGTGGGCTGGCAGCAGAGTGGTGCAGCAACGACCTTCTGAGGACTTGAACCGGGGGCAGGCATGTCCCTTCCTCTGTGACTCCCAAAATCCCCTTGGGTGGGCGGGCCCAGCCTGGGCCACACAGAGAGACAGACTCAAAAACAAACAAACAAAAAAACAACCAGGAGAAAAACAAGAAAAGAAGCATGAAAACCCAAGGGCGAGAGATGGCTCAGTGGAATAAGCGCTTCCCTGGCAAGCGCAAGGGCCTGAGTTTAATCCCCGGTTCCACAAAAAAAAAACCCCAAGGGCTTTGAGATAACAGCAAGATTGCAAGCACTGGCGGGTGGGACTTTACTCTGCGGCAAAACAAGGGTGACATCTAGTGGCAGATTCCATCAAAGGACAGTTTCAGCCCTGTAAGGTACATCTGCCCTCTGCACTGATTCCTGGGCCCTGGGCCTTTTTCTTCGCCTTTTTCCCCTCCTCCCAACTCCCCAGATCCCCATTTTCTCTCCTTTTTCTCTCTCTTTTTTTCCCCTTTCTCTTTCCTTAGCTCCAGGGATGGAATTCAGGGCCTCTGCACTGAGCTACATCCCCAGCCCTTTTTCTTTCTTATTTTGAGACACAGTCCAGCTAAAGCCACTAAGCTGCCCAGACGAGGCTCACACCCAAAATCACCCCCTCAGCCTCCCACAGTGCCAGGGTCACAGTGTGTGCCCACATGCTTGGCTCAGCCGTGGAACTTCCTCTGGGGCCCTGAGGTGACCATGTGTTCCACGTGTCAGTAGCACGGGCTCAGTTCTGAAGTCATGCACACGCCAGCGC
>NW_004524689.1:6887073-6895625 GCF_000260255.1 Octodon degus
TTTCAAACAACAAAGTGTTGGGGACCTGCTTCCCTGCTCTGAGGGGTCTATGTCTCCTGCTCCGAGGTGCTCCTGGGATGTGGACCTAAGGCCAAGTCCCAGTACACGGCCATGTGCCCACCATAGGCGCACCCCCAGGTCTCACGGCTAGGTGGCCAGGACACTCGTGTCTTTGCTAAAAGCTGGCTGCAGGGTGGTGTGTGCTCTCAACTTTGACTTCTTAAAAGAAATTTATTATTTCCCAGGTTCCCTCCGTATCAGGCCACTGGCAGATGAGGGCCAGTTCCTACAGGTTAGTGGGCACCAACAGAGACAAATATAATTACTATTAAAAGGAAGTCATGGGGCTGGGGAGATGGCTCAGTAGAATAAGTGCTTGCCTGGCAAGCGTAGGGCCCTGAGTTCAATCCCCAGTACCGCAAAAAAAAAAGGAAGTCACATAACAGGCTTTTTTTTTTTTTTTTTTTTAAGTACTACATTCTCCAATGTCATCACGTCCTACTTAGATGGCTACACTTCCCATCTGGGCAGGGACAGGTGTGCCACCCAGTGTAGCTTCCCAGTCCTGAGCCCAGCGGCTTTGCACTGGAGGGAGCAGTGGCGCCCCAGCAGCTGACGCATTGCTGACAGGGCCGTTAATCTTTTTTTGTTTTTTTGGTGGAACCGGGTATTGAACTCAGGCCCTTGCGCTTGCCAGGGAAGTGCTTATTCCATGGAGCCATCTCCCTGGCACCCCCGTTAATCTTTTTTAAATCTTGTTTTTTTCCCTCTCTTTTTGGGGGAACCAGGGATTGAACTCAGGCCCTTGTGCTTGCCAGGGAAGCGCTTATTCTACTGAGCCATCTCCCAGCCCCTCTTTTTTAAATCTTGTGGCATGTTCTCACTATATTGCTAATTTTCAGGGGCAGGGCTCAAATTTGGCAATCTTTTTGCCTCAACCTCCCCCAGTGTGGGTAAGCACTACCACACCCAGGTGTGTGCTTTGGTTTTCTTTACAGTCTTGGTGCTTGAACCCAGGGCTTCCAGAGTGCTGGGAAAGCATTGGACTGTGAAACCATATGTCCAGTTGTCTTTTTTGTTTTGTTTTATATTTGGTACAGGGTCTCACTATGCAGTTCAGACTCGTAGTGATCCTTCTGTTCAGACTCGTAGTGATCCCCAGTGCTGGGATTATAGGAGTGCACCACCACACCCATACTTGGTGTCAGGCTCAGCACGCCCAGGGGCAGGGCCAGCATGGCATGTGGTGCCTGGGATTGAACCCCAGTCCCTGAGCTTGCCTAACCAGGGGCTTTGTCCACAGAGCTATCTCACAGGCCTGCAGTTCTCTTAAGGGACTGAACAATGTGTCACTGCAGAAGTGAGGTGCCACTTGCAGACTGAACTGCAGTCTGATTTTGTGACACTAGTGTTTGGTGAGTGAAGAGAATTTCATGGTGGGTTTTGCTAGGCATGCCCAAGCTACAAGCGTAATCATCACAGAACACTGAGTTTCATAATTTGTGAATATTTTAAATTTACTTTCTGCAGTACTGGGGACTGAATCTGAGCCTCTTGCATACTAGGCAAGGACTCTACCACTTGCTATATCTCCAACCTTTTTTAATTTTAAAAATAAAATCTATTTTTTTTTAACGTATGTGGTACAGGGTCTCACCATGCAGCTTGGATTCTCCTGTTTTCAGCCTCCCCAGGTGGGGGGTACTGGAGGGTCTTGTGGTGTGGGGGACTATACTGCGGTTCCTGTGCTTACCTAAGCAGAAGCTGTAGCCCGCTGAGCTATCTCGTCGTACTGTACCTTTTTTTCTATTTTAATACAGGGTCTATAGGGTCTCACTACACAGATCAGACTCTAGAGAGCCGCCTGTTTTCAGCCTCCCAAGCGATGGGATTATCGGCTCGCGTGCCAACACGCCCAGATTCAGTTGCCATCTCAGTGCATCCCGGGAGCAGGGCTGGCACGGCAGGACAGGACATAGTCCGCCGAGCTATCCATGCCTTCTCTTTTAAAATAGCTGGGACTAAAAAATAAAATAAAATAAAATAGCTGGGACTGGGGCCGGGAGGATGGCTCAGTGGCATAAGCGCTTCCCTTGCAAGCTCAAGGGCCTGAGTTCAATCCCCGGTTCCGCAAAAAAAAAAATCCCAAAAAACCCACAAAACGGAGACTACAAGCATGAGTCATCATATAGGGTTCTTTTTGTCAATATGATTTACTGTGACAATTTTTTACCAGTGATCTCTGCCATCCCCCAGACCTGCCACTTAGCTGGAGGAGTCGTCAGACCATGCCGACCCCTCCCCGGCGCAGCCGCCAGGGGGCGAGCGCGGGATGACGGGGAGGAGGAGGAGCTTCGCGCTTTGACTCCTAGCGCCGCCCGTCGCTCGCAGCCGCCGCGGGAAAGTCCGACTGAGACGTCCGCCGCTCAGCCCCTGCCACAGGCGGCCTGCAGTGATGGAGGAGGAGCAGGAGGCCGAAGAGCAGAAGCAGTTCTCTTATCAGCAGGTACAAGATAAACGGGGTACCGCCTGGGCAAGGACGGCGGCACGTTTCTGGGAGTGGAAGCACCCTCTCCCCCGACGGTCTCAGCTCGTTTCCGCGCCCCAACCGTCTGCGCATGCGCCGGCCCAGGTGCCGCGGGAGGTTCTGGGAGCCGGTTTCTCCGGCAACGCGGCGGCGGCGGCGGCAAAGAATCTAATAGCTTTGGGAGGGAGCTTCGTTCTCCCTCTCTCAAGAGAAGGAATAGGGTGGGTGGAATGTGGGCGCTAAAGCCAAAAATCCGAAATCATAATACAGTAAACAGAGGCAGACTTTTTGGAGCTGAGGAAGGGAGTCGGGGGAAAGGGCGGAAAAGAAAATGATCAAGGTGCGGTATCTATGTACCAGTTTCCCCAAATTAATATAATTATTGTGTATCTCAAACACCACTTTTAAAAAAATTAAGCCTGGGGCTGGGGAGATGGCTCAGTGGAATAAGCGCTTCCCTGGCAAGCGCAAGGGTCTGTGTTCAATCCCCGGTTCCGCAAAAAAAATAAAAAAATAAAAAAATTAAGCCGGCGGGCCGGGGAGATAGCTCAGTAGAATAAGTGCTTCCCTGGCAAGTGCAAGGTCCTGAGTTCAATCCCTGTAACGCAAAAAAAAAAAAAAAAAAAAAAGCCAAAGCCAGTAGGGCACTTAGTGCCGTGCAAGGGGCAGTGGCTCTGAAGTGCTGGCCCTCGGATCCTGTAACTCCTCTATTGAGGTACCGGGTTGAGGGGAGAAGACAGCAGCGCTGCAGAGCCGTATTCAGACACAGGCAGGCCAGCCCTAGGCCCCTTACTTCGACGTGGTTGAAATCTGGAATCCACTCTCTCGAATGGTAATGACTTCGGCCCAAACGCCAGCCTTTCCTCCTTTGCAAAATCAGAACGACCAGCTCTCAGCATGTGTCGAGTACTCACTGGTTCCTTTAATCTGCATTGGGCTCACGGGTGGGAGAGTCATGCTGTTGTCACTGCCCAGTGAAGAGAGGAAAGGCCAGACCCCCGGTGACAGCCTGAAATAGGATTGACTACAAGGGAGACCCCGAGGGCTGGGCGTGCTTTCCCTTTGAAGCGTTAGGATTTCAGTAGCTGTCTGGCCCACCCTCTTTTATCTGGAGAAGTCAGACCACCGAGTTTGCAAGGACAGTGCCAGAAGCACCCAGCTGATGCTTTTGCTGCCATCTGATACCATTTTGCTCACTCACACCTGTCTGTCTCCTTTTAGCTTAGAGCTCCTGATACTCTCAGCTGGTCGATTTCACAGCATACTTAACCTGAGCTTGCTGCAGAGGCCCTGGCTCAGTCCCCAGCAGAGAAGGCCAAAGAGAGTGCCGCACTGCATGGTCCAGGTGTGCGTTGTGAATGAATTGAGAATTGGGGCTAGCTTGACATTTCACTTTTTAATTTCCCATTAACAAGGGGATTCTCTTACATCTTCTTAGTAGATTGTTACATTCAGCAAGTTTAATTTTTTTTCTTTTTTTTGTGGAACCGGGGATTGAACTCAGGCCCTTGTGCTTGCCAGGGAAGCGCTTATTCCACTGAGCCATCTCCCCAGTATGTTTAATATTGATAAAATCCCATTATTGAATATACAGTCCATATTCAGTTGTCTTCATTTGTCCCCAATTTTTTTTTTTTATTTAAGTGCTGTGATAGTTTTTTCATGGCTTCACACAAGCCATTCTTGGCAGTAGGGGACAGCAGTGAATTAAACTGATAGGGCCCTGCCCTCGAGGGGTTTAGAGAGCAGTGATTTAGCCTCCAGGTGCAGCAGGTGGTTGCTCCTCATTTGCACAGACAAAAGGGGAAACTGGCTGCTGGGGTGCTAGGAGGGCTGCAGAGATGGGCTTCCAGGTGCCCCACCAGAGGAGGAGCCTTGCTTGGGTCTGTCCAGTGCTTCTTTCTTTTATCCTCTGCCTTGCTTCAGACCAGGCCTAGGGCTGCAAGGAACTGCAGCAGAAGGACCGATTCCTCTGTTTTGTGACAGGGATGCACTGCCATTCATGCTGGCCTGGAACTCTCCATCCTCCTGCCTCACCACAGTGCTGGGATTGTGGGTGTGGTCCCCCAGGCCTGGCCCTGGTGTGTGAGCCCCTGTCTGATGTGTCATTGAGTCCTGCTGAGGACAGGATGAGGGAGGAAGTCAGGCTGCTGCTTGAGTACCTGTGACTTCTTGCTGACCGCCTCATGGGTCCTCCTCCTGCTAGGGTCAGGCACAGGCAGGGCTGGGCAGTGACTTTCCCAGTCACCCTCAGGGGCCTCCTTTGACTTGATCAGTGCCCGGAGGGCTCCCCAGCCTCCAGGCAGGCTGCAGGATGTGGGCTCAGTCAGTCTCACCTTGAAGTATTGTGGTCTCCACAGAGGCTCAAGGCAGCGGTGCACTACACAGTGGGATGTCTGTGCCAGGAAGTGACAGAGGACAAAGAGATGCAGTTCAGCAAGCAAACCATTGCAGCGATTTCAGAGATGACCTTCCGGCAGTGCGGTACGAAAAGCTGGGTGCTTGCTGTGTCTCTAGACCCCAAAGACTCCATTTGGTTGGCTACGTGTGGGGTAGGACTGGCATGTGTTACAGTCTTTGATCTTTGTGAGGTATTTCTTTTCCTTTTTTTTTTTTTTTTTATTAAAAAAAAAAACAATAAACACCTTATTGGGGTGTTTAAGTGCCTGCTCAGGATCTTGTGGTTCAATCCCCTCATCCTCAAGTCAAACCAGACCTGCCCAGAAGGCATCCTGTGTGGTCAAAAAAAAAAAAAAAAAAAAAAAAAAAAAAAATCCTAAAAAGACCCTTATTTAGTGCAGGGCCTTGCTATGAAGCTAGCTGATACACGTAGTGATCCTCCTGTCTCAGCACTGGGATTACAAGCGTGCGCTACCATGGCTGGGTAATACTTGGATTTTGGTGAGGGGAACCCAGGATTGAACTCAGGCCCTTGCCCTTGCCAGGGAAGCACTTATTCCACTGAGCCATCTCCCCGGCCCCTTGGTTAGGTTTTTTAGGCAGTGTCTTACTGAGCAGTTCAGCCTACGTTTGAATTTGTAGCCACCTTCCTGTCTCAGCCTCCCCAGAGCTGAGATTACATGTATATACCATCATGCCCACCAAGATTTGGATATTTACAGGAAGAACTGTTAGGGTTTTTTTTCTTTTTTCTTTTCTTCTTTTTTTTTTTGGCAGAACCTGGGATTGAACTCAGGCCCTTGTGCTTGCCAGGGAAGCACTTATTCCACTGAGCCATCTCCCCGGCCCCTAGGGTTTTTTTCTGTCACACCAACACTGGGACATTAACATTGTATTTTATTGTGTATTGTGTATTAAACTGCCCTAGTGGCTGGACATTGCACTCAATGTTTTATTTCAGTGCACTGCATTATTTCCATACCAGCCACGGTGTGCGGTGAACCTGTTTCATTGCCACTTGCTTGGCTTTGCAGGGGTGACTGTCCTCACAAGGCCAGGCCTGCACCACACCAGAACTTAAAGTGAAAGACTAGTTTCTGGAAATGAAGTCGTAGTCACAGTTCACGGAAGGCTTGTCTTGCCCTCAGGAGTGGAGAGGCGAAGGGCAAGTGAGGGCTCTCAGCAGCTGACGGGTCTACCTGAAGAGCCTCTGCTGGCCTTTGGAAGGGCAAGTGAGGCGTGCTGCATGCCTGTAAGCCAGCGTTCTAGGAGGCTGAGGCAGGAGGATCTCAAGTTCAAGCCCAGGATGTTGTCTCAGAATAAAAAAGGGCTGGGACGTGGGTAGCTCAGTGCCAAGGTCTGGCTTCAGTCTTCAGCACTGAAAGTACAGTCTGTTGTCAGTCACGGTGCTAACGCAGAGCTCAGGATTACACTTTCCTTCCTCCTGGAGTGAGCTTGATGTACTGGTGGCTGAAGCGTATCTCTCTTCTCTTCCAGAAACCTTTGCCAGAGATCTTGAGATGTTTGCCAGGTGGGTAGAGTACTCGGCCTCGCCGTAGCATGGCTTCAGCTTCAGGGGTTTAACCAGGGGTCTGTGGCCACCCACCATCCTCAGGACCCCTTGGCCTGCGCCACCTGCTCTAATTGTGTCCTCAGAGCCTGCTGGGCAGTGCTTGATGCTGCCCTCGGATTCCCTCAGAGCCTGAGGGTGCAGGCCTTGAGTGTGATGGCGGCTGATTGCGGGCGTGCCCCAGTGGCTCACAGGTGTGGGGACAGAGACAGTGGCTTCCCGTGCTGGGCCCAGGCCTCCCTCAGTGGGTGCTGCTGTAGCTTTTCCAGGTGATTTATGCTCAGCTCAGCAATTAGCACCTCAGGTAATTGAGGACAGTGGCGGAGTCGCTCTCCTGCAGCAGCTGGCAGGCCTGCCTGCACGCCGGGCGCTCGCTGATGCGCTGCCTCTGCCCGGTGTACTTTTCACCTCAGCCCGTGAGCTCTTTGTTTCTCCTGTGAATGCTGGGGATGAATTAAGGCTGCCCTTTGTCGGGGCAGGCTCTAAATCTTCCTTGTCCTTCATCCTTCTGTGCCTGAAAACCCCCACAAGTGGTCAGAGGGAGCAGTGGGTGTTACCACCGCCACCCAGGAGTCGGGTCACCTTTACTTCCCATTTCTTGTTAGCTGTGAAAAAAGACAATAGAACATTTAAAAGCTTCTGTAAAAATCCTAGGGACAAAATTGAAATAGGGGCTGGAGTATAGCTTGGTGACAGCAGCTCATGTTTGGCATATTGGAAGCCTTAGCTTTGATCCAGCACTGGGAAAAGAAAGAAATTAGAAGAAATATTTAGCAGATCTTGCATGCTTTTATGCTTCCATCAAAGGCTCATCTTCTTTTGCTGGGGGCTTAGGGGAGTGGGTTGTGGGACTTGGACTGGAAGCTCCAGAGGACAGGACATCACTTTTTCTTTTTTCCTTTTTCATTTTCTGATATTGGGAATTGAACTTGGGCCTCATGCTTGCCAGGCAGGCGATGTGCCGCTGAGCTACAACCCCAGCCCCATCCATCACCTCTTAGAAGGGTTTCTGAGCCAGTGTGGTGGCACACACCTGTCCTTGTAGCACTGGGCAGGCTGAGGCAGGAGGATGGTCATGAGTTCAAGGCCAGCCTGAATTGCATAGTGAGACCCTGCCTCAAAAGAAGAGGTGAGGTCACTGTAAAAGGCAGCCCTCTGCCTTCGACTTCCTCCTTTTCCTGTACTTTAAGAAACATGTAAGTGGAATAGCCTAGGTGTGTGACTGAGCCGGGGTCACACTGCCCATGGGCACTTTGTGCTCTTCACCCCATAACCTGTGGCCTGGGACTTGGGATAGGGTTGCTATGGTAATGTGTCACCTTCTGTCCTGTCCCTGTAGCTCACTACTTGTAAGCTTTTTTTTTCTTCTTTCTGTTTTGGGGTGTGTGTGTGTGTGTATGTGTGTGTCTGTGTGTCTGTGTGTCTGTCTGTCTGTGTGTTACTGTGAATTGAACCTAGGGCCTTCACATTAAGCTGCATCCCATTTATTTACTTATTTATGGACATAGTCTTATTATGTAGTTCAGGCTGGTCTTGAACTCACTATGTAGCCTACACTGGCCTTGAACTCACAGCAGTGCTCCTGCTTCAGCCTCCCAAGTGCTGTTACAGGTGTGTCCTACCACATCTGGCTATTTTTTATTTCTTCATTTTGTTTTTGGCTTTTTGGTGTTTCTTTGGTTGGTTGTTTTTTCTAAGACAGTTCTCCCTATACTGTTCAGACTGGCCTCAAACTCGCAGTGATTCTCCTGCCTTAGCCTCCTGAGTGCTATGATTAAAGTGTGCACCACTCCCCTCAGGCTGCAGACTCGACAGCTGTTCTTTTTTTCCCCAGCTTTAAAAAAAAACACAGAAAACAAGGGCTGGCCAAATAGCTCAGTGGATTAAAGCGCCTACATGCAGGTGCAGGGGCTGGAGGTTTGATCCCCGGGCCTGCTGTGTCTGCTGTGCCTGCCCCGTGCTGGGGCACGCTGCATCTGAGGCTGGGTGTGGTCGCATGTGCCTGTAATCCCAGCTCGTGGGAGGCTGTAAACAGGTGGATCACTCTGAGTCTCA
>NW_004524689.1:6896080-6900165 GCF_000260255.1 Octodon degus
TATACAGATAATTGTATCTGTGTATTCAAAATGGTTTGGATAGATATATAGTTACATTCTCTTAATGAATAGAATGATTCTTGTACAGCAATTAACCACTAGGAAGAATGTATGCAGTGTGTTAATTATTGAAACTGTCCTACCGATTTGATTTACAACTGTCTCATTGCTATTTATCAATAAAATTATGGGAAAAAATAAAAATAAAACAGTATGGTTAGAGGGTAGCAATGACTAATACATTGCATATTGGTTTTTTGGGATTTTTTTTTGGCAGAACTGGGGATTGAACTCAGGCCCTTGTGCTTGCCAGGCAAGTGCTTATTCCACTGAGCATCTTCCGGGCCCCTGCATATTGTTAATCTTTAAATTAGTTACTCAGAGTATAAGATATCAGCATCTAATTGTCCCAACATTAGCATAAACCTGTCTTTCCCTTTTTTTCCCCTTTTTAAAAATAATTTTTTGTTTTGGAAGAACCAGGAATTGAACTCAGGCCCTTGCGCTTGACAGGGAAGTGCTTATTCCACTGAGCCATCTCCCCGGCCCTTTTTTTCCCTTTTTGAGACAGGGTCTCCCTATGCAGCTCCGGCTGGCCTTGAGCTCCCTTTTAGCCCAGGCTGCTCTCTGGCTCACAAGGATCCTTCTGGTCCAGCCTGAGTGCTGGGGTTATAGCTATGCATCCCCACACCCGGCTGCCTATCTTTTCAGTAGACGAAGATAAATTAGTATAACTATAACTATCATAGTTCCCTTTTTTTTAATATTTATTTATTTTTATTTATTACATTTATTTATTGTGTGTGTGTTTGGCCAGCTCAGCCCACCAGGGGGCGGGGCTGGCTGGCATGTGGTGCTGGGGATCGAACCGCGGTCCCTGTGCTTTGCCAAGCTTGTTTCAAGTAGGTGCTTTAGACCACTGAGCCATCTCTCCAGCCCCATAGTTCCCTTTTGCTTTTCCTTTTTTTCCTTCTTTCTCCCATCCCAGTTTCTCTTCCCTTTTCAAGTTTCTTCCTGTTTACAGTATCTAGTGTGCATTCTGGGTCTTACTATTTAAGCTTCCCACACTAGGGGCACAACGCAATGTGTACACGTGTGCCTGCTTTATTTCTGGCGAGTGTGGTCTCAGGTTGCATCCATTTACCTAAAAAGTTAAGAGGCTGTTCTTTTTGTACCCAGGCCACATGGCCGTTGCAGCAGTCAAGGATTGCAGCAAATGGGTATGGGGCGCCTGTTGGTCTTGGCCTGTGACTTACCCTCAGGAGGAGTAGCCCGCGGGTGATGGGCATTCTCTGTTCCTGATGGTGTGTCTTAGGACTACTGTTCTCTGTACGGAATTGGTACACCGACCTTCTCCCTGCTCTGTCACTATTTCCTGTGACCACGCAAATCACTCTGGGAGGGTTTTGCTCCTCAGACTTCCAGGTCCTGGGCAGCTGGGCCCTCAGGCAGGGGGCATAGGTGGGCTTGGCCTCCTCTAGGCCTCCGTAGTATTTCACCTCATGTGCTCCATCTCGCTGCTGCTTAATGACCTTTATCTCAAAAATTGGTCCCTTAATGAACCTTGAGTGTTTGAAATCTGACCATGAACTTTTCTGTTTCATCAAAACCTCAAATAATAGCAGACTTTTGGTGATTTGTTTCTGTCCTCTCAGACACGCGAAAAGAAGCACGATTAACACTGAAGATGTGAAGCTGTTAGCCAGACGGAGTAATTCACTGGTGAGAGACGAGCCCGCCCGCTCCAGTCCGCTCCCATCAGAACACATTACTCCCAATTAATCACCCAGCACTGGGAAGTCATTCTCCGGGGCACCTTGCATTAAAAACTCAAGGTGGCTGAACTGTTCAGACCCATCCATAATTTATAGTCTTTCTTTCTTGATGATGGATCTTGCTAGCCAATTTGAAATTTTCTAATCAGCACTCTGGATTTCATAACTTGCCTATTTTGTCATATCTCAAAAGCTTGCTGTGGTGATGTCACTCGTGCCCGGGCTCCGAAGGCTCTCCCTGGGTGCAGGAGGGTGGCTGAAGGCTGGACGCACAAAACGATACATTTCCCATCTTCCCAGGTCTAGGGATCTTTTGACTAAGTCTCGGTCTTGCAGAAGCAGACACGGGGCACCCAGAGGAGCTGTGATCCTCGCAAGCTGGGGTTGCCTTTTGTTTTTTCCTGGTCCTGGACACAACCCAGGCCTTCACCCAGAGTGACACCCCCAGCGTTTGTTTTTCAGACAGCACCTTGTTAGGTTGCTGACTTGCCTTGGCTGGGCCTGAGTTTTCAGTTGTCCTGTCTTAGCCACCCAGATTCGAGTAACATGCCCACCACCATGCCTGGCTCAAGTTTCACATTTTTAAGTTGTGATTATTCGAGGAACTATCACACCATTGTGGTGGAAGCTTTGTGGATAGTGAGGTCATTTTTGTAGTTGATTCCTTTGTCCAGAAGATTTTTTGAAAATTCAGAACTTTAGTGCAAGCTTTTCCACCTAAATTCTTTAGGTGAGAATGGTTGGGGATGGGGTAGTTAGTATTTGCAGGCTTATAAAACATTTTATGACCTCATTTAGATAGTGCTGTTTGTTGTAGTTCAAATACATCACAGAGAAATGCGAAGAGCTCGCTCAGCTGAACCAGGAACGAAAGGTGAAGAAGAAAAAGAAGAAGCCGGAGGATGGAAACCAAAATTCCAGGGAGCCAGCAGAGGCTGAAGGAGGAGAAAGTGAGGGGTAGGGTCCAGCAGAGAAGGCCCCTCTGGCAGGCAGAGCCGCCAAGCAATGCTGTTGCCACCCTGGGCTATGCAGGGTGAGTGGAGATTTGGAAAGGAAAGAGGCTGGATGGCTTTTGTGCTATGTTCTGTAAGGCTGAGCTGCAAGCACCAGCAGCTACGACACTGGGGACTTGAGTGAGGCACCCTGGGTTGCACTCAAGCACCTGGAAAGGTATGTTCCTCGTGTTACAGCACACTTAGTAGCTGACCTGGGTTGGCAAGTGGCCAGGTCAGATTTGTAAGCAAAAATCCTAGTTATTTTTTCATTGTTTGAGATAGTTTTCCAGGCTGAGTGACGACCTCTCAAAGATGAATAAAGCCGTATTATTTAGCACTCTGTCCCCTGTGTTGTTTTTGACTCATCATCCATGATCACCAGGTCACATGGTGATTTTGAGAATGGAGCTTTTCACTTTTTAAAAGTGATTTTCTTGAGAAACATGGTTCAGGTGACTTTTCTCTGGCAATTTTATAATTAGGCTATGGTTCTTCAGCACAGAAGTTTTGCATGGGAGGAAAATCTGGGACTGATTGCTTCTAACCTTTCAAGGCATCATCCTTTTTCCTTTGAGTGATGAGTTCCCCAAGGCCTGGTTCTCCGGTCCCATCTTCAGGTTTTGGAGCGCTCCAGGGCCTCTACTTGGTGGGGTAGCAGGGAGAGGGACTGGCATCTTCAGAGCCACTGTGGTCCGTGTAATTCCTTGTTGGATCTTTACAACTTTATCCTGACTAGAAAATAGGATCGGTGAGGTTAACCATGTAAGAGCACAGGCTCCTGATCAGTGCAGGTAGCATCTTCATTCAGGGCTGTGGGCTCCGAAGGGCAAGAGAAGGCATCATTTGGGACAGGACTTGTGCCATCCACGCCCAGGGGTCAGCTGCGGACATGCCAAGTCTGACTCGCAGGGGGAGCTGCCGGCCTGTGGTCACAGTCAAGCAGTGACCTCAAGCTTGAAGATTTCAGGTTCTGCAAATAACATCACTTGGTGCCTTATATTACATCTGTGTGTCATATTGGGGAGAGGAAAATGAGTCATTGGGCCTTCCATGAGGCAGGTGTGGTGGCACATACCTGTAGTCCCAGCACTATGGGAGGCTGAGGCCGGAGGATCTAAAGTTCAAGTGCAGCTTGGGCAAAGGCCCTGGGTTAATTCCCAGTACCATTAAAACTTTTAAAGCCTTCCATCCTGTACATTCAGCTAGAGGTGGTATCTGGGCACTTTACTGTTTAAACTGGTGGGGGCAGTGGGGGAGTGGGCACCTCAGGTTTCCCAGAGGCTGAAGGAGCTAGGTTTGTATCTTGGTATAGCAG